>NC_043702.1:65539377-65599820 GCF_006229205.1 Suricata suricatta
TTTTTTGTCAAATGCTTTTTCTATATCTATTGAGAGGATCATATGGCTTTCATCTTTTCTTTTGTTAACGTGATGTTTCACATTGATGGATTTGTGAATATTGAACAAGCCCTGGAATGAATCCCACTTGATCATGATGGATAATTTTTTTATATGCTGTTGAATTCGATTTGCCAGCATCTTTTGAGTATTTTTTGCATCTGTATTCATTAAGAATATTGGTCTGTAGTTCTCTTATTTTGCTGGGTCTCTGTCTGGTTTGGGAATCAAGGTGATGCTGGCTTCATAGAATGAGTTTGGAAGTTTTCCTTCTATTTCTTTTTTTTTTAGAACAGTTTGAGAAGAATGGATATTAGCTCTGCTTTAAATGTCTTGGGGAGAGAGAGGGATACAGAATTTGAGAGACTATTGAATGCTGGAAATGAACTGAGAGTTGAGGGGGAAGGGGAGGGGGGAAGGGAGGTGGTGGTGATGGTGGAGCGCACTTGAGGGGAAGAGCACTGGGTGTTGTATGGAAAACAACTTGACAATAAAATATTTAAAAAATAAAAAATAAAAAAAATAAATGTCTGGTAAAATTCCTCTGGGAAGCCATCTGGCCCTTGGCTCTTATACATTGGGAGATTTTTGATAATGGATTTGATTTCTTCACTGGTTATCAGTCTATTAGAATTTTGGTAGTGCATGTGCATTTAGGAATTTGTCCATTTCTTCTAGGTTGTCCAGTTTGTTGGCATATAATTTTTCATAGTAATCTCTAATGATTGCTTGTATTTCTAAGGGATTGGTTGTAATAGATCCTTTTTCATTCATGATTTTGTCTATCTGGGTGCTCTCTCTTTTCTTTCTAAGGAGCCTGGCTAGAGGTTCATCAATGTTGTTTATTTTTTCAAAGAACCAACTCTTGGTTTCATCAATCTGCTTGACTGTTTTTTTTTTTTGAGGGGGGTGCTATATTGCTTATTTCTGCCCTGATCTTTATTATTTCTTTTCTTCTGCTGGGTTTGGGGTGCTCTTGCTGTTCCCTCTCTAGTTCCATTAGGTGCTCTGTTAAATTTTGAATTTGCACTTTTTCTAGTTTGTTGAAATATGCCTGGATTGCAATATACAGTCCACTTAGGACTGCCTTTGCTGTGTCCCAGAGATTTTGGATTGTTGTATTTTCATTTTCATTTGTTTCCATATATTTTTTAATTTCTTCTCTAATTGCCTGATTTGCCCAATCATTCTTTACTAGGGTGGTTTTTAATCTCCACACTTTTGGAGGTTTTCCAGACTTTTTCCGGTGGTTAATTTCAAGTTTCATAACATTGTGATCTGAAGGTGTGTATGGTATGATCTCAATTCCTTTATATTTATGGAGGGCTGCTTTATGCCCCAGTATGTGATCTGTCTTGGAGAATGTGCCATGTGTACTCGAGAAGAAGGTGAATTTCCTAGCTTCAGGATGCAGAGTTCTAAATATATCTATCAATTCCATCTGTTCCAATGTGTCATTCAGGTCCATTGTTTCTTTAGTGGTTTTCTGTCTGGTTGATCTATCCATTGCTTTCAGTGGAGTATTAAAGTGCCCTGCAATTAGAACATTCTTGTCAATAAGATTGTTTCTCTCTGTGATTGTTTTATGTATTTGGGAACTTCCGAATTTGGCACATAGGTATTTATAATTGTTAGCTCTTCCTGATGGAGAGACCGTGTAATTATTATATAATGTCCTTCCTCATCCCTTATTACTGCCTTTACTTAAAGTCCAGTTTATCTGATATAAGTATGGCTACTTCAGCTTTCTTTTGGTGTCCAGTCGCATGGTAGATATTTCTCCATCCCCTTACTTTCAATCTGAAGGTGTCTTTGGGGCTAAGATGAGTCTCTTGTAGACAGCAATTAGTTGGATTTTTGTTTTTTATCCATTCTGCTACCCTGTGTTGTTTGATTGGGGCATTCAGTCCATTTACATTCAGTTTTGTTATTAAAAAATGTGGGTTTCGATTCATTGTGTTCCCTGTAGAGTGCATGTTTGTAGTGATGTCTCTGGTTCCTTATATTCCTTGCTACATTTCCCTCATAGAGTCCCTCTTAGGATTTCTCTTAGGGCTAATTTGTTGCTGATGAATTCTCTCAACTACTGCTTATTTGAGAAAACCTTTATCTCTCCTACTGTTTTGAATGACAGGCTTACTGGATAAAGAATTCCTGGCTGCATATTTTTCCTGTTCATCACATTGAAGATTTCCTGCCATTCCTTCCTGGCCTGCCAAGTTTCATTAGATAGGTCTGTAACCACTCTGATAGGTTTCCCTTTGTATGTTAAGGCCCTTTTATCCCTAATTGCTTTCAGAATTCTCTCTTTATCTTTATATTTTGCCAGTTTCACTAAATGTTGTGCTGAAGGTCAGTTTCCATTACGTCTTAGGGGAATTCGGTATGTCTCTTGAATTTCAATGTTTTTCTCTTTCCCTAGATTAGGGAAATTTTCATGTATAATTTGGTCCAGCACCCCTTCATGACCTTTTTCTCTTTCTTCCTCTTCAGGAACTCCTATGATACGGATATTGTTCCGTTTGGTTGTATCACTCAGGTCTCGGATTCTCTTTTCATGCTCTTGTATCAGTTACTGTCTTTTTTTCTCAGTTTCTTCTTTTGCTATAACTGTGTCTTCTAATTCACCTATTCTCCTCTCCGCTTCAATCCGTGCACTGGCAGCCTCCATCTTATTATTCACCTCATTTATTGCCTTTTTAAACTCGTCACAGCTATTTTGAAGGTTCCTAGTCTTTGTATCAATATCTTCTCTGACAGCTTCTATGCTTTTTTCAAGTCCAGCAATTAATTTTATGATAATCATTCTAAATTCTTGTTCAGTTATGTTGTTTAAATCTGGTTTGGGCAGTTCTGTGGCTGTGACTTCTTCCTGGAGTTTCTTCAGGGGAGGGTTCTTTCGTTTTGTCATTTTGGCTAGTTTTCTGTCTCTTGTCAGTTTTAAAAAGCTCATTGTACACTGTGCACCTGTTAGTATTGCTCTGGTAAAGGAGGCATATTGACTGTCTAGGGCCTGTCGTTTCAGGAAATGTTCTTTTTTAAAAATTATTTAATAATATGAACAGTTTATTCAGGATGATATGAAAAAATCTGCTTACTTAATGATAATATAAACAATTTACTCAATGAAAATATGAAAATTTTTAATTGCTGATATTATCACTCATTTTCTGGGGAAGTAGGACAAGCCTGTACTTACATATACACCCATATCAGCACTGCATATAAGCAAACCCTGCCAAACGTACAATGGGAAACTAGGAAGATATTGATCTATCACTTTTTTTTCATTTTTGATGATTTTTTTATTTATATTTTATGTAGAGATTTTATTAGGAGAGACTGCTGATATTTATCAGTGTCTTTTTAGCCAGTATTCATATAATCATGTGGCTTTTCTTTCTTTCTTTTTTAATAGTTTATTGTCAAATTGGTTTCCATACAACACCCCGTGCTCTTCCCCACAAGTGCCCTCCTCCATCGCCACCACATCTTTTCCCCCCTCCCCCTTCCCCTTCAACCCTCAGTTCATTTTCAGTATTCAATAATCTCTCAAGTTTTGTGTCCCTCTCTCTCCCCAGCTCTCTTTCCCTCTTCCCCTCCCCATACTCCTCCATTTGGTTTCTCCTGTTCTCCTGTTAGACCTATGAGTGCAAACATATGGTATCTGTCTTTCTCCACCTGACTTGTTTCACTTAGCATGACACTCTCGAGGTCCATCCACTTTGCTACAAATGGCCATATTTCATTCTTTCTCATTGCCATGTAGTACTCCATTGTATATGTATATATATATATATATACAATGGAGTACTACATATATATACCACATCTTCTTGATTCATTCATCAGGTGATGGACATTTAGGCTCTTTCCATGTTTTTGCTATTGTTGACATTGCTGCTATGAACATTGGGGTACATGTGCTCCTATGCATCAGTACTTCCTTTTAATGGCATCTCGCAGTTTCTCTTGTTTTCCTTTGATTATTTTATTTCCCTACTCAGTGATATTTGGGACTCTCTGTCATGAGTACTTTGGCTTGTTTCTTGGGGTAGCCCTGAAAAGGAAAACAGATAAACACACAGGGAACAGAAGCACGCAAATGCACAGACAAATCAAACAAACAAACAAATTAAAAAGAGGAAGGGAATAAAAGAAAAGGGAGAGGAAAGAGAAGAAAAGAAGAAAAAATAAATGGGGGCAGAGACAACAGAGGGCAATGGACAGTCTAAAAGTGTATAACAAGGCGAGGGGATAGATAGGGATGAGATAAGGGACAATATATCTGAATGGCAATAGAAAAAAACGAGGGAGAAAGGAAAAAGGAAAATAAAGAGTAAAAATTTTTAAAAAATTAAGTAAAAAAGGTAATAATAATAAAAAATAAGTACAAAAAAAAAAACCCAGCAGCTCCTTCTCGTGGATAGGCATGGTTTGGCATATGTAGGTCTCGGGGGCTGCTCTCAGAGGCCTCGCCTTGGGGCTTGTGGAGCAAAGTGCTGTAGGCCACTCCTGTGAGTCTGATCTCCTGGTGCTGCAGCTGAGCCAAGCTGTATTTTCCAGGCCTGCCTCGCTTCAAAATCTTAATCCATGCACTTTTATGCGTCCACAGATGAGATGTACTTGCTTTGGCAGCTGGCTTCTTAGCTGAGATCTTGTAGGGGGAAGGAACAGTTTCTCTTGGCGCTGGCCAGGATTCGGGCTGAGGCTGCCTGAGGCGCAGCGCGCTGCTGGTTATGAGGTGCACGCTCCCGCAGCCACAGAGAAGATCGTGCCCTCGCCCCCACTGCCGCCAACTCCCTGCCAGGATCACGCAGCGGTGGGGGCTGTTTTTTCCCTTGTGCCACCCAGGTTCAGGATTCGCACTGCCCAGCAGTTATATATGAAGTGACAGTTTTTCTCTCTGTGTGGGGTTAAACATTCTTCATCTCTTCTCTAGAGACAGTTCCTTCAGCGTGTTCAGTTTCTCTTTCTCTTCCCTTTGTCTCTCTGGCTCCTCGGGCTTGCCTTGTGTTGGGCTGGGGCTTCCACATCCCCTGCCCCTCTTGGGCTGGCCTGTTTTCCAATCTCCCCAGTTTGCACTCACTCACTCAGGCATCTTTGAGGTTGTCTTCTTTCTGGAGTCTGTATTTTCTCCTTCCACTCTTGCAGATGAGAGTAATGTCCTTCTCAGTTCAATAGATGGGGCAGATGAATTTTACAGAACCTCCTTTCTCTCTGCAGTCTGGCTCATCCTACAAGGATTTATTATTATGTTTTCTTCTCTGGGCTATGTATTTGTGTATTTTTAGTTCTTACATTTTTATCTATATTTTATTTTGACTTAGTTATGTTTATTTATGATGTGAGGAGTAAGTCCATCTCTTTTGCCTGTAGGATATCCTGTTGTCCCAAAACCATTGGTTGAAGAAAAACCATTATTTTCCCATTTAATTTTCTTGGCACCCTTGTCAAATACACTGGCCATAACTGTAAGAGTTTATTTGTGGTCTCTTGATTCTATTTCATTCATTGATATGGCTATTTTTATGCCAGTATCCCATTATACTGGTTTCTGTAGCTTTGTAGGAAGTATTGAAATTAGGAAATATCATGCCTTAAGTTTGATTTTCCTTCTAAGATTGCTTTGGCTCTTTAGAATCCTTTGCACTTTTATATGAATTTTAATCAATTGTCTCAATTTACACACACAAAAAAAGCAGCTGAGGTTTCAAAAAGTATTACTTTGAATCCATAGGGAAATTGGGGGAGTGTTACTGTCTTAACAATATTTAGTTTCCAGATCCATGAACATTGAATATCTCTGCATTTATTTAGTTCTTTAATTTCTATCAACAGTGTTTTATTGTTTTCAGTGTATAAGTATTAAGCATTTATTTTGTTAAATTTATTCCTTAGTGTTTTGTTTATCTTGATGCTATTGTAAATAAAATTGTTTTCTTAATTTCATTTCTGGATTGATCATTGCTAGTGGATAGAAATATGATTAATTTTTGTATACTGATAGTTTATTCAGCAACCTTGCTTAACTTGTTTACTAGCTCTAATAGTTCTCTTGTGGATTTTGCAGGGTTTTTTATATGACATTATGTCAACTGCAAGTAGAAAGAGTTTTATTTCTTTTCCCATTGATGGCTTTTTTCTACTTCTTGCCTAGTTGTCCTAGCTAGGATCCCCAGGATAATGTTGAATACGAGTGGTAAGAGCAGATGACTTGTCTTGTTCCTGATTTTATAGGAAAGCATTCCTATAAAACATTTAGTATGATGGTAGCCCTATTCACAATTGTGTTTGCATAATCAGTGCAAATGTTCAGAGAGAAAAGGGCAAATAATGTCTTTTTGTTATTATAAAAGTAGTTTTTACCTATAGGTTGTCTAACAAGTGTCCTGAGGATCCATATCAGTCCATAGACCTAATTTTGAGGCCCCTGAATTAAAACATTGGAATGTAATTTACAACCTTTCTCTTATCCTACAACCCACCATAATCCTGGGAGATTTCAAAATACATATAGGTGATCCATCTTACACTACATTCCTTCTAGTATGACAGCTCTACTTTACCTACACTTACTCTATGCCCCTCACTCTACTAGATACCCCCTGGGTTTTGTCATTATTTATACTTAGATATCCTTAAAATCGTAGTCTCTTGCTTATTTTCAAAATACAATGTTTATTCTTCCAGGCTTCTCACTTTCTCATTCCCACAATCTCTAATTTTCAACCTCATAGCAATACCTACTGTTGTTCTAGTTCTCCCAGACTGCAGCATCACCCTTTTCAACATGGTATCCCACTGTTGATAGCTTCAACTATTATTTATAGTGTCCTTATCAGCTTTGGTCTCCTGAATTACCTCTGATGACATTATAATGAGAAAGAAAACAAACAAACAAACATGAAAATAAAAAAATAGCAATCAGAAGTGGGACAAGATGTGTTCAAGTGATAGCTAGTTTCTCCTTGAAAGAAGATCTAGGAAGAGGTCAGGGAAGGGTTTTTACAGTGAGAAAAAATGAAACTACATAATAAATATGTGTTATCTTGAACTCCTCAAACCTGTAACATATACACTACCTGGGATGTTTCCATGGATATAATGAGTTAAATATATTATGCTGCCACATTGCTTCACCTGTCCTGTGTGATGTGCTTTCTGAATGGAAGTAACCCCAAGAGAAAACAAACTATGTCAGTTAACAGTTATTATATCCCAAGGAGGTTAAGAAAATGATATAAAATAACCAAGAAGTTGGTATGAAAGGATTGACTGAAAAAGATAGGCTTCTAACATCTAGAAAAAGAAATGTCGAAAGTGATAAATATTTGAAAACAGAGAACAGACTTGTTTATCAATTACTGGAATCTTAAAACATGAACTTAGACTTTTAAAAACATTAAATTCAGGACAAAAAAAGTTAAGTAGTACTTTGGCACACTGGGTGCTACACAAATGGAATCCATTAAGGCAAACAACAGTACACACTATAAATAGTTGCAAAAGGTTTTAGTTAAATTCATTGCTGACAAGTTGATATTGGGTTGTGGTAGAAAATCAAGATATATTAAAAAGTACATTCTAGTGTTTGAGCTTAACATAAAAGAAAGCAGTTCTTCAGTGGAATTCTTTGGGGTGGCATGGTTAGAGTCTTAATACTGGACTAGAATGAAGAGCTGACCAAATATGGTGATACGTATGGTTTCAATCAGAAAGAGGAAAACGAACAAACAATAAAATTGATCATCCTCAGGTAAAGGCCAGCCATTCTGAGAACTGGTTAAGAACCACTTGTAGCAATGGTGGTTCCCTGGGTATTATCATTGTTTCCAAATCAGTTCTACTTGTGGATAAGTCTATATAGAAATACTTTGATGTCCATAGCACAATTTATTGATTTCCTATGGTACAGCTTATCCAAGAATGGAATAACTCAGTGGTGTACAGACATTAGCTAGCAAAATCTATTTTTAACCTCTCTTTGGGTTATATGATCTTCTTCAACCTTCCCTGATTGGGAATATTTTTCATCTGTTAGATACTGTCTGTCATTACTCTTGCATATGCCCCGATATTCAATAAGCACATATTTCACAATGGCAGCACTACATTACTGACTCCTATTCACCTTACTAAGAGCCCCAGGTCTAGTTCTGGCCACTCATTCTGGCCATTCCCATCTTTTATCAGATTAGTAATAGTCTGAGCCTAATACTTATTTTGTACTTGCCCTTTTCTGAACTTGTGTTGACAGGCCATTTCTTATTTGTCAAAGTCCCTTTGAATTAATTTCCACTTTTTTCCTGACTAACTGGGTTATTGGAAAATCTAATAAGGATGCTTTCTCCTCCATCATTCAGAGCATTGATAAACATTACTGGAATCAACCTGATCCCAAAGGAACATCCTGCCTTATCTTCCTTTCTTCTGTTTCTCATGTGAGTGCAGCATTTTTCCCTGTGAGAAATTATCATTGATGGGCAGTTTAGCCTGACAATGATTTATAGTATAAATGCAACCATTTTCATTCATATTTGTCCATTCCCCATGTAAACATAGAGGCCTAGAACTTCTTGAGGGGCTAAGATTATCCTTAGGACACATATGTAATATGATATAAAGTTGGCCAGATGGTTGTTCCTATTTGATAACTATGTGGCCTGAACATATTAGGTTGCATCATGTTCATTTTACAGAAGGGAGCTTGGAAAATAGTCAAGTCATACTCCATTAGACATGTAACCAATCGTGGTGAAGCTGGGGTCTTAAAGAAAAGTTGTCATTTTTCCTTTAGGTTATACTAAATTTCCTAATAAACTATTGGAGTACTTGTTCTAACCCTATTTTTGAGATTCACCATGGCCATATATAAAATTTACAGAAAGAGTTATTTGAAAGACCTCTTTAATACTGAGTGTTATATGATAAGGCAGAAATTCAAATATTCATAAATGTAATAAAATTAAGGTATATGTATCCACAATTCCTTTTCGATTCAGAAAGCTTTGAATGTATATCTCTATGTTTGCCTTGTACTTGACATTCAAAATGAAGAGGTCCTGAAAAACTCTGCTGAGTAACAAAGTTTCCTGAGACAGCTAAAAATCTGATACTTAACAAGAACCTATGAACCTTTTGAATTACCAAGCAAGGAGAACATCTTCAGAATTTAGTTTTCTATGATACTATTATATTAGAACTGTTAAAAAGCTATACCACACACATTTAATAGTGGCAATATCAATTTAGCTGTCATATATTCTACATATCACCTTTTTTTAATACTCTAATCATTAGGCTTTGAGGCAAACAGTTGGAGAACTGATCAGCATGTCATACAAAGTCAGCATGGTGTACTAGTATGCTGTCCTATTACATACAGCAGTGGAATATCTCCTCCAAAGGAATCATATTCATCTATTTCTCAGCATGGTTGTAAAGGAGCTTCTAAATAGCAACTCTCAAATTAGGGGTCTAATTTAAAAATGGTGACAAGATGACTGACTACTAACATTTAAAATTTTCAACTTACTTTTAAGTGAACCTTATTTTCTAATTTCCATTTGTTATATTCAGATTTATTTTGAAAGCTAAGTGTTACAGTATTGGCATGCTATACACTAATAGAAAAAATATGAAGAGATCATGAATATAACTGAGACTATTGAGTATCTTCTGGTTTCATTATTTAACAAAATGCTTATAATGTACCAGGCATTGTTCTAAGCCTCTTAAAGATTAACTTATTTAATCCTCAAAGAAACTCTATGACTGATGTATTGTTATTATCATTCTCATTTTACAGATGAAGAAATTGAGGGACTAAGAGATTAGCTAACTTCTCCAAGGTCATATTGCTAACAAATAATAAAATTTGGAATGAACCCATATAGCCTGTCTCCAAATTTTGTGCTTTTAAGGATTATTCAATGCTATCAAATAAGAATGAGAGGTGCATAGAAATTGATAAATCTCTCATTTGTAACATTACAACCGCTAAAAGCTTTGTACGATGTAGAACATAATTCTGACAGTACAAACACCAGTACACCTGCAACTTTATACTCATATTTTCGTTGTACAAAAGAAACTATTTTCATAAAATTTTATGATGATGAATGGCTTTATTTTTTTATGTTTTATTTATCTTTGAGAGACAGAGACAGACAAAGAGAGACAGAGCATCAACAGGGGAGGGGCAGAGAGAGAAAGAGACACAGAATCCGAAGCAGGCTCCAGGATCTGAGCCAGCAGTCAGCACAGAGCCCGACGCAGGGCTCAAATCCACAAACCATGAGATCATGGCCTGAATCAAAGTCAGACACTCGACCAACTGAGACACTCAGGCACCCGTGAATGGCTTTAAATTTGGAAGAAAAAAATTCAAATTAGAATTGTAGTATGTCTCCCATTAGGAAAATCATTTAGAATGTTGGAGGACAAACAGTGAAACAAAAATGATCACCTTTCAAAAAGCAGCATTACCACAACAGATGAAAAATCTTAGAAAGAATACACTCTGGACCACCAGGCTCTGCTGTGTGTACAGCAGAGGATCAGTAAATACTTGTGATGGATGGAGATTCTGCCAGCAGATCTTCCCTCCTTAGGAGACTTGAACATCTTTATCCCTAGAGGTAAATGCTCAGCTTAATTATTTTCCTCAATCAGAAAAGCCCACATGTTTGGGAACCCAGAGCGCATCATAAAATTTTTCTTGATAAAATGATTCTAACCTAAACCAGCTGAAGGTTGGTAGTCCAACCTTCTGTTTCTTGTCCTTGGTCTCCCCTTCCCACTTCTTTTCCAAATCTTCTACCAGAACTCATCGTGGGGAAATAACTGGATAAATCCATTCAAGCTGAGATGTAAACAACTTTGAAAACTCTGGGCATTCCACTACCTTAGTTTTATTTAGATCATCACAGCAAATGTAAGCACTGGTCAGCGGGCTGTGGAGGTGTCTGAGAGTTTCCAGCTCCTCTCAAATCACTTCATCTTTCCAGTCTTTTAATAAGACGAACTTTCCTCCTCTGCACTGTACTTACGACTCCTGCAAAGAGGGGGTCCAGTGCAGACCTCAGTGAGTGGAGAATGCGGCAAACCCACTCCAGGTGGAGGTAGACAAAAAGGCCACATCGTTCTCAGCAAGCACTCCATTCCTTATGAAGCTAAATGGTGGTTGCCAATGACATTCAAGCTTCTGATTCTTATTAAGGCTGACTATTGAAACTTGATTAGGCCTATAATTACACACTGCTTGAATCAAGGATGTCAAATAATGGGGCAAGACCTCTATAGTTGAGGAATCAACTTACAGCCTCGGTTGGTCCATGAACAGCCTGCTCATACAGCACTCTGTCATAAATTGTCCCAAGTTTAACATGCTAAGAATTGTTGGGAGGATATTTTCCATCAAGTATCCAAAACTAAATTCTTTATTTCTAAAACTTAGCTGATCCTGAGTACTCAGGAAAGAGAAAAAAAAAAAAAGAAAGAGAGGTAGAATAGATACGGCCAAAATGTCCAGTAATTTTGTGGTTAACAAGTGCAGCCAAACAAAATGATTAGATTTTATAAAAATTTATTATGTGGTAAGTACAATAAACTAACCAGTTTAGTTAAAACTGTTAAAATTTAAATCTGAGTTATTAATTTTTCCATAGAAACAACCTAAGCAGAATGTACTTTTAATCCTTTGTTTTGAAAGGAAATGAAATCTCAATGTATATCTACATGGTCTTGGAATTATTTAAATATGTAGATAAAAGAATATCTTATTGTCTATTTCATAGAGGTTGAATAAAACCTAACTTGGGAAATGTGAAACATGCTTCTAATATGACTTGCAATGTATATAAGAAAATCTATACTTATGCTGTGAGAAGTTTACCTAATTCTTAGTTTTTAGACTTTCACAATGGTTACCAGTTACATATGCCCTACTTAGCTATAGTTGTGGAGCTAGTGCTATAAAATAATAGCACATTTGGAAGAAGAGATTATAGTGTATGTCAGACGTTAGGTTAAAACTGGTTAATGGGCACATTCAAGAGATGGAATGTGTTCACATTAAAAAGCAGCAGATGCAGGCAAACACATCATAATCTTGATTTTTTTTCCCCTGTGAATTCTATAACCCTTGCTTACTTCACTCCTTGGTTGGACATAGGCCACTTGGATTTCACTTAATTCTAGTTCTCCTTGGTCAACACCATTAACTTGGGGTTTGTGGTAGTCGTATCACTTAACTCGATCTTGGTCCTCACTTACCTCCTCCTCCAGCTTAATTCTGTAGCGCAGACCAATCTATCACTGCAGGTTCCAGCAGCCTGGCTCTCTTTTTGGCAAAATCAATGTTCGTTTTTTTTTTTCTTCAAGAAAATTTAGGAACTTGATGGGTTAGATACTAACTAAAAAACAGCTTTTTTTTTCATGTATGAGCTTCTCTGCATTTCTATAGCATTCTTTCATACAATTTACAATCCCCCCAGTATGAAGGTTTTGCTGGATCAGATGTTAACATCATGCTATCTGCATTTTTTCAGCTTTTAATTCTCCAAACATCTACAAGTAAAATGATTGTTTTTGACATTATTTGACTTTCTTGATTCAAGTAGGGTGTAATTATACCCCTGATCAAGTTACTGTAGACAGTTTGAATCCAAAGAAAGATACCACATATGGAAGCGTTATGGTTAATCACAAACAGATACGACTGAATTTTTCTTACCACACATTGTGTGCTTAAGGTGATATCTACATTTTACAATAAGTTTAATAAAAAGTGCACATAAATATATGCTAATATAGACATTATTTCAATTTAATTTTAAATTAGAAAATGAGTATAAATTTTAAAACATTACTTCCAAATTTGCTGTGTAGTTTTATGAAGACTTTTAAATTGAAATGTTTTATTGTAATAATAGTGTATGTATTTGGTTTTTACTAAAACTCCATTCTGTTACTAATAAACCTAAAGATGATCATTCTGACCCAAACCACAAAGAGCTAAAATACCCAGTCAACTTACTCTGAAAAACCTCAGGGAAAAGGAAAGAAAAAAAAAAAAAAACAACACAACCCACTGACTTATGCAGACTCAACTTGTATGATAATCTTTTTAATTCTTTTAACACTAGAGTTACTATAATTACTATAAAGCATTTATCTCACAAAGTCAAATTTCAGAGAAAAAGAAGCTATAATTCTCATTATTTGCTTATATATGTCTTTATCATAAACTATCTTCTGAGATTATTTTCACTCTGTTTACAATCACCAAAATGGAAGTTAATTTCTAAAAATAAAATAAAATTAGTATTAAAATATGATTGGAAAGGATGAAATTGAATTACAATTATGCTAAAGATTTAGAGGTATAGTAACCAAAGATTATGTTCCTCCAAACTTGGCTGAAATATGAAAAAAATTATTAGTAAAAAAATTTATAATTTTGAAATTCTTAGTACATAAGGTCTATAGTTATATCTAAAATGTAGTTACTGAGTAGTTATTAAATATAAATGCTATAAAAATATAGGACATTTAAATGGATGGTATAGAAAAAGTACTATGTGTATGAAGACAACTTTTAAAGGTATGGTACAGAAGCAAAATGGCTTTCAAATTAGAAATCTTGGAGTGTCCAATCATATTCCTAAAAAATTAACCTAATAAATGAAAAATAATAAATTAAAGTAAGAAATTTATATTGGTGTTAGCAATACAAGTGAAAAAGCCTATTATATTTCGGCTAACGTTTTATGATTGCTGAGTAATAAAATAGGTTTTTTTTGTTAAAGACACTTCTAAAATAATAAACTGGCACATTTGTTTTCCAGGGTTTGGTTGTTGATCACCCACACTGCTGTTACGGGTTGAATTATGCCCACTCCCACTCCCACCAGAGTCCGAATGCCAAATACCTGTGAGTGTGATCCTATTTAGAAATAGGATCTTTGTAAATGTAATCAAGTTAAGGCGAGGTCATCAGAGTAAGCTCTAATATAATATGATGGGTGCCTTTAGGAGAAGAAGAAAATGCCGTATATGAAGGCAGAGACAGAAAGGAGACAGTCTTGAGACAAGAGAGGCAGAAATTGGATGTAGCTGCAAGACAAGGAACGCCAAGGCTCCTACAAAGCTGTAAAGAGTCAAAAAAGGGTTCCACCCAGAGTCTCAGGGGGATCATGGCCCTGTTGCTTTAGATTTCTAGCCTCTAGATTGAGAGAGAATAAATTTATATTATTTAAAGCCACCCAGTTTGTGGTACCTTGTTATGGCTGCCTTAGGAAACTAATACAGTCCCTAGCTGGCATTCTTCATATTACCTTGATCGTAAAGGGAAATGTGCACAGTATTAAAGAAAGCTTGATATGACAGTATCTTATCAGCCACTCTACACTCACGGGCGAAGCTTTCAATTCCTGAGTATGACTGAAGACAGCCTGAGGTTTCCATGTTGTAAGACATGGCATTTTAAAGATATAAAACCAGCATCAGCTTAGAGCATGACATCTTATTTTTAATTTATGGAAATGTATTTTCTTCCTAAAAAGCTTATTAAGAATTCACACAGAGGAAGTTCATTTTGCAAAATTAGAAATGGTTCATTTTTGGTGGAAGAAAATAGTTCATAGTAGTTGGTTAGGGTACCTGCTTTCCTCTTTTCTGATTTTTGACCAGTTTTCATTTAAAATGAAAAAGAGAAAAAACAACCTCCTTGATCTTGCAAGTATGTTTTTATCTTAATTAAATTTTATTTTATTTATTTTGTTTTTTTAACATTTATTTATTTTTGAGAGAGAGAGAGTGTGTGAGCAGAGGAGAGTCAGAGAGAGAGAGGGAGACTCAGAATCCGAAGCAGGCTCTAGGCTCTGAGCTGTCAGCACAGATGCAAGGATAGATCTGACCTTAGCCAAAGTCAGATGCTTCACGGACTGAGCCACCCAGGTGCCCCTCTTAATGAAGTTTTAAAAGAAATGGTTTTTCAACTTGAGTTAAATGCTTTCCTTATCACATGTTTATTTATGTTGAAAACTGAAGAAAGCATAATCAACAGTAAAGTGATGTTTTTGTGACTTTAATTATGCCTTGATTTGGTTTAAGAGGTGATCGAAATCAATTAGGCAAAATACAGCTTTCTAGGTGGTTGGACTGTGTCTTACAGGGATATCAAAACTACCGGCTAGGAGAGGTTACTCCTGTGTCACCGAAAGGTCGCTCCTGACTTTGCTCCCATTCACCAGAAGAACAACATCTGTTCAAGAGCAAGATACCACTAAGAGAAACCTAGAACATGGGGCTGAGGCTGAAGTACACCCTGCACAGAGACCACAACAGACTGCATTAGGAGGGTAAGAGAAGGGGCTACACCCTGACTGCACTGCTCCACTCCCCCAAGACTCCCCTATCCACTCCATTTCCACCCCATTCCCCTCCCAAGCAACACAGCACCACTTGGAGAAGTCATCTCTGAGCCTCCAAAGGGAAAAGATAGCCCAGGAGGTAGCCGGCATCCACCAGCATTGTGTGTTGTTTGGTGTAAGCTCCTACTCTTGTCCTGCACCACCAGGTTTGCGGGCCCTGGGACGTGACTGTGATGGAGATGGTGGGGAGGAGGAGCATGCAGCAACCAGCATGCAGATCTTGGCAAATTTGAGTTCTTGCCTGCAGTTCCCAAGGAGTAATCCCAGCTAGCAGTTTTGCTCATCTGCAGAAGCAAGTTGGGGTTGCACTCTGACCAGGGATCCCAGAGGGTACAGATCTGTCAGGGTTTGATCCTCAAATGAAGACTTTTGCTGGCTCAAGAGCCCAGATTGCCTAAGCCCAGGCAAAGTGCTGGGTCACAGTCTCACCAGGCACTTTAACCAAGAGGCGGGTGGGTAGAGCTGATCAAGCCCAGAGCAAAGCCAGTACCAGATATGGAGGTTTTCCTTGCTATACACAGGCAGGCGAAATAATTAAGCCAAGGCCAAGGGTTGCTCTTGGCCACTCCCAACCAGAAAGCCTATCTGGGATATTGAGAGTAGCCTGGAATGGCCCCTTCCCCTCCCACCCAGAGATGTAGCCCTGCTGTGGATAGTGTCTTTTGGCCCATTTGACTTAAAAGGCTGAGAAGAACACTTGAAACCTGTAGAGTCCAGGAGTGCTCAAGCCAAGAGAAGGACAGAACAAACTGACTCCAGAACAGTCAGTGGCTCTTTCAGTCAGAGATCTTAGGGTACAGGTAGGCCTGCTCATTGATGAACACAGCTTCAGCCTTTCCAACCAGGGAATCTATAACCAGAGAACACGAGAAGTTGCATAGCTGATCCAACAGCCCTAAAGACAATGGGACTTCAACAGAGAGCACAACCTGTGTCTTTCCCCATCTGTAGAGCAAACGGGTGGCCTCACTTGGCCAGAAAATTCAGTGCATAGGTCAGCCTGAATCAGGCCCCCAAATGATGAGCTGCACAGGCCTGGGGTCCCAGGCTGCTGCCCTGCCAGTGCAGGGAAGTTCATTCATAGCCCCATCTATTACTGAATATATCACCCAGTCTTGACTACCTACAAAGCCTGACCAGAGAATTCAGGCAACCACGGGGTCCATCCTATAGCCTCACGTGGGTAGGGAACCAAGCCACCAGTCTTTTCCAACTATTTTCAGCCCCATCCTCATCCTCAGAGTTGAAGAGTTGCTTTGCCTCAAAATAGACAATAATAGCAGGACCCACCTGCCCAAAGACATTACTAAGAGGCACACCCAGATACCCAAACCAATCTAACTGGTGAAGAAACTGTCTGACAAAGCAAACTCATAAGTTACTCAAATGCACAAATACTAATGTAAGAAATAAAGGATCACAAAAAAGTCAGGTAAATATGACATGATTAAAAGAATCTAATAAAACTCCAATAACTGATCCTCAGGAGATGGAGATTTATGAACTGTGAGACCAGCAATTAGTGAACTATAAGGAAACATAGACAACAAAATAAAACTAGGAAAATAGTGAATAAACAAAATAAGAAGTTTGACAAGGAAATAGCGACCATCAAAAGAAGAAAGAAAAAGTCCTAAAGTTATTGAAAAATATGATAATTGAGTTGAAGAATTCAATAGAGAGTTTTAAACGTGGACTAAACCATGCAAAAGAAAGAATCCATGAGCTTGAGGATGGAACGTTGGAAATCACCCGGGCAGGGGAACAAAAATGTTAAAAGAATTAAAAGAGTGAAATAAATCCTACAGAAATTATAGGACACAATGAAAAGAAATATTTGAATTATGGGAAGTACAGGAGAAAAGGAAGAAAATGGTAGAAAGTATGTGTAAAGAAATAATGACTAAGAACCTCCCACGTCTGGGAAGATAAATGGACATCCAGATCGATGTCCTTAAATAGATTGACCCAAAAGAGCTTAAATAGATTAAACCCAGATAGGCCTACACTGAGACATTATTATAATTAAATTGTCCAAAATAAAATTTTTATTAAAAAAATAAAATTTTAAAGTAAAAATAAATACATTGTCAAAAGTCAAAGACAAAGAAAGAATTTTTAAGAGCTGGAAACAAAAAGTGAAATGTTACATACTAGAGAACTCCCACAAAACTATGGGCAAAATTCTCAGGAGAAAGTTTTCAGGCCAGGGATGACATATCCAAATTTTGAAAGAAAATAACTATCAACCAAAACTTCTGTAACTGGCAAAGCTAACGTTCAGACACAAAGAATGGGTAAAACTTTCCCAAACAAGCAAAATCTGAGGGAGTTCACTACTACCAGACCTGCTGTACAAGGAATGCTAAAGGGAGTCCTCTAAGTGGAAGTAAAAGCACACTAATTAATAGCACAAAAAACACAAAGGAGGTGGCATAAATCCCACTGGTAATGATAAATATATAGTCATAATCAGATTCTCCAGTATGGTAATAATTGTACATAACTCACAACTCCAGTTTAAAAGTTAAAAAAAATTAATGTAGCAAAGTAACAATAAATATGATATCAGTTATTAATTATTCAATATAAAAAACATGTAGGGGTGCCTGAGTGGCTCAGTCAGTTGACTGCCTGACTCTTGGTTTCAGCTCAAGTCATGATCTCACCATTCATGGGTTTGAGCCCCACATGGGGCTCTGTGCTGACAGCGCAGAGCCTGCTTGGGATTTTCTCTCTTTCCCTCTTTCTGCACCTTACCTGCTTGCTTTCTCTCTTTCTTAAAATAAACATTAAATAAAATAAACATAATTAAATAAATAAACATTGTTTTAAAAAATCAAGTGTGTAAACTGTAACGGAAATAACATAAAATGCAAAGGAGAGAACAAGTAAAATTGTAAAGAATACTGGTTCTGTCTAAATTGTTATCCTTTTAAAATAGGGTTCTACAAGTTTAAGATATTGTATGTCAACTATATTTCAATTTAAAAAAATTGTCAAAGGATCTGAATAGACATTTGTCCTAAGAAGATATATGAAATGCCAACAGGTATATGAAAAGATACTCAACATCACTAGTCATCAGGGACCTGCAAATCAAAACTACAATGAGATATCACCTTGTTTCTGTTAGAATAGCCATCACCTAAAAGACAAGAGATAACATATTATGATTTGGATGTGGAGAAAAAAGGAAAATTGTAAATCTGTGCAGTCACAGTGAAATACAGTATGGAAGTTCCTCAAAAAATTAAAAATAGAACTACTATATGATCCAGCAATTCCACTTATGGGAATATATCCAAAGGAAATGAACACACTAACTTCAAAAGATACCTGCACCCTCATGTTCAAAGCAGTGTTATTTACAATAGACAAGACAAGCAAAAACCTAAGTGCTCGTTGATGAATAAGTGGATGAAGAAGATAAATCTGTATCAGCTCACTTGTATGTGGAATATAAAGAAAAAATCCTCATAGAAAAACTGATCATGCTTGTGGTTACCAGAGGCAGGGAGTTGGAGGAGAGGGAATCAGAGGAAGGTTGTCAAAAGTTACAATCTTGCAGTTGTAAGCAAAGTACTAGGGAGGTAAGCTACAACATGAAGACTATAGCTAACACTGTTCTTTGATATGCAGTAAAGATGAGAGTAAATTTTAAAAGCTGTCATCACAAGGAGAATAAACACTTTTTTCCCTTTTTTAATAGTATCTGTATGGAAGGATGTATGTGAGCTGAACTAATTGTGATAATTATTTCACAATATATGTAAATCAAATCACTACACTGCCTGCTTTAAACTTACACAGTGATAGAAATCAATTATTTCTCAATCAAACTAGAAAAATAAAAAAGAAACATTTTTAATGTTTTTTAAAATTTACCACCTAAAAAAGAGAAAAAAAATAAGTCATTTTTAAAAATTTACCATCTATTAACTCTTCTTTTTAAATCAACTCTACCCCAAAGTGGGGCTCAAACTCACAATCCCAAAATCCAGAGTTGTGTGCTCTACTGACTGGGCCGGCCAGGCTCCCCATCACTTATTAACTATTTTAAAAATAAATTTCAATCATCATCATATAGATGAAAAACTCCTAACAACAAATGTTTAGAAGCACCAGTATGTCTCCACCTTGTTTGAAGTGCTACAGGTAATATAAAAACTGGAAAATTTCTCTGCTGTCTCTGAAAAGATGCTTACAATCTGTTTGAGAAGAGAGGCTGTATAGTAGATCCATTAGACAGCTAGAAAATAATATAGAAATCTTAGATTGAGCCTCAAACTGTGTGTAGGATGACAGCTTTCCATAGTCACAATTTCAATGTCAATTAAATAATGAAGTCATGCTAAAATTGATACAGATATGATAAGGGGCCTGGTAGTTTACAGAAGCAAAAGCAACTTCAGCGTGGGGCATATATTTCTGTACTCTAGATTTTTTTTTAATGTTTGTTTATTTTTGAGAGAGAGAGACAGAGCATGAGTGGGAGAGGCGCGGAGAGAGAGAGGAAGACACAGAATCTGAAGCAGGCTCCAGGCTCTGAGCTGTCAGCACAGACCCCAATGCGGGGCTCTAACTCATGGTCCTCGAGGTCAGAACCTGTGTCGAAGTTGGACGCTTAACAAACTGAGCCACCCAGGCGCCCCTAGATTTTATTTTTAGAAAAGAGATCTTTAGTCACCTAGGGGCCTGAGCTGTGGCGTAGGGACAGGCATGGTGCATGGAGATTCCTTCATAGCACTGAGGAAAGAGGTAGGTGTGGGATTAGAAGACGGAGACAAATAGGCACCATACTAGGGTTCTGGTGGGGATTGGGACTTAAGCAATATGCAAACTCACAAAATTAAAGTTGTATAACAGATGGGTTAACATTATAAAGTGGTTAATGTTTGAAAGACATCAATAGTATTTGAAGCCTGATGATGTTAGAAATAGTGAATATGTATAAACTCAAGCATGAGTAACAAAAAAGAAAAGAAGACTATGTCTCTAGTCAAATAAGCAACATCAGGAAGGGGAAACTTCTTTTTCCAAAATGCGTCAGTCAACACTCTCTACCCAATGTGCCTCACCACCACCACCTCCCCCAAAAATTGAAAGAGAAAGAAACTTTGTCTTAGGAGCACACTCTGTGTCTGCTGTTCCTGTCCATGAGTTTTCTTTAACTCCAACGTTGAGATGTACCAGGTATCACAGGCAGGGGTTATGAAATACACAGATGGATGTTACAAACGGAGACCACCATACTTGTGAGCTTGAAGTAAACATATATCATCTCAGGGGCGCCTGGGTGGCTCAGTTGGTTAAGCGTCCGACTTCAGCTCAGGTCATGGTCTTGTGGTCTGTGAGTTCAAGCCTCGCATCAGGCTCTGTGCTGACAGCTCAGAGCCTGGAGCCTGCTTCAGATTCTGTGTCTCCCTCTCTCTCTGCTCCCCTCCTCGACTTACTCTCTCTCTCTCTCTCAAAAATAAGTAAAAACATTGTAAACATTTTAAAAATAAATAAATAAATATATATCATTTCAAATAACTTCACTTACACTATCTTCAATAAAGAAATATAATATTCAATATCTGTCTTAGTCCTTTAGATATATGCTGTCCTGTTTCCTTATAGAGATGTGGTGCTTTCCCCCATGTGTTAGCTTATATATTAATTCAATTGTAACCCTCTCAAAGGTAATTGTATGATTGGGAAGCAGAGTGGACACAGGAACGTCTAAGAACTAAATCTGCTCAGATTTATTGTATATTTGATTGACTGGGGAAATGACTTTCAGTTGACATCTGAGCCAACAAGTTAGCTGAAATAAAATTTTGCTTAATACCTTTGCATCAATAATCTAGGCACAGCCTCATTGATTGAGAAAGTCTGATCAATAGAGTATTACTGGCTGCCTAACTATAACTTTTTTGCTAATTCTGCTGATGACCTTCTTACCACTGCTTCTCAGGTTCACCTTTTTTTCCACTTTGAAATTCAATTTGCTCCATTTGCTGTTATTTAAAGAATTTACACACCCAATTGATTTTATCCACCTACTATAGTTAGTATATAGGATGCAAAAGATTGCACCTGATTCTGGTGAAGCTTTGGAACTGCCAGTGTACTCTAATATTTAGCAAGCATTTTTGTTTCAAATATACTTGGGGGAAAACCCTAACCAATCATGTGGGAAAAATAATTTAAAAATGGAATATTCTCATTTTAACAATTATTCATATAGCAAAGGCTTTACAAGTATGAAAGAGGATACTATTGAACTGAAAAAATAAAACACATGGAAATAAGAAAATATGGCTCTGGTTTTTGGGATAGAGGATAATAAAGGAAAAGAGGCAAAAACACACCAACTGAAGAAGAAGGCACATGAATGACAACTCAATGAAATTTAGAAACAATTGTCAAGAATCAAGAAGTCCTGAGATTGTAATGTACCTACCAGGTAAGACATTAACTTGCCACAGTTTCATGGATGCTGACAGAAGACATAAAACCCCTGGGTCAGAGATAAAGAATTTTGTAGCTCATAGCAATAACAGTAGCCAAATTATCATTATTTGCACTGTTCCCCAAGCCCTAATTTCTGAGAGCAACATGAACAGGACCAAGAAACACCAGCACGGGAAGTGTGTTGTGTTACAGAACAGACACCCTGAACTTGGGAGCATTAGCTTTTCATAATAAACAGTAAGCATGTCTTCCCTTTATTCCAGAGGGAGACATTATCTTTATCGTGCAAGACTTTTGCTCTACACATTTCCTTGAAGTGACAATCCAAAGCAAAAGTCATTAGTGTCTTTGTTTGCAAAATGTTCAGGGAAAAAAAAGACATATGGAGAACTATCTCCCAACAATTATCTGATGTGAACCTCTCATTTTACAGTTACTGAAACTAGAATAGGCAAAGAGCTGAAGAACCACACATCACAACTAGATCCCTGACTCCTCAGTTTATTGAGTTCTTCACCTTCTCTTCCACTCTAATCAAGCCACTCATTCTCATGGCTCTCTGTAGAACTTGGCATCAGCGGACCTACTCTATCTCTGGCAAACCGAAATCAAACATCATCTGATTACAGCCCACAACCCCCTCCCCTTCCAGCCCTCTCCCTCAGTGACTGTACCTTTTCTTCAGGACCTCGGTTTTCTAGATCATTAGTCTTCTATTTCTTCTTCCAGCTTCTTTGGAAAACATCTTTTTCCAGTTTAGACTTCCTTGCCCATCCCTTCAACTGCTCTCATGTCAACATCTTCAACTTCCTCATCTCATTTTGCTTCCTGACACTTCCCCAATTATACCTCAGTTTTGAATAGCATTAACTTCTGGCTTTTCTCGTAAGTTTACCTGATGGTGCTAGAAAAGATCACACAATCGTGTGGATTAGTTTCAAAATAAATCCGTGACTTCCAGCATAAAGCTGATGCTCAAGACAGTGTTTTTCAGCTCCATTGCTCTTCTTAATTCTGACTCAGTCTGACCCACATTTGCAACAAATGACATCATTTCTTCTATACAGAAAAAAGTAAAAGTCACCAGATAAAAATTTGCTCAACTTCTGAACCCCAAACCTGCAAACATAGCTATAAAATCATCCATCTTGTTCGTCTGCTCAAATGGAGGTAGCATGTCTCCTGTCACCTGAGACCAAGGTTAATTCTGCTATCATGTTATAGAGTTATGTCAGAGTCTGCTGATTGTTCCACAATATCCAGTCCCTCTTCTTTTGAACTAACATAATTGTGAAATTATAGTGGGGCATGACCACTCAGAGTCAAGACTAACATTTCCATCCATACCTTCAGTTAAACGTAGCCACAAAATGAAAGCAAAAATGTATGTAACTTCTGGGAAGCACCCTTAAAAGAACTGGCTATAACCTTCTCTCTCTCCCTTCATTCTGCTCTATAAAACATAGATGTAGTAACATCTAAAACATAAATATCCAATAGAAATACAATGCCAACCACAAACACAAGCTATAAAAGTAATTTGAAATTTTCTACTAGCCACATTAAAAAACTAAAAAGAAACAGATGAAATTACTTTTGATGATACATCTCATTTATCCAATATGTCTAAATGATCATAACTTCAAGATATAATTTACATAAAAATTATAAATGAGAGATCTTACATTTTGTTGTACTACATTTTCAAATTCCAGTGTGTATTTTGTAATTACAGCAGATCTCAATTTGGACTAGACACATTTCAAGTGCGCAGCAGGACATGTGGCTGGTGGCTACCATATTGACTAGCACAGAGATAGAGGTTATGTGGCAGATATCAGCCATGCACAATGAAGCAATGATACGAAAAGAAATAACGTTTCTCACAAAATGGCGTCACACCAGTGCCGTTCTACGTGGCTAAATTCTTGGATGACAGAAATGTAAACTTTCATCTTACCCCCAAATTATCCTGGGTTTTCTGTCACTTGTAGCTGAACCTCATCCCCGCTTCTCCTTCAATGGGAATGTGTTTCCTTTCTCTGCTACACATTTTACTGCTATTCTTCATTTGACTCAGTAGTGTGAAGTACATGCAAGCTCGCCCAGGGGTGGTGATACCGCGTAGTAAAGAACACAGACTCCACGGCCGGGCTGCCATCGGTTTCATTCTGGCTTCACAGCTTACTAGCTGGTGACCTTGAGCTAATGCTTGACCTCTGTGCCTCAGTTTTCTCCTTTAAAATATGTGATAATAATTACAGCACTTACCTCACAGTCTTGTTATGAGGATTAGAAAAAAATGAATATATATAAAATACTGAGAACAATGACCAGTACTGTTAAGTGTTAAATAAAAGTTAAGTTTTATAAATCCTCATATACAGACCCTCCCTGTGACACTTAAATATTCACTATCTTTTTATCTCAAAGAATAGTCATAACAACAAATTCCTCAAAGGCTTGTCAGTCAGTCCTTCAGGATCAAATTAAGAGTTGCCTGTGCCCACATCTCCACTTATTCACGACCACAGATCCTTCAGTCCACTGCAATATGGCTTCCATTTCCACCACTCATCTGAACCACTCTCATCTCTATTGCATTAGAAGATTAACCATTCCCCATTTTGAAATACTCTTTTTTTGTCGGTTCACTGAATTTGTTTTTCTTTTCCCTCCTGGGCCATCTTTCCCCAGTCACCTCTGTGACTCCTCTGTCCCAGCCTCATATGCCTCAATTTCCATCCTGGGCTTTTCTTTCTCTTTCTCTTTCTCTGAGTGCTTATCATTCCTATGGGGATCACAGTATCCAAGCCCATATAACGTTCTTGTGATCTACGCTTGTATTGATATTTTTACTTAGATGTTCAACAGGGACTCCCTCATTTTAACTTCCAAACTCATTCTTCCTTCTGATATTCCTATCTCAGTGCAATGGCACTAACACCTTTCCTGTTCCCCAAGGCGAGAATATGGGTGTTATCCTCAATTCCTCTCCCTCCCTCAACCTTACCAAACCCATTAATTACCAAGTCCTTCTAATTCAACTCCTGAAATGAATCTTCACATTCACTTACTACATCCCTATAACCCATTCAAGTCATCATTATTTTATACTTTAATTAATCGTGTCCAATATTTATTGTTCCCAATCTCCAGTCCCAAATTTCTTCAATCCATTCTTCATAATAAATTGAACATGCATGATTATGTATGCCTCTGCTTAAACACTTATTTCTTCGCTATCTCAGGAAGAAGTCCAAATTCCTTAAAATATTTTAGAAAGCCCTGTGTCATCTGGTATTTGCTTACTTCTTTAATTCCAAACTTGTCCTTTTCCACCCCTAACCTTTTCAGATGCTGTACTTTAGACTCCTTACTCTTATGTCAGCTCTTTGAACATACCCTGCTCCCTCTCATCCGTTGGCCTCTAGTAGACACTATGATTTTCCTCCAAGGATCTATTTTTCCTCTCATCTATTGGATAGCAGCTCGATTTCAGGGTGCTATTGATCCCAGCTCCAGAAGAATATTCTGAATAACTGAACTATTCAATGGAACTCCATCACCCATGTCCAGTTATTGATTCATGGATAAGCACATGACCCAAGTTGGTCAATCATAATGAATCCCAAGTTTTCTGTGTGATGATTAAAGTGGGGGGGGAGGCTTTCTTTTCAATTTTGGTGCAAAGCCTAAACTGACATAGTAATTTTGCTACTATGAGGAGATCCAAAATCAGGACAAAATCAAAGCAGAGAAAAGCAGAGTCAAAGAATTAGAAGGATATTGAATTCAAACCCTGATAAAGCTGTATCTGAAAACTTCCCTGGATGTTTCAGTGATATGAGTTAATAAACTTCTATTAATATTAGACTGTCTGAGTTAGGTTACTTGTAAAACAAATCCTGACTGAAATAGGAACTTTTGCTTGCTGGTTCCTCTGCTCGGAATGAGCTTCTCCCATTTCCTCACCTAGTTAGCTCCTATTCATTCTAATCTGCTCTCAGTGTCAACACCAATACCGCACAAATCTTCTCCAGACGGCCTATCTTCACAGCACCTTGAATCACCTCCATCTCAATGATTTATAGCTGCTTGTTTCTTCTTGTCCCTTATGAGATTAAAAAGTTTGTGAATTTAGATCCCATGTCTTCAACAGTTATAATTGTTTTTTCTGGGTTTTAATATACTTCCCAGTACAGAGTACATGCTTCGTAACTATCTGTTGAAATATTTTGGCTAACATTTTAGAGTATTGTCAATATGTCAGGCATTGGGCAAAGATTTTAACTTATCTTATTTAATGAGTATGTGTGTATGTACAGTTATGATTAACTATTACTATTTCATAGGTGAACAAATGGAGTACTAAGGGGTGAACTTCCTATTCACATCTGGCCAATGTTAGAGCTAGAATATAAAGCTAAATAGTCTGTGTCTATGGAGGATCAGCTCTTAGCTGTTAATGGTAGACTGTCTCCATAAGAAAGAAAGAATAAATAAAAATCATACTTAGAACTCTGATCATCTGAAACTGTTCAGTGTTTTTCCAACATTCCACTGTTGAAAAAACACTTTTCAGTCCTCTTCCCAAAGCTTTCTTTGCCAGATCAAAACCATGGAGAAAAGTGATCAAGATTTCAGCATAAGGAGGAATGAGGGGTGGGGGGGATGTGATTAGATTCTTCACTTGTGGTGAAACATTCCACCTAGTACATCCTGAGCTTAAGCATAACCTTAGAGTTTGCACTGTTCTGTTTTAATGTAGTTCCTTCATATTTCTTTACTCTAAGGAAATTTAGGACTAACTCCAATTAAGTTGTTTTGAGAAGGAAATTTTTCACAACTGTGAAATTTCAGAGCATTGAACTAGTTTTGGACAGCATTATGACTGCATAACATTCCTGACATAACTCAATGTTTATTTGTAGAAACTAATGCCCCAGAATATTCTCATGGGATTTGAAATCTGCCTTTTGCTCTTTTCCCCTGGTTGACAATTCTCAATATCCATTATCCAACTACAATTAAGTAAAGTAGAATATATTCTTCTTGTAAAAAAAATTATTTACCACTTGACTTAATTTCTCTAGTTAGTATATTAAGACTTGTTTTAGGGTAATATGTCTGAGTACTTACAGCATACCAGGCTTTGAAGAAACAATGTTTGAAACAAAGTCCCTGCCCATTTAATAGGTGTAGCCTCTACCTCAAATACTCTGCAATTTTTAGACCACAGTTTGAGTGATTATTCTAGGTTTAAAAGTATATTTTAGCTAAGTTAATCTTTAAGATGTTTAAAATTAGCTTTTTTCTTATTATATAAGCCATAGATGTTCAGCGTAGAAAAATTAGAAAAGCATGCAAACAAAAAGAAGGAAATAAAAATAACCCATGATCCCAACACTCAGAGATAATCACTTTAATTATATTGTGGATTTTCTTCCAGACTTGTCTTCTGCATAAACACACCAACACACTTCAAAAAAAAAAAAAAACCAGATATTGGATTTTCTACATCCTTTGATAAATTGCATGTTTTATTCAGGAATATTTGGCGTGGCACTAATTTCGGATATGATGATAAATTTAGTAGATGAACTTTGGTAAACAGACTATGAACTAAGTGACTTTATCTGCTTTTAGTAGAGGAGCCAAAGCATCATGGGACATATCACATTTCCTTCCTTCTGATATAGAGGGAACCTTGACTCTAATAAATCCGACAAACATACTTAAGCTCCACAAAGTTGAGAGAATATTTTGGGTAACACTCAAGAAAAAGTATAGTTTTTGAAAGCTAAATGTATAACTGAAGAAATGTATAATTAAAGAAAGAACGGAGACCTAAGGACCTATATTATTTAGATTACTTAAATGCACAGATTAAAAGTAACCAATGGCTTCAATAAGCCACCAAACTATAAACCATCAAAACATCATAGAAAAATGGGGGAGAAGGACATCAATTTCAATATGTGCAGATAACTGGCTCAACTATTCGCCTTTTATTTACACAATTTGCTTAGTGAAAACACAGACCTACTAGGTCCTGTAAAAAAAAAATAAATAAATAAGGAAACCTTTCCATAGTATAGTCAATGATTCACATCATGTTTCAAAGGATTTTAAAAATAGTTGGTGTGTGAAGGGCATCTGGAGATTTAAGCCTTCCCCATTGCATGGTTCACTGCTAATATATCTCGGATATATCTATATTGGCACAAACATAACTAGTGAAATAATGTTTCAAAGATGACATTTTTAATGTGGGAGAGAAAAGTGTGACCTAATGTTAATTACAGATGTCAATTATATTTGTGTTGTTTAGGGAACATTATGTCATTGGCAGTGTATTAAAAGATGGGCAGCCATAATTTGAAATCATTTTGGCAAGTTACTGTCTGTAATGGAAAGGAATGGTGGCTGCCATCTACTAATTTCCCAGGGATATCAGAAAGCTTAGTAGCCCTAAAAATAAATTGCATCATTAGAAAAAATAAGAATCTATGAAAAAAATATATGAATGACTTGTGATGATTTCACCTAAAGAGAAAAGGAACATAGGGTGATTCTATTGTTTTTTTCAAGCTTAAGGAGGATGGTCATAAAGAAGATAGTGACCAGCTGTTCCTCAGGGTTATTGCAGGAAATGGCTTAACTTGCAAGATAAATTTAAGTTGACATAATGTAAGAACTTCTTGACAGCATTGAATTTTAATCACTTAAAATAGGCTCCTAAGGACAGCTGAGGGAAATGTCTGCTTTGAAAATCTTTAACATTATGATTATGATAAGCATTACATTTGGCTGCTGGTAAGGTCCCATTTAGAAGGAGAGAACCGGTTTTAGGCAGGATTACTAAATATGCCCAGAACTTTTCCTGCCCTACCTTTTGGCATTGTCTCACAGAGCCATTCTAGAAGATTCTAGCCAAATCACTGATTTGCTTCTTAATTCACTTACCAGTATTGGGTGCCTACTCCTTGCTTCAGTATGAGGACAGAGTGTATTAATTTATTTGACCAAAATGTGTAGGTGTTATATTTATACCATGGATCTTATGGTTAGGAGTATTTTTTTTTTGGTAACTGTCCTTTTGTCCTCTCAAATAATAGATATTATGTGTGTGACACAGGCATCACAACAATATGGGGTGCAATGGAAGAAGATAAGAATATAGAATGGATTTCTTCTGATACTGTGGGATAACAGGTAATGTTCGACCATGTGGGATTTCAAGCAGTATCCAGGAATAAAAAGCAATAATCATTTTGATAACTTTGTATCTCTTAAAATTTAAATATCTATATCTGTTGTTCTTAGTTTTTTTTAAGAAAACTCCGTTGTGATATAATCAGGTTTAAAGGAGACCCCACATAACATAAAAGCTATTCTAATCATAATGCCTAATTACTAAGATGAGGAAATCACTAGAAACACACACATACTTAAAAGTATATGTGAGATGGATGTGAGCATGTAGGCATTGGAATCTTAAATATAATAAAAAAAAGAATAATTGAGAAACTGATAGTTATTGACAGTCTCACAAGATAAAGTAATTGAAGGAATGGGTTCCAATATTTAAAAAATGACAGATAATGGGTGGTAGCTTGAAAGAAAGAAAGAAAGAAAGAAAGAAAGAAAGAAAGAAAGAAAGAAAGAAAGAAAGAAAGAGAGAAAGGGAGGAAGGAAGAGAGGAAGGAAGAGAGGGAGGAAGAGAGGGAGGAAGGGAAGAAGGGAGGGAGGAAGGGAGGGAGGAAGGGAAGAAAGAAAGAAAGAAAGAACAAAAGAAAGAAGGAAAGAATCCTGAAGAAGGGAAAGGAAATTACATAAAATCAATTAATTCCATTTGAAAGGGAGACGATAGTACCCAGTATTTCAAGATTCCTTCTGGAAGCAGTGAAGCTCTCTGATTCCCAGGTTCTTTATATCATGAAGTCGATTCTTTCAGGCCTATTCAGCCTCATCAAATTGGGTCTCCCACTGAGAAACATCATTAAGATGGCAGCTCCCCCAATCTTCCACCTGAGAAATGGCTGCTGAATTCACAGATTTTCATCCCCCACTGCACTCCCTCATATCCCACCGATTTCAAAGGGAGCCGTGTATGTCGAAGACAGATGCAGAGAGGCAGAGAGGGATAGTTGGACCCTTACATTCCTAAAAGCAAACCAAGTTGTACAAGGAGGATCAATATTTTGGCACAATTTAAATCAGGGGAATTGTAGATAGCACAGGTATTCTGTTTATCCCGAAAGACTGCCTTAATGGTTCATTGTATTCTTTTCTTTTATTAATAACCTTATATACAGATAGAGATCTGTATATCCTTTTCTTAAATTATATTGTCTATGTCAGTACATACAATATAGGATTTTTTTGCCAGCATGTTCATGTTTGGCTTCCACAACCAATATCCATAAGCTATACTAAAAAATGTAAAACAATTAAATTGTAAAAGCATATCCATTCTTATATAATACTTCTTTACTTTATGCAACAGGTGTAATCCTGAGATTTTTGATAATAACTGAATTTTTTAAATGAAAAATCTGTTCTAAATGACCTCATTGACCCACGTGAGATGGCATTTCAAGGAAATCTAGGTTGAATCTTTTTTAAAAATAAATAATCCTTTGGAAAGATAAGAAAACACTGCTGTGCAATAGTTAATATTCTGTTTATTTGCTGATTATGTTTTCTCACAGCGGTATAAACTTGAACATTTTATACACATATTCATATGGCTATCGTGAGACATTCATTTGATAGGCATCTACTGACCTTACTAATTTGTCATTTTTTTAAATGTCAGCGTTCACATTTGAGTCATATTACTTAAGATACTCACCTGCCAATATGTTCTAAAGATGCTTTTACTTTACCTGCTTTCGTATCTCTCTTAATGGACAATCCATCCAATACTCTTGATATTTGTTTTTAAAATTCAAATAGTGTATATAGTACTATTAATATCAAGCTTTCTTTGGCTAAGGGTTAAAATCAGTAAGATTAAGCTCTCCTATCCCTATCATTAATTGAAGAAGGGAAAACATATTTTGTTTCTTTTTAAATACTTCTTAGGTGTTTTATGTTGAACACCTAAGACGTTTTGTCTTTTATCCAGATTCAGTATCTTTTCGTATCAAATGTCTGGACATTATAATGTATAGCTTTTCAATAAGAGGCATAGATTTTCCTGCATTTTGCTATGTAGGTAATCATGAATGCTCTTCTACAAACTGTCCAAACAATACAAAAGACCTTTGAGTCTTTGCACTGGCTCTTTCCCACTCTGAAACACTCTTTTGTTTCATTCGAGAGAGAAACGATCTTCTCATTTTCAGTGAGACTTTCACCTTCTCTGAGACATGGTCACTGACCACCACCTAACTTTATTTTATGTATTTATATTTTAATTGTCCGTTCCCAACAACAACATAAGCTCTGACAGTTTGGTGCAGGGGATGGGTGAGTAAGGGGGAGAATATCACTCTTATTCACTGCTATGTTCCCAGTTCCAAAAACAGAGTAGTACCTTGCATGTATTAGATGCATATTAGTTTTAGTTTGATGGATGAATTAATGGATTCATAAATAAAGTGAATGCATTTCAAAGAGTGTTTAGAAGGGGCGCCTGGGTGGCTCAGTCGGTTAAGTGTCTGACTTTGGCTCAGGTCATGATCTCAAGGTTCATGGGTTCAAGCCCTGCATCAGGCGCTGTGCTGACAGCTAGCTCAGAGCCTGGAGCCTGCTTCAGATTCTGTGTCTCCCTTTCTCTCTGACTCTCCCCTGCTCATGCTGTCTCTCTCTCTCTCTCTCTCTCTCTCTCTCTCTCTCTCTCTCAAATAAATTTAAAAAACAGTAAATAAAAGAGTGTTTAGAAAATATTAATGCAATAGAATACATGAACTTCCTGTGATTACCTTTCTCAATCTTATGCCATACATCATAAGTTCCTAAAAACATAAGTTACATATAGTAAGTATTCAGGTAGCCCTTGTACCATCTGTGTGCTGTCCCCTGATTCCAAGTTCAGCACAATCACCAAAAAGTCACTTGAGATCAGTGTCTCCAAAACAAACGATGGCACATCTGAAACCTCAAATGTAAGACATATATTCCTAGGTAAGGGTAAATCATATAAATTGTTGATTCAAATCATTGTCGTTAATTGCCCTTAAGTTTATAGTTGTCAGTGAGTCCTTTTCACAATTAAAATGGTTGCACATATCTCATCCAAGGATTTTGGTGAATATTCGTGAATTTAAGATTTGAAGCAGGATAAAGAGCATTCAAATGAGTGGCAGAAATGATTTTTAGGTGAAAATATGCTACAGCTGTCTGCCTCTGAAATATCTCATTGAAACAAATAACCTTAAAATAAAATCTTTCTAATCATTAGAATTGTCCAAATATGAAATAGCTCCAAGAGTGATAGTTTACCATTTCCAAATTATATAATCATAATTTGAATCACTATATTTGAGACATTGTAAAAGCAATTGTTGAATCTAATTGTTGAATTAGATCAAAATATGATTATTTTATCAGAAAATATTAATTGTTCTGTGGCAAATATTCTTTAGGATATTACTGTTACAAAAATATAAAATTTCTGTCATAAAATACTTTGGGGAAGCTTATTTATGAAAATCCAATAAAATTATTATTTGTTTACTATGTGATGCCTCAGAGCCACTAATATGATAAAATGCATTAAATAGTTCTTAAATAAGAATATACTATGCATAAAATGTTTCGCAGACATGTTGACCATGGAATCCAGTTTGCAGAGAGAATCTAATAACGAAAGTAGTCTAAAAACACCTTTTGGCTAATCCTGAAGTTGCTGAACTCTAAGTCACTTAGTATTCTATTATTCTAACATTCTGTTATCAGGTCGTTTTTAAAGTCCAGACATTAGAGCCCAGAGAGCAAGGTGGATTTAAGCAACTATATCTATGAGCCATCCATCTCATTTCAAACAGAGGCATTTTTAATTTTTTTTAATGTTTTATTTATTTTTGATACAGAGAGAGACAGAGCATGAGAGGGGGAGGGGCAGAGAGAGAGGGAGACACAGAACCAGAAGCAGGCTCCAGGCTCTGAGCTAGCTCTCAGCACAGAGCCTGACGCGGGGCTCGAACCCACAAACGTGAGATCTGACCTGAGCCGAAGTCGGAGGCTTAACCGACTGAGCCACCCAGGCACCCCAAACGGAGCCATTTTAAATTTTATCCCTTTGAGGTATTGGGTATTTGCCTCAGATTTTATTTGAAAACAAAAATGGTTTGACAGCTTAAAATAAACACCCACTATCTGTAAATATTGTCTTTCAAAATCATTCAACAAAATTGTGTTTACTTGTCATGGTAGTGTCAGTTTATGTGTACGCTATTGTACCTTCAAAAAAACACATATATTTGGGTTATGAGCCATTCTGCTGAATAATTTATACTAAAATATCTGCTTTACAGGGACTCCTGTATGACTCAGTCAGTTAAGCATCCAACTTCGGCTCAAGTCATGATCTCACAGTTCGTGAGTTTGAGCCCGATTTCTGGCTCTGTGCCGACATATCAGAGCCTGGAGCCTGCTTCAAATTGTCTCTCTCTCTCTCTCAAGAAATAAAGACACATTAAAACAAAAAAATTTAAATATTTGCTTTACAAATAAATCAAGAACATATCACTTTATGCATCTTCTTTAAACTAATCATGATTGTTTGATCACATTTTTAATCTCAAATTTGGTGACAAGAATACTTTAATTTGGGGGCACCTGGGTGGCTGAGTCAGTTAAGCATCTGACTTCTACTCAGGTTGTGATCTCACAGTTTGTGGATTCGAGTCCCATGTCAGGCTCTGTGCTGACAGCTAGCCAGAGCCTGGAGCCTGCTTCAGATTCTGTGTCTCCCCTTCTCTGCTAGTCCCTAACTCATGCTCAGTTTCTCTCTGTCTCAATAACAAATAAACAGAAAAAAAGTTTTAAAAGAATACCTTAATTTTAAATAAAATAAGCTTAGGGGTACCTTGAGGGCTCAGTCAGTTGAGCATCTGACTTCAGCTTAGGTCATGATCTCATTATTAGTGAGTTTGAGCCAGCGTCAAGCTCTGTGCTGACAGCTCAGAGCCTGAAGCCTGCTTCGAATTCTATGTCTCCCTCTCTGTCTCTGTTTCTCCCTTGCTCGTGTTCTCTCTCTCAAAAATAAATAAATGTTAAATTTCTTTTTAAAAAAAGCATATTGGTCAATAAACATAGATATAATGCATTTCAATAATACATATTATTGAAACACTTCCTTATATGTTACAAATTAAGATATCAAGACAAATCTACTGCGAAGTTCCTCTGCATAGGTTACAAATTAAATATATAAAGTTATTAAAACCTGCCAAATGAATATTACTTTAAACAAAAGTTATTTTTAATGTTAAACTGCTAATTAAAATACAAAAACCAAATAATAATGCTCAAATATATGAGTGAGAACACACAAAATAAAGCAGCAGTATTAGACCATGCACAATCTGCTGTGTTTCTGTGTCCCAAGACCTTACCACAATCTGATCCTGAAAAAAAGAAAACTTTTAATTTAATAAAAAACAGAGTCCGCAAAATAAACGGTAACCGACAAATGTGCATTTTGAAGTACCTGGGAGTAAACACAGAAAGTGTGTGTAATCATGTCATCACTACTTTGTAGAAATACATATACAGGAAAAAATAAATACAATGGTGATCATTAATGACAGTGAATAAATTAAATGCTATATAAGCAGGAGGTGAAAACATTTTAAGAGCCAAATATCTACATAAAAATGATACAAAAGGAATAGGTAAAAATCCATTATAAATAAATTTTCTTTTCCGTGACATTTGCCCTGGGGTTGGTAGCGTAGTATTTACACTTGGTGGCAAGGCTACATCACAGCCTTAGCGATGTGACACTTCACAGTTACACAAATTTCAGTATACTCAACACTCAACTCAAGTATGAAGGGGTCACTCCCAAATCACCAACTCTACTGAACATTTTCAAAGAAGGAAGAAGTGGTTTGGTAATGTAGGGGTTTGCTTTTGCTTTTGCCTTAATAAAGTGGTCAACAGAATGCTATCTGTGAGATGTATAGTCTCTAAATCAGGTGAAAGAAAAGAGGATAAAGGTATTTTCAAAATATACTTTCTGTTTTACCCCCAATCTCATCAGGAACTGAGCGTTTTAATTGGAATGGCTATTGATCTACAATATTATTGTATTTATGGTTAAGATTTTGTCAGCATCCAAATATCCTTATTTTAAGTAATCTCTACACCCAATGTGGGTCTCAAGCTCACACGTTAAAGATCAAAAGTCACATGCTCTACTGACTATGTCAGCCAGGTGCCCCTCAAATGACCTTATTTTAAAGAATAAGGTATTATGCACCCAATAAATAAAGACAAATTTAAACTTTAGATATTCAAATGTTTTTTTAACTTGTAGATTTTCTTTAATTCACAGACATTTAGGTTTAAAAAAGTTCAATTTGAGATGCATTTGAAAGGGGAGCCATACAAATATTTTCTAATCTTATACTGAGGAAATTATCCAATGTAGATTAGGCATACATTGCAAAATATGTGGTGATTTGTTCACGCTTACTCCAGAACTTCCTTTACCATAACATGTCAGCGCTATCCTCAGGTTTATAGAGAAGTGTATGGAGGGAGAGAAAAACGTGGTCCAGGCTCACCCCTACGCCATTTGGAGCATCCACTTCCTCAATCTGCCTGGCTCTAGGTTAGGCGTTCTCTGCCTTAACCTTACATTGGGTCTGATTCAGGTATGATCCAGGGTTGATGGAAGGGGTTAGGAAGAGGCTGTAAAGGTAAAAAGAATAAAAAGGAGAAAATCGGTTGATTGTCTTCCTCAGACAATAGCTTCAACACAGCTAACAAGGCCTTAAGTTAGCTCAAGACACTGGTAAGAAACTAGTGAAAGCAAAGAGCTTCCTTATGTCTCTTCTAAAATGCTGGAACTATTCAGAAATCAACTAGACGCTATCCAGCCAAATGATACCAAAAAAGGCCTAAGCTCAATTCATTATTATTTTCCCCCCCATTTCCTTTAGATTCAGCCCAGGATCAAAAATCGCAGGCTCCATTACCCATCGGATACTTAAGAGAGAATGATACTTCTCTCAGAAACTGAAATGTGTGGAGACATCACTGCTACAATTCAGTGTTAGTGTTTTGGATACTATCATTGATTTGAGTGGGGATGACATTGATTTCCAATCTGCCCACTAACAATTAAAAGTACCCTTAATGGAAGCCTGCTTATCACTGGTCTGTTTATTTATATATAAAAACAATTCCTTTAAGTTAAAGGTGATAACAAAAGAACTCCAACCTGAATCACATTGATCCAATAACTACCAGTTTACAGTAAATCAAAAGATTAAAAAGCATGTTAAATTACATCACAAGATTGCAGTCAACCAAGTGCAAAATGTAAATTCTACAGATACAAAAATCAGACGAAAAAAGAAAAGAAAGAAATTAATTCTCTATTAAAACAAACTTAAGAGATATGTAAATCAAATGCAATTTGTTTTGATATTGATTTAACAAACAAATTATAAAACATACTTCTGGAGCAATAAGGGAAATTGAATATTGAATGTACATTAGAGAGTAATAATAATTTTTAAATGTTAAGCTATGATGATGCTACTGTGATTACTTTTCTTAATCCTAATTTCTTAGAGATCCATGCTGAAGTTGATGGATTTAAAAACATGATTTCAGACTTGCTGTAAAATAACTCAGATAGTGAAATAAAATTGACCAATTATTAATATTAGATTATAAATAATATGTGTTCACTATACTAATTGGCATATGTTTAAAATTTTCCATAACAAAACTTTTAATGAATAAATAATGGTGATGATGGCATATGTATGTGTGTTTACGTGTGTGTCTTTGAATGTTCGAACCATTTTGATCGACTGCAAGCTTGTGATGTAATTTAACACGCTTTTTAATCTTTTGATTTACTGTAAACTGGTAAGATCAAGATGAGAGTTCCTTTCTTTACTGTAAGTGAACTAATTTCTACAACAGCTTTCCTTATAAAATTTACTTGGTCAAATTAGATCTAAATTAAACAAACAAATGTTAGAAGGCCCTGATGGTGAGTATTGGCTCAGAGAAATGAAGCAAAAGGGAGGGAGGATGACCAAAATGCATGAGCTAGGACAGGTTTTACAAGGTCAAGTTTTGTTTAAAATGAGAATATTTAATACACCTGTACCAAACATCACACTGAAACGTAAAAGACTGAAGGGTCTTTCCTGAGATGAAAGCAGAAACTGGATTCCTGCTGCCACTACTTCATTCAGTGTTGTGCTGGAGATGTTTCCACTACTTCAATTAGTGTTGTACTGGAGATCCTAACTGATACAAGTAAGATATGAAAAATTAATTTAAAATATTAGAATTGGAAGGGAAAATGGATTTTTATTAATCACGGTGACATATTTGTTTATGGAGAAGATATTTAAAAATAGTATTATTAAGTAAATATATCAAGTTCTCTGTTTACAAAGTCAATATACAAAAGCAATTGTATTTATATCTATTGGCTTTCAATTTGAAAATAAAATTTAGAAAGTTACAACATTTATAATTGCACCAAAAACATAAAAATCATAGGACCAAATTTAAGGAAAGGCATATGCTAATGTTATAGTAACACAAGGAAAATGTTAAGTACAATTACTTAAAATAGTAACTGGAAATACCATGTTCATGAATTAGAGTACTGATTCAATATTTTAAAAATATCAATTCCCCAAATGGATCTATCTACTCAAAATAAATACCAATAGAAATCTCAGGGTTTATTTTCATTAAAAGATCAATTCCAAAATGTGCATGAAAATGTAAAGGACCAAGGACATCCAAGATGATCTTGAAGAAGTACAATATTGGAGGACATTCACAGCCAGATAGAAAGACATATTATAAGCTTCAATTCAGTATTGGTTAAAAGACAAGAGGACCAATGAAAAAGAAACAAAAGTCCAGAAACAGACCTACATATATTGTGAACTGATTTATGACAAAAGGGGCATGGCAATGCAGTGAGTTAAAGATTATATATTTGTTAGTAAATAATGCTGGATCAAATAGATGTCCATATATAAAAAAGAGTGATTTGACCCCTTACCTCATACCATACTGAAAAATCAATTCCAAATATTTTGTAAATCTAATGTAAATCTAAGAAAATAAATTTCTTAGAAGAAAATATAGAAGCCATCTTCATGACCTCTGGTAAGCAGCACACAAAAGAAAAAAGTGATAATTGCACCCTAGTAAAATTAATAATTTATTTTTAATCAATGGAAACAATTAAAAGAGCAAGAAAGCAATCTTAAAAAACCGGGAAATTATATCAGAGAGCGTTGGGGAAGGTTATCAAGAGGACACGACCCTTAAGTTGACTTTGAGCCATTGGAGACTTCTCACCCTCTTTGCTGTCCTTGGAATTTGGGTTCTTCTTGCCTTCTCCACTCCCGGAAGCTGCCCTGAGGCCTTCTCCACTTCTGGAAGCTGCCCCAAGAACACCTGAGATAGTGGTGTGGTGCTGAGACCAGTATATGCAACTGAACCATTCTATATGAACTTTTAAAATTTGGCATGCAGTTGTGGAGATCACTGGTCCTTCCGCTGCCCACGTCAAACCTTGTATGTACATTCCCTTGTTTATTAAACCTGACACCTACCAATCTGGAGTGACCTGTCTCTTTCGTCAATATCTCTTCCCAGCACGTACGAGAAAAAGAGAAAGAGTTACAGAGATCTGACAATGTGTAAGTATCCAAAATATATAAATAACCTCTACAAATCAATAAAAAGTTAAAATCCAGTTAAACAATGGACACGCATGTTGACTGGGCACTGCTCAAAAGAGAAGAACCAAAGGCTGCTGACCATTTAAATGGGTGCTCCAACATTGGTTAGCAAAGAAATGCAACTATAACTAAAATGAGCAGCGACAACATACCCACTGGAGTAATCATAACATCAGGGGTTGATGAAGATGTGGATCAAGTGGACTTCTGATAAATTGCTGTTAGAAGTGTAAACTGGGGGCCCCTGGGTGGCTCAGTCAGTTAAGTGTCCGACTTCCTCTCAGGTCATGATCTTGTGGTTCCTGAGTTCAAGCCCCATGTCGTACTCTGTGCTCACAGCTCAAAGAGTGGAGCTGCTTCAGGTTCTGTGTCTTCCTCTCTCTTTGTCCCTCCCCCACTTATGCTCTGCCTCTCTCTCTCAAAATTAATAATAAAACATTTCTAAAAAGGATTGTAAATTGATACAACCCTTTTGGAAAGCAGTTTGGAAGTGTCTACTATTAATATATACATCATCTACGACTTAGCACTTCACTCTCCACGATGTGTGCACCAAAAAATGCATCAAGAATGTTCTTAGCAGCACTATTCCTGATAGGAACAAAGGTACAGCAACCAATAGGTACAAAAGTAGAATAAATAGATAACGATGGTATGCTCAAACAATGGAGCACCGTATAATGATGAAAATAAATGAATCACACAAACTTAATGTTGAGCAGAAAAAGCCATCCATCGCATAGTAAAGTATACACAATGTGATTCCATCTATATAAATTTCAAGGTCAGACATAACTGATACATGGCATCAGAAGTCAAGATTACATTTACAGTGGAACGTGGTGGTCGTGACCGGGGCTTTTTGTGTTCAGGTAATGAATTCTTTCTCGATCTGAATATTGATTGTGTATTTTGCTTATTGAGAAAAAAATCCTATCCAGCAGTACAATTAATATTTGTATGCATTTCTGGTATGTATATGACATTTGAATAAAGTTTAATTTTTAAAAATGGGAATAGTTTTGCAAAGGGTAGCTACATATCCAACTGTAAGTAGTAGTCAATATTTGAATTATCACTTTAATAATATTTAATATTAAAAGAACTATTGTAGGAAGCCTGGATCATTTGAAGTTCTAAGACCCTCCAACCAATTCCATGAAATACTTGGAAATAATCCTCCTTAGTTTCACTAAAACCATATGTACAGGCACTGTCTAAAGTGACTGATAGCTGTTACATATGATATCACTAGTGACCTATGATTTTTGTTCTAATTTAGGTATGGATATTGTCTATTTTTCAGGGTGGAAATATTAATGAAGAAAAATTATTTTCTCTTTAGGTCATTTTCCTTTATTTACCAAATTTATACTTGTATGCTTCATTTTTGTCCTATGATTATGTCTGTCCTCTGAAACACTGACTATGCTCATTGATGCAAGTAGACAGAAACTTTTGGGGCTACATCCATAGAAGGCAGAAAGATTTTCAAAAGCAAGAATACATTTTTGAAACTACACCAATCCTTGAGCAGACAACCGGGCACTCATCTGTGGTTGATCTTGTGGAGCTTAAGGTTAAGCCTTGCATTTATAAGGCTGTGAATTCCCTTTACAAATAGCGGCTCGCTGGAGTTTCTCCTGCCATTAATCAGTTTCATTTCTGATCAGAGAGCAACCATGGATTTAGATCAGGCGTAGCCCTGCTTCCGAACTTCCTACACATTACCGATCCTTCCATTTTTAGCCCAAGCATTCTGGATATGATATGATCAATTATTTCACCGTTTCCTGTCTTCAAATTTTTTTAGGGTTTGCATTTAAAGATTTCCTACTTCTATATAAATTTGTTTCATTTAGCAATAAGCATAGAATCCTGCAGATGTGGATATAAAACAAGTACTTGACAAACGCAAGGTGTAATTATAACATTGTTATTTAGAAAGTATCTGTTGAACATTCTCTTTGCCACTGAGCACTGATGACAATCCATATACTTCCATTTAGCTTTTTTGTTCATGGCTTTTAGTGAATATGAGTTTTGTTAATTACATGAGAAGCTGTATGTTTTTCCTGAGTGGTGAATAAAATACAATATTCCAAACCATACATAAAAATCAACCTTTTAACTTTGTCATTATGCTTCATACTTTTCTTTTTGACTGTTGGCATTCAAAACATAAAGAATATGGAAAATCAGCATTAAATATAAATATAAATCCGAATATACCTCATTTAGGTATTATTGGTAGAGTTACTATTGTTAAGAAAAAAATCTTAACCCTTTTTTTAAATTTTCTTAAAGTGTAGAAACCCTAAATTGTATAGAAACAAATAAGTAGTGTTTGTTTCTTCCAGTAAGTAGGTGGTTTGATTTCCCAGAGGGCCTGTGGTGAGTGCAGGAAGGAAGTGAGGCAAGACTTTGTGGGAATTATCTGAGCCTTAAAGAATTTAGAAGGTTTGGAAGTTAAATAAGGTTCAAGTTGGTTCTTATTGTGAATGTCTAAACTGTTTTGCCCTTCCTTGGTGAAGTGCCATAAAGTCAGGTGTGAATAGACTGTGAAATGGGCTTTTCTTATGCAACAAACTTCAGCCAAATGGCGATCCTCTTTAAACACATATAGCAGCGGCTTACTTTGTGGAAAAGTTTATGTATAAACCTGAGCAGCTGATCAATGGAAATAATTCCTAAATGTTTTTGAGTATCCTGATTATTCTTAATTTTATTCAACTATATGAAGGCACGTTGTTCATAGTCTAATTAGTGAAGATCTGAAATTTGAGATATACATATACACACATATGTACACACATATATACACATACATATATATGCATATATTTACATACATATACATAAAAGAACATTTCAACTTAATATAGGTTAAATTATTTTAAATATTAGTAAATATACAGAATAAGAAGAATGTAAAACCTAACTAGAGAGCAATGAAAGAAAGATATAAGGAACTGAGCATACATTTGTCAAAACTGACCCCTCATTACAGAAATGACTATATAATAACTAAAGCTGACATTTCAACTGAGAAAACACAAAAAGCAAAAACAAATGGTCATATGAGTTTTGTAAGTGAATGATTTTTATTTGAGTTCCTGGTTTTTAAAATGTGTGCATGCTAACCATAGAAAATACAGATAAAAGCGTCAATAATAAGTAGCATATTTTAAATGACTTGTATACCTTGGATCTCTTGTGTTCCTGCATTAATTCTCACAACCACCTTATGAGGTAGCTAGTATAATTATTTAAAAATTAAAGTTGAGGCAACAGATTCTTACAATGGTTGACATCCAAGTCACACACCTAGGAGGTGGTGGAGCTGGGATTCAGTTTCAGATCTCTGACTTAATAACCCAAACTCTACTAAAGCGTAGGAAAAAAGGAAAATAATAATCACCCACAATACTACCATTCTGACATAAATACATATAAAGTCAAACACACGTATAAAATCTGTGTAAGTTCTGTAGGGGTAAATGGCATTTATTATCCTTTTACTTAAAAGTAAATTTTAGTATGAGTTCCTCTTATTTCCATTTATCAAATATCTATTAACCAATAAAAACTAGAAAAACTTTATCAAAGCAAGATATTCCAATTCTTGATTGAAAAGACTATACTCTACAGGAACATGTAACCCTCCGCTGGGGGAAATGAGATTGCTTTTTTTTTTTTTCATGGATACAGTAGTATGAGCCTATGACCTGTGATCTTACAACATAGGCTTTTGGGGGGGGTCCTATTTTCTGGATCTTTGCCCATGAATGATGTTCTTACCAGTATGAATATAAAACAGTCCAGGAATAGTACTTAACTATGAGTCATCAGGTTTGATTTCTTCTGCCTTTAGCATGCTCTGCCTCTCCAAGACCTTGGCTGCAATATGCCCACCATTCATACCCTTTCCTAACTATGGTGGAAATGCTGGGTTTTTAATATGCATTAAATGTTGCTCTTTACAATGTTCAGATGAATAAACAACCAATTTCAGGGCCACAAGACTGAACTCCTTATGCTTAAAATAGGTCCCAGCTGCACATTGTTTATGAACACGAACCATTCAAGTTCCGTGTGGTGGCTAAGATGGCACACTGATGGTCAGCCATGGGCCACAGAAGGCCAGTGGAACCCTGGGTGGGGCCGTTGCAAAACGACCCAGAAGCTAGTTGCTGCTAAAGTACAAAGAAAGGCCATGAGGAGGTTGAGTCAGTGGGTGTTTTGAAGAAAGAACATATTTTGCTTTAAAAACAGGTTTCAGCAGTATAACATTAATATGGAATTATTTTATGGGAGAGCAGTCCTACCAACCATTTATACTAAATAAAAATATACGTATTTATTTAGGCTTCACATTTGAATTTTCTGCTTAAAGATGTACCCAAAAATTTATAGCATAAGCAAAAAATCACAAAAACCTGAGGTGAAAAGCATTATTGTTCCAAATGAAGTTTTTTTTAATTTGAGAGAGAGAGAGAGAGAGAGAGAGAACGAGAGAGAGAGGGAGAGAGAGAGAGAGCATGCACACACATGCACACAAGTTGGGGAGAAATAGGGAGAGAGAGAGAGAAAATATATCTCAAGCAGGCTCCACACTGAGCTCAGTCAGGGCTCAGTCCATGATTTTGGGATCATGACCTGATTTGGACACTCACCCAACTGAGCCACCCAGGCAGCTGAAGTCTTCTTATGTTGTATTAAATTTACTTTCACTCCTAGTCAAGTTTTCTCTGTCTTATTCACTGAAATCAAATCAATGCAGATGAAAACATTAGTTACCAAGGGCGTACAACTATGTAATATTTTTGTTCGAAGGATATACTTTCCCCCCAAAATTAGCAGGTAGCAGTAGGAAAAGTCAGAGGCCTCGGCCTAAATTGTGCTTCCATTAAATTCTGAGAACGAGCATATCAGTAGTAGAGGTGGTACTCCCACATTGTAAAGTAGGTATAATTTGCTAATTTTTACTAATATAATAATATAAAGGAGATAAGAAACATATGTCATTTTGTGTTCAGGGAAAAAGATGGTTAGCACTCTTCCTATTGGATCCAAATGTTTGAGACAATAAAGAGGGCAAAAAAAATATTGCAATAATTCTCTTAAGTGTAACCATGGATTGGAGCAAAATCACTGTATCATGAATAACCACAAACCTACAAAAGTGAATCCATGAGAGAGTTGGTCGCTCATCTGGACTAAACTTCAGGTAAATACTCGTGCTGATTTGAAATGAGAAAATAAGTGTATTAGATACTTAGGTAAATAAAAATGTTTCGTTCCTTTTCTTAATTTTTCACGTTTTATCAGAATGTTGTTTTTCACATTAGCTGCCACCTCAGAGTGGATGTAAATATGGCTAAATGGCCATATGGAAGCTAGTAATCTGGAAAACTAAAACTTTCATTAATTGACCTTAAAAGTCCCCCCTTAAATTGCTCTCCCAAATGGGACTTCCCTGTAAGTGGAATATGCATATTAAGTGTCCCTTGTTCTGATAGAAAATGCCTCTCCCCATGTAAAGGGGAGAAAAAATGTGTGGAAGCCACCTTCTGCAGATTCATATAATTATTTTCTAACCAACATGAAATCACAGGAAGATTTCTTCCCTTTTACTAAATCTTCCCAAATTTCCTCTTCAGAATTCCTTAAGTGAGTATTTTACCTCCTCTAGAAAAAATATCACTTTCATTTTTAAGAGAAATCAAGTAAACACCATCATGCTTAATATTAATCATTTTACCTTTCCACAAAAGGATATGTTTGACTAAAATACCATCAGGAGATATTTTGGGGCATGAGAGACTCCCATACACAAATTCCATTGAAGACACGTCTTCTAATCCTAATAACATCTGGATCAAAATGGGAAATAGGTATTAATCTACACATCAAAACAGATACCCTTGTAAACACAGTTGTCTTCTTTACTGTCACTCTTACTGCCACTATCTAATGTTCCTCTTCATTGCTTTCATTTCTTCTGCATTAACAGACATCTTATCATTTACTCTGCCCATTGCACTAAAAACAGAAAAACAATACGTAAAGTTAGATGAAAGAAGACTGTCAATTTGATCCTTAAGTCTTACCATATGTGCCACTACAAATTCTCATTATGTTTTTTATAATTGTCAAAAGCTGCCACAATGACTGTGGCATATGGAAAGTGTGCATAATTCACTGAATGTTACTGACTGGGTCTAGCACTGGGTTATCTCTTCTTCTGGACTTACTGACTTATGAAGAGGGTAAGTAAAGATAGTGCGGATCACCATATAATTTCAGGAACTTAGTCTTTTAATAGGAGATACCACATCAAGAAAAGAGTGTGTTCATACATTCCTCTTGACAATTTTACCAGGTAACAGGGTCCTACTACAAGTTTGAGGCACCTTATTTGTGGCTGATGAGCTTCTCATCTTTTCAGTGTGGATCCCATCCTCCTTCTCCTACAGGTGGTAAAATTTACAGTGAGCAATTGCCTGTCTTGAACCAGTATGTGCCGTAAGTCAAGCACAGAGTCAAAAATAGGACATGAATCTCCTGACCCCTAACCTCTTCCTTCATCCACAGCACTGATTTTCTCTCTGCTCCATGGTGGCAATAGTGGGCATAGCCAGATGCCAAGAATTTGTTCCTTCTGTCATCAAGAAATAAATTTCACGGGTAAGAGAGCCCAGCTAGTCACTGATTGCAAAGCACTTTGAAAATGGAAAACCAAATACAGTGTAAGTGCTGGGTGCCGCTATTATTCACAAGGTAAGAGACTGAGTGCAGAGTTATCATTATGATTATTCGGACCAGGAATGCAGAAGAATTTGGGAAAGAAAGAGGGAGTGGCCGTAGGTAATATGGTCGAGCAACATAAAGAAGTTTCACTAAGAAAATTTAACGTATTTTGTGAGGCATGAGACCCTAATAATAACTGGAAGCTTTGAGTATATCAATGAATTAGGAGTTTTCTGATTCTTAAATATTTGTAAGGAGGAACAGAGCAATGACGAACATATAGAAATTGAATTTTTCCCAGTTCACCATGCAAGTAAGAAACACCCTCTGAGCAAAGGCAGTGATCCTTAAAAGAGAAACTTTGGTAAAGGGACTGGCAAATAATGTAATGACTCAGTGTACCTAGAGTAGAGCATTTAAACAGACTCCTCCAAAATCTCCCAGTGAACACAGAACCTCTCTTATTTAGGTAAACCTGATACTATTATAACAAAATCATAAAGTTTCAGACAGCCAGCTTATCACCCTTAGTGAAATGCTCCCAGGAATGATTGTTAAGTGCGGCTAGTCAAAAGTGACATGTCACTTTCATCTTACTCTCTTGACTTGTTTACATTACTGGCCTTTCAGGCATGACCGCCGTCTCTTATTCCATCTACCTAACATTGCCCCAATTTTGAAAGCCCAACCCAAATCCCCAAACCCTCATTGAAATATTCACTTATCAATTCGTGGCCCCCTTTGATTAACTGGTAATAGCCAGTACCTGGCATTAAAATATTTTTAGCTATTTTTTAAGCATAGAGAAATGGTAAATGAATAGTTTAAAAACTAACCATGTGTTCACTATCTAGATGTATAACTGACATATTTTTATTGGTTATTTTTTGCTAATTTTTTCAAAATAGTTTGTAGTTATAATGATACTTTATCCCTAAGTACATAGGCATAAATCTCCTAAAAATAAGATATTCCCCTACATAATCACAATACCATTTTCATGCCTATAAAAACAATGCTCAAGGGGAAGACTGGGTGGTTGACTCAGTTGAGCACTGGATTTTGACTCAGCTCATGATCTCATGCATGGTTTGTGGGTTCAAGCCCCACATCAGGCTCTGTGCTGACAGCTTGCTCAGAGCCTGGAGCTTGCTTCAGATTCCCTGTATCCTTCTCTCTCTCTGCCCCTCCCCTACGTATGCTCTGTCTATCTCTGCTCTCAAAAATAAATGTTTAAAAAAATAATGCTATAATCTAAAATCAAGTCTATACTATAATTCATGCAATTTTCTCAAATAATATAGCTGGTTTTCTTAAACCAGAGTTCATAATTCATGCTTTGCTTTAGGCGTTTGGTTGTTATTTGTCTTTAAGTTTGTTTTTGTTTTGTTTTGTTTTTTGTCGAGAAATGTTCAAAAATCATCTTGAAGATATTTAACAAAGGATGTTTTAATAATGCCCTACAACCTGGATTCATCTGCTTAGTACCCCAGCTATAATTTAAAAGGTTTACCTACTCCTTGAATTTTCTATAAGAAGAAAATAGATCAAAAGTTTTTATTAGATTCTTTTTAAACATTTTTGGCAAGTATATTTCACAAGAGAGAATGTCACCTATATATCACATCAGGAATCACATAATTTTACCTTGTTTGACTCCTAATGATTCCATTTTGATCATGTTCAAGGTGATAACTGGGAGAAATGTTCTTTAGAAAGGCTCCATTTCCCCCTTCTAATTAGCAGGAAACACTTCACAGCTGAAATATTTAATCTGTTTCTTTCCTGTTTTAGATTTGCAACCACATGCAGCGTTCTAGATATTGGGAACTACGTTTGGCGTTTTATTTTATTGGGTCCATAACCCATGGTGTTACAATGTTAAGCATTCAGTAAGCTGCTGATGAATATTTACTAATTGAGCGATTTGCAGCCTACAAAATCAGACACATTCTAGTTCTTAATACTTCCATACTCTGCTGAAGTAAGGAGCATTGCCCTAAGAAAAGGTAGACTTTACTTCTGCTTCTAGTTATGATGAAATATTTTATAGCAGATCAATGCTCCCACTAGGAGAAACAAACAAAACAATATAAAAACTTGTCCTAATTTTCATATATAGCACACTTAAGACAACGATGAAGAATACCCAGTCTTACCAAATAGCTACATTTGCTGAGATATCACATTATAAAATAAGCTTCAAGTATTTTATCCTTTATATTTTCTTTTTAAAACCTTATTTCAATAGAACAGTGCTTACAGAAATACATTCATATTGGTTAATCAATGCCATTTAAATTTAACTTATCCTACATAAATCTCCATATATTTTTAAATTTTTAAATTTTTTTAATATTTATTTATTTTTGAGAGAAAGAGAGAGAGAAAGTGAGCAGGGGCAGGGGAGAGGCAGAGAGAGAGGGAGACACAGAATCTGAAGCAGGCTCCAGACTCCCAGCTATCAGCACAGAGCCAGATGCTGGGCTGGAACTCATGAACCCTGAAATCATTACCTGAGCTAAAGGTCAGAAGCTCAACTGACTGAGCCACCCAGGCACCCTTGCTTCAAGTATTTTTAAAACCTGAACGCATTCATGAGGTTTTAGACAGCAGTGGAATTAAGTTAGGCATTGAAAGAAACAAACAAAAAATACAAGAAACACACAGCACACAAATACACCATTTGGAAATAAATCATGGGTCAAAAAAAAAAATAGTAAAGTTCACAAGGGGGATTAGAAAATATTTACATGTGAATGATAATGAAGATAGTATCTATCAGAGTTTATGGGATGTAACTACAACAGTGCTTAGTCGGTTGAGCATCCAGCTTTGGCTCAGGTCATGATCTCATGGTTCGTGGGTTCGAGCCCTGCGTTGGGCTCTGTGCTGACAGCTCAGAACCTGGAACCTGCTTTGGATTCTGTATCTCCCTCTCTCTGTGACCCTCCCCTGCTCGAGCTGCCTTTCTCTGTCTCTCAAAAATAAATTTAAAAACATTAAAAATTTTTTTTAAATACAGTTTCAAATGCACATAAAACAGAAGCTGAAATCTAAACTCAAAACATCCATTTTAAGAAGTAAAGAATGAAAAAAACCTAACAAATTAAACCCAAAACAAGATAATGAAGAAAATAATAAAAACGAAGGCAAGGTTAATGAAATTTTAAAATAAGCATGTGAGATACAAAATCAACAAAATTAAAAGTATGCTCTTTATTTAGAAAAAAATATTGATTTTAAAATGAAAAGTTAAAGCATTCTCTAACAGGACTGATCAAGATATATTACTAATAGTAGTAACTAAAACATATCACCTTAGATCCCACAAGTATTAAAAAGATAAAAATTAGGTTTATTAGTAACTCTATGCCATTAATAAAATGGATTTAATCCTGAAAGGAAAAAAAACAGCATAACGAACACAGTAAAAAATAGGATCTATAATTTAAAATGATCCCTGGGCACCTGGGTGGCTCAGTTGGTGTGCATCCGACTCTTGATTCAGTTTAGGTCATGATCCCACGGTTCTCAGATGGAGCTCAGCGTTGGACTCCACGCTGGGCGTGAAGCCTGCTTAAGATTCTTCCTCTCAATCTTTCTCTGCCCTTACCCTGCTTGCACATGCTATCAAATAAATAAATAAATAAATAAATAAATAAATAAATAAATCGTCCCCCTCCAAAGAAATCTATCTCTAGGACCAAAATTTTAAAAATCCCAGTCTCGCACAAACTCTCCTAGAGTTCAGAAAAATAAACTAGGCAAACTTTAGAAACTTTTTATGATATGAATAAAATATATAAATACTTAACAAAGACATTCGAGGAAGAAAAACTATAGGAAAAACTGTCTAATAAACAGACACCAAAATCTTAAAATATTAGCAACTTAATGCAAAATATGTAAGAGGATGACATGACACAATGAAATGTGACTAGTCTGGAGATATAAGGTTGGTCTAATATTTAAATTCATTTTGTAACTTACCACAATAACGGAATAAAGATGGAAAATGCATAATCATCTCAAAAGAAGTAGAAAATACCTTTCATAAAAGACAGCATCCTTTTATAAGAAAAGTATTAGTAAGCTAACCAGGAAAGAAGTCTTTATTCTGAAAAAGTATCTACAAAATCTTTTAACACACTTATACTTAATGTGAAATATAGAAACTTTCACCCTGAGATTCAAATTAAGATCAGAGCATCACTATCATCTCTTCTATACAACATTCTACTGGTGGTGTTAACCATTGAAATTCGTAATTATGAATAAATAGGATATATGAACATTAGAAGAGACATGTTCACAATTATTTTTAGATAACATGATTTTATAGTCTAGAAAATTCAAGTGAATCTAGAGAAAAGCCACTAATATTAATAAGAAATTTATTATTAAAGTCTATGTATACAGAATCAATATAAAAATTAATTGTATTTCTATGACATAACAAAAAATGGAAGTGACACTTTTTAAAAGATACAATTCAAAATATCTAAAATATTACATACTAAAGAAATCTCTCAACAATATGCATTTTCTCTATATAACAATCTATAATACATTATTGAAGTAATAAGAAATTGAAGGACATGCCATATTCATGGAATAGAAAGGCTCATACTATAAATATGCTGACTTGCTCCAGTAATTCATATGTTCAACAGAAGCACAATAGAAATGCAAATAGGCTTTTTCTTGAGTTGGCATTTGAGAAACTGTTTCTAACTGTATTTGGAAATGCAACGGGCCAAGAAAGACAAGATAATCTTGAAGAAGAAAAGCAAAGCTGGAGGACTTTCAAAACTTATTGAAGCTACAATAATCATACCCATGTTCAGATAGACTAATATATAATAAACCAGAAAAACATAATACTGAGTCCCAAACAGACCCACACTTACATAGTCACTTCAATCATGACAAAGATTTCACTGTAGCAGTGGTGGGGGAGGGAATATTATTGTCAAGAAATGTCACTCAGTCAACAGAAAATCGTGTATATTAATCCCTTTCTTGCACTGTAGTCTAAAATAGATTCAAAATGAATTCTAGATCTAAATGTGAAAGATAAAAACAATAAAACTTTTAGAAGAAACAGAAGAAAATAACTTCATAGTCTTGGAATAATCAAGAATTCCCCAACAAGACCCAAAAAACCTTAGCAATAAAGAAAGCATAAATAAAGACACATTAAGAATTGTGCTCATTAAAAGACATCATTGAGGGGAGGGAAAGAGCAAGCCATGAACTGAGAAAACATAATTATAGAAAAGCATAGCTAACAAAAGACATTCAAAATATAAAAAGTACACCTAAAGTTAGTTTTAAAATATGGGGGAAACATGGAAAAGAAGTAAAACCCTGAACACATACAATGCAATAGAATAATATGGACAATGTGAGAAATGCAATCATAATGAGATACCACTGTAAACCTACCAGAATACCTAAAATTTGTATTGCTGAAGATGTAAAGCAACAGAAACTCTTATACACTGCTATTTTCATGCTTTGAGAAACCTGCCAGTATATCAATTAATGCTAAATATATGTATATCTTATGACTCAACAGTTCCAGTTCTACCTATGTATTCTCCTCAAAAATATATACATATGAACTTAATAATATTCCTAAAAGCACTGTTTGTAGAAGCCAAAATGTGTAAACTAGGCATTGGATATATCAATAGAATGTACAACAATAAGCCGAGTATGGACTGTTGCTACAAACAAAAACAAAAATAAATTCCATAACCTATTATTTACAAAAAGAAAGTCACACACACGTGAGCACACACACACACACACACACACACACACATCTTGTATAGCGTTGAGGGTCAGAATAGTAACTGCTTTTGGAGAAGATAGTACTCGAGGGTATGTGGGTGAAAGACGCTTCTATTGTGTAGGAAAATTTCTATTTCTTGATTTGGTGATGAATATGCAGTTGTGTTTACCTTATAAAAACTGTCGAGCTGTGTGATTAGTATCTGCCCATTCCTGCATGTGCATTCTTTTCCAAAGTTAAGTCATAATGTACATAATGCTCCCCAGCACCCTTAAGTCCCTGACCCCCTGTCTTTTGATTTGCCGTCTTATCTGTAGATGCCCATCAATAAATAAAACCACTGGGCTGATGTGCATACTTGCTCCATTTGTATTTGTGAAGATAACACAGTCTCCACTCTCCAAGGCATTTTGGCCTCTGGGCTGTCAAGGATGTACACAAAATCCTGTCCTCTCTCCAAACTGTCTCCTTTTTTTATTTCAAATGATCACTATCCTAACAAATCTACCACTCTACCTCTGTCTTCTTTCTCATCAGCTCATACCGCTTCCTCTACTATCATAAAACAGGAGCACCATAGAGACCTCCCCACACCATATCCAAAAACAGAAAATTAAGCACAGAAATCTTGTCTGTGATGGCAGGAGACATCAGACTGTGGACAGCAAACTACCGGTGCACACCTCAAATTCTTCAATTTATCAGGTAGTATATGCATCTTTCTTTGTTGGTATGTAAGTAGCAAGACTCAGAAAGGATTCCATCATAATTTAAAGGACTCATAAATAATCAGAAATAAACAACCTCTCCCTCTCCTCCTCTCTGTTCCCAGCCCTCTCCCAGAAAATGTACTTTTATGCTAATCTTCTTTCCCCAAAAAGTCCTTTCTCTTTTGTAAGACAAACACTTCTACCCCTGCTGTAGATTCACTATCCCTCTCATGATCCAGGATTTTCCTCCACTAATGAATCCCTCTTTGCCTTTTATCTTCAGTCTATACTTGTTCTCTTCAAACTGCAAGCATGTTCAGTCCAATTCCTATTAAAAGGAAAAACTCTGTTTTTCTGTCAATAAAACCTTAGCTTTTATCACATGCCTGAGCTCCAAATCTTTTCATCTGATGCCTATTGGATATGCTCAGCTTGCCTGTAATACAGGCACCTAAAACAGATCCATTAAAAATCCTTGCAAAATCTCTGTATACCGAGTCCACATAACAACATTCTTCCCATTCTTCTGTATAAGCTAGAAGATTGAAAGTCATCCTTGACTTTCTACCTACCGCAACCAAAGTCAACTCAGGTCAATCCTACCTCCTAAGATCTCTCTCAAAGGCATCTGGTCATATTCATCAGTCCCTGTTTGAATTCAAGTCTCATTACCTTTAAAAATGATTCGATTGAGGGCACCTGGATGGCTCAGTTGGTTAAGCGTCCAGCTTCGGCTCAGGTCATGATCTCACGGTTCGTGGGTTAGAGCCCCGCATCAGGCTCTGTGCTGACAGCTAGCTCAGAGCATGAAGTCTGCTTCAGATTCTGTGCCTCCCTCTCTCTCTGAACCTCCCCTGTTCACACTGTCTCTGTCTCTCAAAAATAAATAAAAACCACAAAAAAAATTAAAAATGATTCAATTGAATTAAAAATAAGTCTAGCTATACTCTGGACAATACACAAGAAGCTCACAAAGTTTGAAAGTAAAAAAGGGGAGGGGGCAAATATATAATACAAATAAAAATCAGAGATACTGTACTATATTCTTAATATGGTATATTTAATTGATATTGATCAAACTAGAGTTGCATTTCCATAGAATACTTAAAAAAATGGATGAAATGTTATTAGCTACAAGCAAAAAAATCCTCTATTTTTAAAAATTTAAAATCATAAATGCCCCTTTTATACAAAGAATAAAAAACAGAACCAAAAAAATTAAAACATCAACAAAAAAAGTCCCCTGTGAATAAATCTTTAGTCAATGCCAATTAAAATTGCTTATTAGAGAATAGTTTAAAATAATGAAAAGAACACTACAGATAAAAACATAAAACAGTGCAGAATCTTTCAAAAGAAAATCAGAACCCCAACTATTTTCAATACTAAATGAGAAAAAAAAGAAAATTAATCAACTTGGCATTCAACTCTAAAGCAAATACAACATAAACCTGAAACAAACCTAAGGAAAGCAAGAATTAATAAAAATAAAAGCAGGAATTTTTTAAAAGGCAAAAAATCAGAAAATTTAAGGAAAATAAATAACCTAACAAAAGTCACGATGCCTTTCCTAAGTATCATAAATAACTACTTGCAATACAATGATAAGAAATTCCACTAATAGTAATATCCATAACATCTCAATTATTAAGAGTTAACTTCACAACAAATATAGAACATTCATTTTACAAGTGAAAGCTTCACTTGATGGGCACAAAAAATGATATAAATCATAGCTGTGGCATATGATGTTCTTGAAAGAAAAGTTCAGTATTGTAATAATGTCGGTTATCTCTATATTCATTTTCTATTGCTACTGTAGCAGATTACCACAAATTTTGTCCCTGGAAATAACATGAATGTATTCTCTTACAGTTCTGGAGGTTAGAAGTCCAAATAGCTCTTACTGGACTAAAATCAAGGTGTAGGTAGGCTGCTTTCATTTGGAGGCTCAAGAGGAGAATCCATTTCCTTACTTTTCCAGCTTCTAGAATCTACTTGCTCTCCTTGCCTCATTCCCTTCATCTTCAAAGCCGGCAATGTAGCATCTACAAATCTCTCACTGTCCTCCACGTCCATCATAACTCCTTCTCTCCCTTTCCCTCTCCTGCCTCATTGTTTTCCTCACAAGAACCCCTTCCTATTGTATGGAGCCCATCCAGATAATCCAGGAAAATATCTCAAGATATTTAGTTTAATCACCTGCAAGTCCCTTTTGCTGTGAAAGGTAACAAATGCATACGTTCTAGGGATTCAGATATTGACATCTCTGGGTGGTCATTATTCTTCCACAATGTGCAAATTGATGTAGTCATTCAGTAATTTTTTAATATAACAGAATGACTTTTAAATTTAACTGGAAACTCAAACCAATAACATTGAGAAATTGTAAAAGGGTAATAAAAGGAAAGGACTTTCATCACTAGATATGAAATCATATGGCACCATAATAATTAAGGCAATGTGATAGTAAAATACGAGATGTGTCTCAAAAAATCTTTTAATATATATACATGTGTAATTAGTATTGTAGCGCATGATAAGTAGTGGTATTTAAGATTTCAAGGGAAAGGGATGATTATTTAGTAAATTATACTGGAAGAATAAGTTAATTATTTGAGGGGAAAATGTTGGCTTTAAATTAGATCTATACTTCCCGCCACACATCAGAAAAATCATGATGGGTAATAGTATTAAGCAACAACAATAACAACAAAATTAAGCCATCAGACTTGAAAGTAAAAGATGGACAAATAGTGATTTATCTTTTAATGAACTGAGTAAAAAAGAACAAAGGATAAAGAGGAAGAAATTTAAAAAAAAGTTGACAACTTTGACTACATTAACACATGGAACACAAACTTGCCAACATCAAAAAAATGCCATAAACAGACAGGAAAGAAATACGAAAATAATGGGCAAGTGTATTTTTAATCATATGACAAACAATTCACATAAATAGAGAAAAAATAAAAATCCCATCAGGAAAATAGGCAAAGAAATTGTTATGACTTTGTTAAATTAGCTTCTGTTAAGAAGACCATGGAGGGCTGATAAATCAAAGTTCAACAACAGACCACAAGAAAAGTTGAGTAGAGAAGTTTATTATTCAGAAGTCACAAAGGAAATACTTTGAGGGATCCCATGAGGAGGTCAAGGTAGGGGGCAGACAGAGAGATAGGATCTGGGGCCATGCCTTCCTTAGGGTCTATGGGTGGAAAGAGTGAAGTCGGGTAAGTTCCTTAGGGGTTTAACCTACGGGGTGCACAATGGGAAGTCCCTGGGGAGCAGAGGAGGCTTTTGATCTAAGGTGAAGTCATCTGAGGAACTTACATCCACTTGTGACTCTCTGAGCTGCTACAGGAGAGGTTGGTGTCTGTTTAAGGTCTCTGTAGGCCAGTTGGCCAAAACAAAATAAATGCCAAAGCAGCAATTACCATCAAGCAGCTTAGATAAACCCTCAGCAGAAATATTAACTGACAAAGGGAACATGCAAAAGTCCATTAAAGATGGCATTTAAATATTCAAACTGCCGCTGGTTAAACAAATGTAAAATAAAATACCTACACAATACCATATGCCTCCACCAAATGAGCACAACAGGTTTTTCTTCTGCTATTATCCATGATTGCCATGACCGTGGAGGAATAAATACTTTATGCCATTCTAGAACAGACATAAAATGGTTTAAGATTTCTAGAAGATATTTAGTAACTTTTTAAAGGTGTTTTAAAAAAGAAAGAAAGTCAGAGAGTGTGTTAATTCTGACACATACAGAAATACCTTTTAAAGAGGGTGTTATAATAACCAAATTATGGAAAGAGCCCAAATGTCCATCATCTGATGAAATGGATAAAGAAGATGGAGTTTATACATACAATGGAATATGACTTGGTAATCAAAAAGAATGAAATCTTGCCATTTGCAACAACATGGATGGAACTAGAATGTATTAGGCTTAGTTAAATAAGTTAAAGAAAGATAAATATATAACTTTGCTCTTATGTGGAATTTAAGAAAGAAAACAGATGAGCATAGGAGAAGGGAAGGAAAAATAAGATAAAAACAGAGAGGGAGGCAAACCATGAGACTCTTTTTTTTTAATGTTGATTTTATTTTGAGAGAGAGAGAGAGAAAGATAGTGAACAGAGGAGATGCTGAGAGAGAGGGGATGGGAGAATCCCAAACAGACTCCGCTCTGCCAGTGCAAAGCCCAACACAGGACTCACACTCATGAACGGTTTATCTAAGCTGATAATTACGGATAATTCACATCCGTAAGTGACTGAGCCACCTGTGTGCCTCCATAAAAGACTCTTAAATACAGAGAACAAATTGGGAGTTGCTGGAGGGATGTTGGGTGGGGGGATGGGCTAAATGGCCAATGGGCATTAAAAAGGTCACTTGTTGGGATGAGCATTGAGTGTTATATGTAAGTGATAAATCACTAAATTCTACTCTTAAAACCATTATTACACTACATATTAACTAACTTGGATTTAAATAAATATTTTAAATACTTTGAATAATTTAATATTTAAATACCTATTTTAATAATTCATTTAAATAAGTATTTTATTAAAATAAAAATAAATTCAATAAAGAGGGTGTTATTATAATTGAAAGCAATAAACAATGGAACAAGTAAACTTTGTGTCAGTACCAGGTTGGCTAAATAGGTTATGTTCACACGAGTAAATATACATGGTAATTAAAAGTCATGTTTCACAACCATATTTAAAGATGGAAAATGTTCATAATACATTAAGTGAAAAAGCATGTTATGAAACTTTTCAAATAGTTTAGCATATAAATGCAGTATATTTTAAGAGAAGACTAAAGAAGAAAATACTGTTTTTCTCTGAATAGTGTGGTTTCGAATTTTAATTTTGAATTGACATTGTTTTCTTTGTGATTTTCTCTGGTTTCATTGTTAGGTTATACAATGACTATTAATTGGTTTTGTGACCATAGCAAAAAGAGTAGATGTTATTTTTAAAGAATCTTAATAATAGACCGGGAAAAAACATAGAAAAACTCGATTGTCTCCATCAAATCTTATATTTTTCAAATTAATCTTTGTATTTTTCCCTCCATCTGAAGTAATTCTACATTAATTTTTAAAATCTTTAGATCCCACTAGACTTATATTTCTCATAGAGGTCAACCCGGTGTAACCAAGAGGCAGTTTCACACTTCTTACCAATGAAATCATTTTTCAGTACATCTGAGGTACGATTTGAGGTAAGCCTCCCTAGCTAGACTGATAGCTTCAACAATTAGAGACATTTTCCTATTTCTTCCCCACTTAGAACCTACTACTGGATACTGGAAGAGGGCTGTGACCATATTTATTGTAGACAGAAATATAGGCTCAGCTCAATTCCAAAAAGAAGGTCTTTAAACTGACAATAGATGAAGAGGAAAAAGTCAGAGAGAAGGAGAAACTCCTGCTTGGGTTAGCGGTATTTAAATTTGTGCTTTACGTTAGTCTAGCTTCTGATACTGTATCAGACATATTTCCTCTTTGTCCCATACCCACATAGCTTCCCACGATGGCTCTGATTTTCCACAATATTTCCTTTCTCTATGTTTGTAATTTCACAATGATTTAGCGAAATCCCTTGTTATATGGTTATATATAACTATATATAGTTATATCGTTATAATTATTTCTATGTCCACTTACACATAGTTATCTAAAGATAGCTGGCCCAGTATATTTAATATTTAAGTTTTATGTATTGACTTTTGAGAGAGAGAGTGAGTATGATTGAGCAGGCGCGGGGCAAAGAGATAGGCAGAGAGAGAATCCCAAGCAGCCTCTGTGTTGTCAGTGCCAAGTCCAATGAGGGGCTTGATCTCATAAACCATGAGACCATGACCCAAACTGAAATCAAGAGTTAGATGCTTAACCAACTGAGCCACCCAGGCGCCACTAACATTTAAGTTTTAAAGTTAAAATTAAGATCTACTTTGCGTTTTCTTTATATTGCCCAGCTTACAAACACCTAATAGTGAAAATTTACAGAAGATGATCTGCCTATGTGAGTCCCGACTGTACCCAGCAAGCAATCAATAGCCACAAGGTGGCTTCCATAAGGATGACATTCTCACAATTATCACAGGCTGTCAGGAAGCACTGTCGGTGGTGGCACATCTTTTGACATATAAGGGCAGGAATAAACATTGATATATAAACAAAATTTTTTCCTTGAATCAAGAAATTAGTGGTCTAACAAACAAAATGGGTGTCTTAGGAAAATAAACACTCTATCGTGTGGTGTTTGGCGCGAAGAGGCCATGATTTTTGTTATTTTTCTTAACGCTTGTTTATATCTTTTGAGAGAGAGAGAGAAGGAGCATGTGAGTGCACGAGTCAGGGAGGGGCAGAGAAAGAGGGAGAGAGAATCCATGCTCAGCACAGGGCCTGAGGCAAGATCATGCATGACCTGAACTGAAATCGAGAGTCAGTATTTTCATCTACTGAGGCACCCAGATGTCCCTAATCTGCATTCTTAGTATCAGTTGCCACATTTCTGACCTATATAATCTCCTGAAATATCACCAGAAAATTTTTTTCTTTCATTGACCTCCCTATCAGAGATAAACTCTCAACTCTTTAGTAAAAGGCAACTTTGCTTAAGAAACTTGACTTGTAGGGCACCTGGGTAGTTCAGTCAACAGCCTACTTCAGCTCAGGTCACGAACTCAGTTCAAGCGCGGCCCTCATCCCCACCCTAGGCTCTGTGCTGACAGCCTGGCACCTGGAACCTGCTTCAGATTCTGGGTCACCCTCTCTCTCTGCCCCTCCCCTGCTTAAACTCTGTCTCTCTCTCTGTCTCTCAAAAATGAATAAAAGCATTAAAAACAACAACAACAAAACAACAAAAACTTGACTTGGAGAACAGTTTCAAACATAGTAGCATTTATTTCAATGTGAGATATTAAATTATTTAATCAACCAGACATAGTTTTATGCTAGAATTTTTCCTTTCTACCTTTCCTTTCTTTATCACTTCCTTATCTGTTTCTAAATAGGATTTTAGGATGGGTCTTTTAAACTTAGAGCCTTATACAGGAAGCTAAAATTTGTACATGTAACAAAATTTTGTTGAAATCATGGATAAGTTGAACACACATTAGTTATCTAGAAAGGTTTCATATTTTTCTCTTTACATATTTATTTGTTCTTTAAATTCCCCTAATATATATATAAGTGGTCTGGTCAATGCATTCAGTTCTATTGACCAATTTCATAGCCAGTCAATTTAATCTAAATAGTGGGTTTGTGTGCATAGACAGGACGTAGTCAGATGCAAATTTGGATGTCACCCATCTAATCTGATCTGGGAACAGAGTAAACAATTACCATTAGTGTACAGTTTGGGACTGATTTACATAGTCAGGGGCTTCTATAGTGATTAGGGTAAGATAATTGCCTAATTGCTGAGTTCTAAACATCGTTTGGTATGTTGATCTGTTGTATAGACACAAGGGATTTCACTTGACTTATGCATTCTGCTTCTCTCCACTTCTAGAACAGTACACTCTAAATTGCATCCAACCTTTTGCACATTTGCTCTGAGTTCTTTACTTTGTAACTACAATGTAGCACATTTGATGTCAAATCTGTACATTCTAATTACCCAGAACCAAAAGCAGACAGGCCCCCTGTGTTTGTGAACCAAATACAACCAAATGTTTCCATTTGTGAGCCCAGATTACTGCGGAATTTCAAATATTTCTGTATTTCTCAATGACAAAAGGGGTATGCTTTCAGGGTTAAAACAAAAATAATTGTCTTTTTTAAATTTATAAAGTTCGTAATAAATAAGAAGAAAAACTGTTTCTTTGTATGTGCTTGTTTAGACTCTGGTTTCAAGAATTTCTTCCAATGCTTTCAGTGAAATGTAGCTTGGTTTTGTTTCCTGGAATGTAAGAGGTGAAATGGACTAGCAATAAAAATTAAACTGACTGGTCCAATTTCATTGCCTAAACTAAATGAAATTTGGGTCTGTAGAAAAAAGCAGAAAAGAGTGCTAAAAACATACATTTGTATTTTAAAAGTCCATTTTAATCTTCTAAATCCTTATTGAAAACAACGCAATAAAATTTACGTGACATAAATATATACATGGTCAGTATTTAGGAATGAAAACAAGACTGGCACTGATTTATGGAATTCTTTGTGCTTTGACGTGACTAAGGGTGAAAAGGTTTCTTTTGCTAAAAATAATGACACCCGTACCTAAGAAAGCATCTGGACGTCATTCTTAACTATAAGACTTTGCTAAAAATCAAGCTGTGACCCTGT
>NC_043702.1:65599920-65609920 GCF_006229205.1 Suricata suricatta
ATTAAAAGCATCAGACAGCAGACTTCGAATATTGCAAAATCTCCTCAGATTTTGTTCCTGAGAGTTTGGGATCATGAATTTTGTTCTGAAAATATATGAGTGAATTATTGCCTTAACTGTATTTTCAGACTATAAATTCATTGTCTAATTAAGTGAGTAAATGGTGAATGAGTATAACCTAACAAAAAAAAGTTGTTCTACAAAGTCCATACAACCTTCATAGTGGAAGGCTTGGATATTTTTCTGATTTATAGATATCACAGAAGAAATAGGCAATTTTGCTTTTTTTGATTGAATCTAAAATAGACAAATTAGGGTCTTTGGCATTCTTAGCAGGCTTCTATGGGGAAAACAATAAAGTATTGGTGGTAGGCTCTGAACTTGTCTTTCTTCTAATTTTTTGATTTTACAAATTCAAATCATATTGAGTTTTGAACATGTATATGTAGAAAATATGAATATAATAAGCTGTTTAAATATAACATCATTATCTAAATGACAAGTTTGTCACTAAAGCTTGATGTTAGAATTTATAAATAAGATTTTATTTACAGATTTCCCTCACACATTCATATGCCTTTTAGCAAAGTATAGTACACTTGGACATAAAGGGGCCATCCTTTTATTGGCAAGAATGCTTCTTCCAAAAGGATACTTTGCCAAGCAAGGAAGGAAGAACAGGAGGTTTGCATGGCAAGATAAAACAAATGCTACAAGATAGAACAGCGCTTCTAAGTGACTCCCTCACTCACTCATATATCTACTATTTGTGCATTACTGATACCTATGCAGCCTTGTTTTTAGAAATCCAGTGTCTGGCCTGTTTTAGGCCCTCAATGCATTCATTTAACAAACATTTATTGAGCACTTCCTATATTCTAAGCTCTGGTCCAGGTGCTGGGGATATAGTAGTGAACACAACAAGAAAATTATACTTATTATAGTGAGTTGAATTGTACTCTCTCCCCAGAAGATAAGTTCACTTTGAATCTGTGAACGTGGGCTTATTTGAAACAGAGTCTTTTGAGATTAAGGATCTCAAAACAGGGTTAGGGTGAATTCTAAATTCAGTAGTTTGTGAGACAGAAAAGGAGAAGACACAGAGACATAAGCAGAAGAAGGTCATGTGAATACAGAAGCCAAGATTGGAGTTATGAAGCCCCAACCCAAGGACTGCCATAGCCTACCAGAACTTATAAGAAAGGCATGGAACCCATTATCCCTTACAACCTTTAGTAGGACTTCTGGCTTCCAAATTTGTGAGAGAGTAATCCTGGTGTCTAAGCCACCCACATTATGGTGATTTTTCTAGCACCCCCAGGAAACAAATCCACCTGCCTCTGCAGAGCTTAAATTCTAATGTGGAGAGATATACAATAAACAAAAGAAAGAAATACAATACATTCAATGGAGATCTATAGAGCAGAAAAGAGGAGTAGGAAATGGAATTTATGAGTGACACTAGCAGAAATTGCCAATGAATAGAGTTCAATATTGGCTTGAATAATAAAGGAACACTTCATAAGGGAGAGGTACTTAAAGTCTGAATTTGAAAGAAAGGCAAAATGTAAGTAGAGGAGGGAGTTGTCTAAGAGATTTCAATACTATAGTATTGATGATGTTAAGTATTGCATAGTGTGTAAAGGCCACTGGAAGGAGATGAGTCTAGTTGGAAGAAATTGTTTGTGTCAAATTGAGTCAAAGGATACCTTGGTAGAAAGAATGTTGAAGTTCATCTAGTAAAACTTTGTAAATTCTTGAACTACTTGTAATGACAGGCTTACTGCACACATTCCACTGGACTCAAGCAGTTCGTCTTAAGGGTAATCAAGAGAGAGCCAGGGTTGACCCTCATTGAGCCTCTCACTTTGTATATTTCCTCCCAAGAGTTGTATATTTTAATTTTTCTTTAATGTTACTAGTTATGTTTTCTTGACACAGAGTACCAATCTTTTATGTGATAATCCTTCAAGCACTTAAAAATATGTGGGTCTCATCTTCACCTGATTTACAATGATCACTTTCTTTTGTTTACTACTTTTTCTTATATGGTTTCTATACCACCACCTTCCTGTCTGCTCTATCCTGTCCATGATAGAGTTCCCAAATCCCTCAGTTATCTACCGTACACCAAGACTCACATGTTCTTAGGGCCTATACATTGATAGTGCTATACCTCTATCAATGCAGAATGATACACTATTATCTAATATCAAATTAATAATCATAGAAAACTTCAAAGTCAAAAGACTTTTGGCCACGTGTGTTGCTACGTATCCATATCTGCCACCTCCAGGGCTAACTGGTCTATTTTACAGTCCATTGTTTCAACTTTCCAAACTCTTCATAGACTGTAATCTGACATGAAAAATTCACCATCATCTTAAAAAATTTTGTTTAGGAATTTGGCATGTGTGCAACTTATGTTCTTACCTTAATCATTGATAAATCAAAATCAGCACAGCAAGCTATAGTATGCTATTTTCAGATTTCCTCTATGTGATGTTATTCATTGATCATTAGATTTGGGTGCAATATTTAAAGCATTATAAGTCTTTATGTATTATTTTAAAATCCATATTTTTTGTATTTTTACAAGAATTTGTCAACTTGCTAATTTAAATTTAGATGTGCTACATTTATAATATTTTGGCTTGCCAGTTTAATAAACTTGTTCTAAAAAGAAAATCGACTTGAGATAGTTTAAATTATATTTTTTCCTTTTAAAGTATATTCTGAGTGACCCAGTTGGTTGAGGTCTGACTTCAGTTCAGGTCATGATCTCACAGGTTGTGATTTTGAGCCCCGCATCAGGCTCTGCACTGACAGCTTGGAGCCTGGAACCTGCTTCAGATTCTGTGTCTCCCTCTCTCTCTGTCCTTCCTTTTTTTGCACTCTGTCTCTCTCTCTCTCAAAACTAAACAGTTTTTTTTAAATCTTAAAAATTAAAAATAAATAAATTAAATTCTTAAGGTACCATTTCTTCCTAATGATTGCTACTTCTAAAAATTTATAAAACATATATTTGATCAACTGTAGTAGAATTATTCTCAGGAATGTGGAGATTTTTTGTTTTTTTGGGTTTTTTTACGTAACATTTGTCAGCACTTTTTTTTAAATAGCATTTTTTTTAATTTAGTTTGCTAAATCTTTCAGTTTCCACCAATTTTAAGTGGTATGTGTTTAGCAAGTTCATCTGCAAATCATTTCAATATCTTACAAGAGTAACTCTATAACAGTTATTCTAGAAAGTGAACAAATTTTTCAGAAGTAAAAGAAAAAGTTTGTATTAATCTTCAATCCAGAAAAAAGTGCAGAAGCCAATTTTTTTGAAAGAATACATAATATTTTGGCCAAAAAAACAATATATACGGTTGTACCAAATTGCAGGAATATACTGGGTACAGATACAACCTCAATTCCATAAGAGAGCTAAGTACTTTTTATTTTAGAGAGAGACAGAGAAAGAGAGAGAGGGGACAAGGACATAGACAGAGGGAGAGAGAGAGAGAGAGAGAGAGAGAGAATCTTAAGCAGGCTCCACACTCTGCGCAGAGGTTGACATGGGACTTGATCTCAAGATTCTGAGATCATGACCTGAGCTGAAATCAAGAATTCCATGCTCAATCAACTGAGCCACCCAGATGCCCCAGAGAGTTAAGCACTTTAAATGCAAGTTACTAAAGAAGATGCTGGTAACTCCTGAATATTACTTCAAGTGTGTTTTCTTGGCAGGAAGACGAGTGGAGGCACTGGCTGCTGGAAGAAACAAACACTGTGACCTGTGAGAAGCTACAGCATCTCAAAGGTATAATATAGGCTGTGAGAGATGATCTCACACCACATGACAGTGCAAGGGAAGGAACTGAAGAAGTAAGAGTACATGTGGGAAAGAAGATAACATTTCTAGAAGATACTTCTGCAACTGTGGACCTATAGCTGTGTGGCACATGTGTTACCAAGAGTGTGTATGTGTGTAAGATGACTGTGTATGGGTATATGTGCATTGGAGAAAGTAGGGTAAGACAAAAACCTATGTCTCATCAGATCCCATTGAACAGATGCCCTTGAACTTCAATTTTGCTTGCTGTTTTTTCCCTGTAATAGTATCTTACCAGTTTACTCCAAAGTAGAGGTGCCATATTTAGAAACAATGGGAATTCTTTTCAGTTGGCTGAGAGCACCATGAAAAAACAAAGGGCAAATGTTTCGCAAGAGAGACTGGCTAGAGTCACATGACACATCGTGAACGTGATTAGACTACATGAAGAAGATGTCACAAGTTGGCTACTAAAACAGAAGTTATAATAAACATAGAGAACGAGCATATATTTCCATTTGCTCCATCCCAATATAAATGACTAAAAAGACTAGAATTAGAAAACTTTATATTAACAACTTTCAGACAGAAGAAAATTGGCAGAACAGGACTGACATTTGTGAAAAAACTGAAACAAAAAACGTAGGCTTTATGACTGCCCTAGCTTTCTACTTGGAGCCAAGTTTCAGGCCACAGCATAGGAAACTGAAATAAGCCTTGAACTGGGGCAGTGAGAGAAGACAGTGATCTGAGCTTAGGGAAGTCAAGGAGGTAAGATCTTGCAGACAAGAGAAGTGGAGTTGTAGAAATGACAGAAAAGAGCTTGGTGGTCTGCAGGAAGATCTTAAGACTTTGGCTGATCTGCCCATTTGTGGGGAGAAAACGTCCCCAAGTCTGGGGGCAAAAAGCCTCTGAAAAATAATGAGAAAGCAATAGGTTGAAAAATTCCCAAAATTCAAATACAGGTGGGAAAAGTTCATCCCAACTGCCCAGAGTGGGGAAACCTCAAAATACACAAGAAAAAAGGGCAGACTCCTCAGAAAAAAACACACTAAATAATTAGAACTAAATCAACTTCATGGAAAACGCTGCCCAGACTTGCTATAACAAAACTTAAAAGTAAGCCTCAAAAGAATTACATTTATTCAAGAGTATTTACCTGTGTGCCAGAACAAAATCTAACACTCTTTAAAAGATCACAACAAAATCCAGCACTCAACAATGTAAAGTCCTTCATTTCCAGCATAGAAATCACAAATACCAGATACACAAAGAAACAAGAAAATATGAGTAGAACACGTGAGAAATCACACTGCCTCTCTGCACTAACGACCTAAATTTAACCCTTGGTGTCAGAGTACAAGGCAAACAACCCACTATTCACTGTTCCTTGGGAGAAAGCATGATATAATTATTGACCTGAATGCAATTGTCCTGTAACTAAAGTGTGAAGTGCTGCCTTTAGTAAGGTAAGTTGTATTTGAGCTGACTCTGAGGACGATTGCATTTTGTTGGCAGAAGATATGGTAAGGAAAACAAACTTGTATATTTTCATTAAGGAATTAGACTATATTGCACTCACAGTATCCATCATGGGGGAGCTGAGTCCGAAGACAAGCTCCAGGCTCTGAGTTAGCTGTCAGCACAGAGCCTGATGCGGGGCTCAAACCCACAAACCGTGAGATCATGACCTGAGCCGAAGCCAGACGCTCAATCTACTGAGCCACCCAGGTGCCCCTGGAGTCATCTTTCTGAAACTGATGGCAGTAAGCCACAGACAAGAGAGAGACTGCTATGGCCCAGGGCATTCATAGTGAAATGGAAAGCCCCTTGCGGGCCAAGGGCTAAAGTTACAATCAGTTCTAAAAACGACAAAAGTAATAGCTAATTGCTTTTAGTGTTTTCTACACATCAGATGCAGTAAACATTATCATATTTAACACTCTCTATATCTTTTAAGGTTAGCATTATTTTTAATCCCCATCTGTATGAGTTTTTTATTGCTGCAATAACAAATTACTACAAACGGAGACACTTAAAATGGCAAAGCTTCTGCTTTCACAGTTCTGTAGGTCAGATTCTAGAGGGCAGAATCTGTTTCCTTGCTCATGTGTGTTGTCGACAGAAATCAATTCCTGGCACTTGTAAGACTGATTTCCTCAGCTCTCAGCGAAGGGTAGTTGTAGCTGCCTGACACCGCACATTCCTTGGTTTGTGGAAACCATCTTCTTCCATACGCAAAGCCAGTGGTGGTGTGGATTTCTGCTCATGCTCCAAATCTCTTTTGCCTTTTCTTCTTTGAACCTGTCTCACCAACTTCTGTCTTTCTCTTTTACTTTGCAGAGCCCATGTTATTACACTGGCTCCATTCGAGGCAATGTCTCTAAGGTCCACAACCTCAATTCTTTCTGCAAAATTCCTTAGGATTTTTATGTAGCATAAGAGATTGGGACATGTGCATCTATTGGGGACAGGCAGCATTATTCTGCCTACCACAGTTCACCCTCTGACTTCCAAAAATTCATGTCTGCTCCACATGAAAATACCCAATGTAAACTGTGTAAAAATTATCTTTATATCCCTGGAGCCTGGAATATTCTTGACACTCAAGAAATTAGCCAGTAAGTGAATGATATTTTTTAATTCTGGCTTTCAGCACTGCCTTCCATGAAGCAATTTTCTTTTACTGTCTTAGTAGCATTGGAAAGAATAACACATTGAGTTACTTGTATTTATATGTGAATCAATCAGTTCCTTTTTTTTTTCATACTCAGTACCCAAGCACAGAGAAGCAATAGAAGATCAGACAGAAAGGGCACTAAAATAGAAGCATGAAGGAAAACTATCTTTCTGGAATTTTCTGGGGCCATGGAGAAACAAAACTGAAGGGTTTTTTAAGTCAGCATCGTTTCAATTTCAGAAACTATGCTGTTTTAATATAAACCTTACTCCATCTCCAGGAATATAGAAGAGGAACACAAAATTTTTCTTTACTTCCTTAATGATTTTTTTCATATTCCCAGTCACCCAATCTGAAACTGAGTCTTGCTGATTTTACTACAAGAAGTCTGCTGAACCTGTCCTGTCCTGTTATTCTGCTAGTTAAAGTCATCTCACTGTGATTAGTAAAGGAACCTCATAATTTGAAAGGTTTACTCAAATCACTTTACTTCTATTTTGATCCTGATACTATATCCCAAAGTTTTTTTTTCTAAATTATTGATCTAATTATGTCATTCTCATATGAAAATATTCAATACTTCTTTAAATCCATTAGCATATAATTCAAGGCCCTTCCAAACTCATTTTACCTCTGCTTAGGGTTCAGACTTTAGACACCAGTAGACCTGGTCCAAAATTCCATCCCCACTACCTATGGGGTAGATGGGATTAGTCAAGGCACTTAACATTTCTAAGTGTAACTTCCTGATTTATATAAATGATTTACTGAGACTTCAAGATACACATCAAGCTTCTGACATATAGAAAATGTTCAGTAAATTATAGTTATCATGTAACCTTTACAGTCTCATTCCTCTACACCGGTCACTATACATTTCAGACTCTAGCTGAACTGAACTGGCCCTTGAGATACTCATAAGTATCCATTTATAGATTCACTTGTATATAGATCCTCTTACACATCCCAAGCCGTTGTTCATGCCACTTCTTTTACTCTACAGCCTATCTACCCATATTTTATTTTATTTTAGTAATTTTAGTATTTATTTATTTTTGAGAGACAGAGAGACAGCATGAGCAGGGGAGGGTCAGAGAGAGAGGGAGACCAGAATCGAAAGCAGGCCCCCAGCTCTGAGCTGTCAACACAGAGCCCGATGCAGGGCTCGAACCCTCGAACGTGAGATCATGACCTGAGCCAAAGTCACCCCATCTACCCATATTTTAAACTTGGCAAAATTATATTCATCCTAAGACAACAGAAGTTTGCCATCTCTTTGAAGATGGTTTGATTGGTCCAAGGGACGAATCACTTTTGCCTCCGTACTTTTGCACTTCTTTCAAACCATTGGCATTTGTCACCTGTGTCAAAAGTTACTGTGTGAGTGAATTTTTTCTCACCAGTTGCTGAGTTTCTTGAGGCCAAGTCTGGTGTCTTATTCATAAGATTTCATCGCTCCCAGGCACGAAACTAGCCTTATGGTTGGTTCTCAGCAAGTATTTGTGGAATTGACTGAGATAACAGTACCTAAAATAGAGTGTTGATGCTGCTACCTGACACTTCTCTCATGGTCAAGAATTAATCTAGCCATAATTCATGCTCATTATTTCTATTATAATAAATATCTTGGATTCTCTTTAAAGAGATATTTCTTGGATTAGCTAAATATTCACCAGTTACGACTCTCCTAGAGCTTTCTGAACAAGTGAATTCAATATTTTATTCATATTTGCTTCCCCAAACCAAATGCCCACATTAAAAATGTATATATGTAAGTGGCTATGAATAGTAGCATTCTTATGAACAATTTTATGATAAAAGGAAGTTGGATGGCAGAAGGATTTTGGTCAGAAAACACATTTTACAAGTAAGCTTCTAAGGGGTTATTTTAAACAACACTGAAGGGAAAAAATTATTTCAAACAGATGAAAAATACCTCTCCACTGTCCCTCTAATGGATGTACTTTAAAGAAAGCCAAGGGGAATTTTAAACTCTACATACATTTTATGAACATTCAAATGAATATCTATGACTAATCTCAAGTGTATTTGAATAAAAAATAGAACAATTTTGATGTTCCAAGTTGAATTATTAAGTAAAAATATTCAGTTATCAGATAGTTAATTAAGTGGAACTGACTGTATTCATTAAAATATTTGTTCCAAACAAATGTATTTAACATTCAGATATTATGCAGAATAGGTGACAATTACATATCTCCATGGAGATCAATAATGGGATTCAGATCATTGTGTAAAGAGTCTGCAAGTTTAATGCAGAGAGAATGTCATTATTATTTCTCTCTTAATGATGGTCATTATGCGCAAACACTGATTGAATTCCATTTGTTACCTGCATTTGAGCTGAGAGGAATAATTACAATTTAAGTGTCTCCATTAAAATTCATAAAAGAATATGAATGCAAAAATTATACTTGAAACTGACAAAATATACTTTGAGGATATAAATTGTGTTTTCTGATAGGCCTCTTAAAAGTATTAAAAATAGCTTCATTTTAATAAGATGACATATAAAGATCATGTGTTATCCTCACCTTTATGTAAATTTTAATGCTGCAATACATGACTAATAATAAAAAGTAAAGAAATTAACTTTTTAAAAGTAAAATCAATTAAACAATGTACCAGTTATTACCCGTACTTTTGAGGATTGGGTCATAGTCATGCTTTTTTAGAAAGTGTTTTTAATTATTGTATGATATTAAAATTACATCCCAACATTCTATATATTGGGGATATCTTTCTACTACCCACCACTGTTGGTAGCTAATAGATCCAAGATTTGGACTGATGTAAACTAATGTTCTATGTTCTCTTTCATTTAGGGACATATATTTATTTTGACTTGTTGCACACTGTCCAGCATCTATAAGGACAGGTGTTAATAGTGACTGCTCTATGGCCACACCAGCCCAGAGTTTTCAGTTGATTAACCTGCATTTTTCCAAGAGTAAAATGCAAAAGACTAGGATGTTCTATAGAATACCACGGAGCCTCGAAAGTCTTGCTGTTCAGTGGCCTAAGTGAGTTCCCCAAGTCTGATGAGCGAAGTTTGAGTATTTAATGCGCTCAGAGCCACAAGAGAAATGACAACGATGGAGTCGTGAGGCGTTTATGCTGTTCGTCAAGTTTGAAAGAAACATCTGAAGAAAGAAAACTGATGCTTTCTTCCTGTACCACACACTCTTCTCAAATTCCAAAATGATGTGATTTTGATATCATTAAGCAGGAACAAAGAAGTCACAGAATTTTAAATGAGGAGTGTCTCTAGATCTCATTGCATCCACTTTCATTATTTTACAGATGAGAACATCAAGGTATAGAGATGCTTATGATTAAATGTTTTCAAATGTTAGTGGTAGACTGAGGACCAGAATTCAGATCCCTTGTCATTGACTACAACATTCTTTATTAGTAGTATTATCGGACATTACTATCTGTGAATATATTCATGTGTATTCATTCATATATATTCATTT
>NC_043702.1:65614920-65630491 GCF_006229205.1 Suricata suricatta
AGTGACTCCAGTTAACAACACTACTGTTGCTAGGAGAATAGATGTTAGAAGTCTTTCTTACAAGAAAAGAAATTTTGTAATAGGTATGTTATGTAAAATGAATGATGTAATATGAATGTTAACTTGACTTACAGTGATCATTTCATAATACATACAAATATTGCATCATTATGCCATATACTTAAATCTAATATAATGTTATATGTCAATTATATCTCAATAAAGGGGGAGAGAGCAAGACAGCATATACTCTGGGGATCTGCAAGGGTTCCCTGGAAGACTTTGGTTGAGTACTTATCAGCATATTCATTTGAGGAAATTGTCCAAGGTAGGGGACAAAACACCTCCAAAGCAGCAGAGAAAAAAAACCTCACACAGGACTGGAATTAATTTATATTCCCATAGAGAAAATGTAAGAAACTCATCATTCACAGGGCATCAAGTAGAGTACATGGAAAGGTGTTGCCTCAGTAATGGGCAGAAGTTAGCCCTAGACTAAAGACAGCTCTGGCTCTATCTAGCAAAATCTAAAGGCATCAAGCTGTTTCCAAGTAACTTAACTGAGGTCCAGAACAATCCTCAAGAGTATTTAGAGCAGTATAAGTATTTCTAGCACCCAAGAAAGTACAATTTACAACGTCTGTCATCCAATCAAAAATTCCCTAACATGCAAAGAAAAAGGAAAATATGACACATGGGGAGGAGAAAAAAATAATAGAAATAGGTCCAGAAATGACACACATGATATAATTTGTACACAAGGATATCAAAACAGTTATAAGCATACCTGAAGGATATTGCACGTTTAGTTCCAGACCACCACAATAAAGCAAATATCACAATAAAGTGAGCCAAATAATTTTTTGTTTCCAGTGCATATAAAAGTTATGTTTACACGATACTGTAGTCTATTAAATGTGCAATCACATTATGCCAAAAAGAAATGCACTACCTTAATTAAAAAATACTTTATTGCGGGGTGCCTGGGTGGCTTAGTTGGTTGAGCATTCAGGTCATGATCTCATGGCTTGTGAGTTCGAATTCCGCATTGGGCTCACTGCTGACACCTCAGAGCCTGGAGCCTGCCTCAGATTCTGTGTCCATCTCTTTCTGCCCCTCCCCTGCTCATGCTCTGTCTCTCTGTCTCTCTGTCTCTCTCTCTCTCTCTCACTCTCAAGAATAAATAAGACATTTAAAAAACACTTTATTGCTAAAACTGCTATCATCTCAGCTTTCAGTGAGCCATAATCATTGATCACAGATCACCATGAAAATATAATAATAATAAAAATTTTGAAACATTATGAGAATTACCAAAATGTGATACAGAAACAATGAGCAAATGTTAATGGAAAAATAGTGATTTTACACTTCGTTGACATGGGGTTGCCACAAATCTTCAATTTATCAAAATTGCAAATTTGCAAAGCAAAATAAAGTGAGGCTTTTTTATGACTATATGCTTTATATTCAAGAAGAAAAAAGAATCACAAAGACATTCATGATATAATGAGACCCAAATCAAATTTCTAGAGATAAAAAAAAAAATGCAATACTTGACCAAAAAAATCACTGGGTAGAACTAACAAATTAGACAATGAAGAAGAAAAGATTGGTGGACTTGAATATATCAGAAAAGAAAATACTCAATTTGAAAACCAGAGATAAAATATTGGAGATAAAATAAACAGAGTCTCAGTGAGCTGTGGGGCTTCAAGTAGCTAATGTAACTATAATTGGAGTCACAAAAAAGGAGAACAGAAAGAAAAAACAATTTGAAAAATAAAGGTGTGGGGAGTGGGAGAAATGAATGAACTCTTTATGATGATTGTTTATAGTTTAAATAAATTGAAAAATAAAAAATAAATTAAAACCTGAGAGGGCATAAACCAGGCATTTTGATGGCATAGAAAATAGTACATGACTTTTAGTACAGACTTGGAGATCAGTTAAGAAGATGGGACAAGATGATGTACAGATAATAGCAAATAATTGCAAACAGCAAAACCTAAAAAAAGACTAATGATAAAGATGATGGATAACAATTTCTAAATCCCCAAGACAGACCAAGGGAATCACCAGTGTGATGCAGACTCACTGCTCAAAGGAGAATTCAGAGTGGTGATATACCCCTAAACCCAGAGGAAATAAATTGCGAAGTTTGAAAGTCTCCTGGGACCAGTTGGGCCCACAGGCTTTCCCTAGACATTTCATTAACTGTTTTCCCCAAGTCACTCTGTCTCCAGACGAAGTGATAATGCTCAAGACTGTTATTATCTGAAATACTCTAATAATAGTAATAATAATTCACATAATTATAGTAATATATGAATGTAATATAAGTATTCATATGATCCATTATTCTTCTAAAAGAGCAATCCCTCTGGAATTGTAAAAAAATATACTTTTTTATTTTTGCAGAGTTAAAGTTTTCTGAACTTTATAAATTTAACAAATTTGACAGAAATTTAGAACATGGGCAAATTTGGGAAGATAATTTAGATAGTAAGAGAATTCCAGAGAAATATACATGAGGTGTGGGGGGCAGAGGGGAGCTGAACCTTGGGACCACAAAGAGATAGTGTAAAGGCATGGTAAGCTAGAGACAGTGGGCTTATCTTTCCCCCTGGAGAGATTAATATATGCTCTAAAGAGTTAGAGTAAAAACATCCTTTCCAAGCAGCAACACTCTCAGTTTTGTTCATTTGTTTTCTGGAGTTCTCACCTACAAATAAACCAATATATGTAGAATAACATGAAGGTCTCATTGCTTCACCCCAAGGTTAAGAAATCAGGGCTCTGGGAAACCAATGCTTAGTTGCTGTAGGTAAGTAATGGTCTTCTGCTACCATGAAAATCTTGTATGCGCATTCAGGGTAATAAAAGAAAAAAGAATACGGGCCAAGAAGTTTCCAATTTGGCTGAGAATTATAGACCTATAGATCCAAAATGCTCAACAAAACCCAAGCACAAAAATCATTTCTAAAACTACACTGAAATAGGGGTGCCTGGGTGGCTAAGTTGGTTAAATAGCCAATTCTTGATTTCAGCTCAGGTCAAGATCTGAGGGTTTGTGAGCCTTGCATTGGGCTCTGTGCTGACAGCACGAAGCCTGCTTGGGATTCCCTCTCTCCCCTTCTCTCCCAAAAGACATAAATAAACATTAAAAACAAACAAACAAAAAACCAAAAAAACTACACTGAAACATACTTTAATTAAATGGTTTGAAACACATATTAAAGAGAAAAGTTTTAAAAGCCGCCACAGAAAAAAAGACACACATACACAGGGGAATGAAGATCAGACTGACAGCAGATTTCTTAGGGAAAACCATGCACTCCAGAAGACAGTAGATAATTATCTTTGAAGAACAAAAAAAAAAAAAAAATGTTGTGTCAAGGAGAAATCTATACTCAGTGAAAATATCTTTCACAAATAGAGAGGAAACAAAGAATTTTCTTAGACCTTCAAAAGCTGGGGGGAAAAATCATCACCAATAAACCTGAATTACAAAAATATTGAAGTTCCTTAGGCACAATGAAAATGATACCAAGGGAAATCTGGGTATACACAAAAGAATGAAGAACATCAAAATGGTTAACATATGTGTAAATATGAAAGATGTCATTTTATAATTTTTAAATCTTTTAAAATGATCTTTATTAAATTGTCTTTTAAAAGATAATTCGCATATTAAAAGCAAAATCAAGTACAATATATTTTTGCTTTATAACATATTTAGGAATAAAATGCACGACATCAAAGTACATTCCATGGGAAACTGTTCAAATGTCTGTCTGTATCTAACTCCCACAAGCTGATTGGGAGGTAGAATTACCAGAGTATAATCTACTAGAAGAAGGTAGTTTCCTTGGGGAGCAAAAGAACCAGTTCAAGAAGCCGTTTTTGGCCTTCTGCTTTGTACTAGTCACTGAATCTTCAATGGGGGTACACAGGAGCTCACTTCAACCGGAGCCTGCCTACAGGCTCCGTATCAGCTGTAGATGATACTTGATTGCGAAGTCAGTATTCTAGTTAGCAAAATGACTTTTCCATAGACCTAGGATGATAGATACGGGTTAGCTTCTGGAATAAATCAGAAAAAAAGCTCCAGAATACAAACCATCAATCCCAGTCACAATGTCCAGGGGAAAGGACCTAAGGAGACAGTATTGGTTAATCTGTGGATTTCTTCCCCTCACTTCCTCAACACCTCACTAATCCTCTCTGAATTTGCCTTTTTGTGAGAATACAGTGAAACAGCATGACTGGCTAAGAACAGCTCGCTTATTTTAGAGTGCTAGCCAACTGGCCACCTGTGCGAAATCCTAACTGTTGGACTTTTGCCAAAGTACGTCGTATCCCCTCAGTAGCAGCTACATCAAACTGCCCTGTCCTCCAGGGATTCTTCTCGGCATCTGGCAGATTGTTGGTAGGAGAGAACTGGAACAATACAATTTCGTTAACACGGGGATTGAATCCATGGTCCCTGCCATGATTAGCACTATGTAGTAGCCCACTGAACTAACCCACCCTTCCTCTCACGGTTTCCTGAGTGATGGAGTGATAAGGAAGAACAAACTTTGAATGATCTGTTCATTGTCCCTCTGCATGACTTTTGTGTATATAATAGATGATCTTTATTTGGAAGGTTTGAGAGTTCAAGTCCAAGTAGGTAACATTTGAGGTAGGGAAGGAAGAATGTTGGAAAATGGAAATAGGTTAATAATTTAATTTGCTAAAAAGAGAAGCATTTGCTAAAGAAAGAACTGGGATCATAATTGTCTACACAGCAGTCACTCTCTCCTTCCTTCTTCCTAGTAGAGTCTCGATTTTGTTTGGGGACCCATTAGTACTTTTGGCCACATTCAAAGAAAGGTGGACTCATCCCCAGCCAGAAGGCAAGAATGATATAGTTTAAGCTAATCATTATGGTCCTATTCTCCTTGCCCGGTATCTGTTTAGAGAGGAGCATATGGTACAACTTTGGCCAGAAATTTCAGGGGAAGTCTATTTACAAGGCGGAGGAAGGAGTTCTCTTCATACTTAAAAAAGACACAGGAAACAATGTCCCTTTTATTCCACTATAATTGAGCCTAAATGGGTGGAGCCAAAAGACTCCTAAAGAAATTGATCCAGCATCGTTCTTTATCCTTCCTGAAGACTGCCCTTCTTAAGGACTTCTTTTATATATAAGTCCTTAGTTTGGGAGCCACCTGAATAGTTTTCTGATACCTGCAGAAAATATTCTTTTTTTATTACTTAAATTTAGTTAACACACAGTGCAATATGGGTTTCAGGAATAGAATTCAGTGATTCATCACTTACATACAATACCCAGTGCTTATCACAACAAGCACCCTCTTTAGTACCCATCACCCATCTAGCCCATCTACCACCCACCTCCCTCCATCAACTCACAGTTTGTTCTCTATCATTAAGAGTCCCTTGTGATTCATTTCCCTCTTTTCTCTTGTTCCCTCCCTTCCCATGTATTCATCTGTTTTATTTCTTAAATTCCACATAAGTGAAATCATATGGTATTTATCTTTCTCCGACTGACTTACTTTGCTTAGCATAATACATTCTAGTTCCATAAACCTACCCTATGATACCATTCTGATACAGTTTCTGTACCCACTTACTTCTCAAAGAAATAAGTAAACCTAGGAGGTAAAGTGACTTAACCAAGGCCATAAAACTAACACCAAAGCCAGGGCTAGGCAAGCAACCATTGTGCACTAAGAAACTGCATGCAGAAATCCAAAATTAGTATGAGAATATCAAATGTAGATGCACTCACATATCCATGGCTAATCCATGATTAATAGTCATTTTGACCTAAAGAAATTAACATCACCAATACTTCCTGAATGATTTGCTGTAGTTACATTTAATCTGAGTATAGTTAGCCCATGATGTGAATTGTTTCACCTGCTTTTCTAAAACTTCCTACAAATTCACACAATGTTAACAATATGCACCTAAAGGGTGATACTCAAAATATTCAGCAATTGAGATGACAAGAAATCCATCCAATCCAAACGAACACTGATTATACTACTGGGACAAGATATTAGAGGTTCTCTTTTGCCAAGCCTTCCTCACTCACTTGCTAAAATAAGGAGATGTCCTTGGTTCTCAAGGAAAGGGATGGAAGCCAGGGAGTTACAGAGGGGAAGTTTGTCTGGGTGCCTTGGTGGCTCAGCCTGTTAAGTGACTGACTTGATTTCTGCACAGGTCATGATCTCAAGGTTCTTAAGTTCAGGCCCAGCATCAGGCTATGCATTGACGGTTCAGAGCCTGCCTGGGGTGCTCCCTCTCTACCCCTCCTCCCCCACTCAGGCTAGAATGTGTTCTCTCTCTCTCTCTCTCTCTCTCAAAAATAAATAAACTAAAAAATCAGTTTTTCTGGACCAGTGGACACTGGCTCACAGTCAGTGCTGTGTTTCATAAACATAGCAGCCGATAATCTTGTGTTTGTTTTACTCTCTCTTCCATTTACAATATCAACTCTTAAGGAATAAGAATAAAATGTAGCATTTGTTAGATGTGTGTGTGTGTGTGTGTGTGTGTGTGTGTGTGTGTTTCCAATAGTATTTAGTACCTGGGGTCCCAATGATTAATGAATATTTTCCCCAAATGCTAAAATATGCCAGGAAAAAAATTTTCTAGACTCATTCATTTATCCAACTAATTTTTATTAAGTGCTATTAAGTCGCAGCTGTAGACCTGGGGGTGGGGACATAGAAAAAAGCCAGCTACAGCCTCATGAAAGTCACAAGCTCTACTTAAAAAGTATTCGGATCGTAAGGCACCAGGAGGACTCAGTCAGTTGAGCGTTCAACTTCAGCTCAGGTCGTGATCTCATGGCTCATGGGTTCGAGCCCCATTTCAGGCTCTGTGCTGACAGCTCTGAGTCTGGAGCCTGCTTCAGATTCCACGTCTCACTCTCTCAGCCCCTCTCCCACTCTTTCTCTCTCTCCAAAATAAATAAAAACATGTCAAAAATTTTTTAAAGTACTCATTTCTTGTCTACCTAAAATCCTGAAAACAAAGCTGGGTATGTATTCTCATATATATGCCTAGGAACATGTGGGAAGGCCCTTTGGAAATTACAAATTTGGAAAAACTAGAGGGTTCCTAAACAGTTGTATTTCCTCTCTTTTCAAGTTCACTATACTTCTCAGTAGTAAACTCTTCATTTTCTTTTTTGTTAATTTTTTAATGTTTCATTTATTTTTGAGAGAGAGAGAGAGAGACAGCGTGAGCAGGGGAGGGTCAGAGAGAGAGGGAGACACAGAATCTGAAGACAGGCTCCAATCCTGAACCTCAGTCTTTCCCTCAGTTCCAAATCTTCACTACTATCTTCCTCTCTGACTAGTTTATACATCTATCCACCACCTCTGAGCTAACCCTCTGCTTGATTAAACTACTTCTGATCGTGTCATTGCCACCCCCAGGTCATCTGCTGTTTTAGTCTTGAATTATTTTAGATCCCCCTTCACTTCTTCACCAGCTTTGTAAAGTGTGACACAACTAAGATCAGGAGCCAGGTACCCCTGGGTTGAACCCTAGTCAGCACCACTTGCTAGCCGAGTGAACTTGGGTATGTGAATTAACCCTAGAGTCTCAGTTCCACCAATTATAAAGTAGAGGAAATATTTTCTAGCTGTGGGAATTAAATGAGCTCATGTATATAAAATACTTGGTGCACAGCAGGTGTTCTTTTCCTCTTAAAGCCATTTATAAAATCAATTGCACTATCTAAATGATGCTGCCTCATCATTCAAATCTACATTAAACTGTTGTTTTAAATTTTTCTCAATTGAGGGATTTCGTTTCTGCGAGCCTTAAAGAATTTTGTTTGTACTCATTTGGTAACATTAACCCCTATTTTAACATTTTGGTGCTTATTTCACACGCTAGAATTTTGGATTTTCCAGATTGTCTCTGTCCAATATGGTAGCTATTCAAATATTAATTGGTGGCTATTCACACTTAAAGATAAATTAGGGGCACCTGGATTGATTAGGCACCCAACTCTTGATTTTGGCTTAGGTCATGATCTCATAGTTCATGAGTTCGAGCCCCACTGCAGGCTCTATCCTGGCAGCACGGAGCCTGCTTGGGATTTTCTGTCTTTCTCTGCCCCTACTTACTTGCTCTCTCCCTCTCAAAATTAAAATAAAATAAAACATTAAAAAAAAGGTAAATTAAATATAATTCAATGCTATTCAAGTTACTCCAGCCACATTTCATGTGCTTAATAACTACATGTTGCTAGTGGCTACCTCAATGTCATATGCTATTGTATGCTATCGAATATTTTTATCATCTAAATTTTAAACTCCTTCAAAAATTATATCTCTGCATTTTATTCAATTTTGTGTTCTCTGGGGTCCCCTGTGCTTTGTGGGCATTTAAAAATACATGTAAAATATTTGTGAATTGATACAATTTATAAAAATCAGCACATGAATGATATCCGATGGGTATTTTTTAAATCTCTATTATTATGTACTATTGGTTGTGAATCAATAATTGTTGTTTGCTTTGTGTTTACCTTCTGCTGAAAAGGATCATGGGATAGCCTTCTCAGTTTCTTGCACACACGGCACAATCTACGGCAGATCCAGTCTTACCAGGCTTGTTCTAGGACTTTTGAAAAAGAATGGGTGGAAAGAAAGGATATACAACACAGGTATTCAAGAGTAAGTGGAGGATTTTTAGAGGGCAGCAACTTAGAAACTGCTGAAGTGTGTAAGGGTAATAAATTAAGAAAGAAAAATGGGAATTTAAAAAGTATGGAAAAGATCTACATGCCACCTTCCTTGTGTGGAAAAATGGGAAAGAAGACTCGAGATATTGGAATTACCCATGATTGCATGAACTTTATATTTTTAACTACAGTACTATCCTAGGTCTAAATGTATATGGATCATAGTTTTATAAGCATTATAATTATATAGCATAACATTAAGACTTACAAGCTCTTTGAATGTGTGGATTTTCTATTACACGACTTCTTGGATGTCACATAGTCTCAAATATTTATGCTCATGCTGGCCATTTATATGAATAAAATAAGTCTAAAATTATATGGGATAAAATGCATGGTTTCTCCATTTTCATTGCATGACTGGCCATAGACAACTCTAAGAACAAACCTGGAGTTATATAACCATCCATATACGATACTGGCTTACACTGGCATTCAGAATTTTTAGAAAAGGAATGGCCTCCCCTCTTAGTAGTCCGACACAGGTGCATTCTCTAAGAGGGGCATGAGGAATAGAGCCCCTTGACTCCTTCTGACATTAATGGGCAATCCCACAGCCAGGTCTCTATGCCCTGCCTTGAGAATTTACCCAGCTGTAAAATTGCATTCTACATAGTTTCATGTGGGAAGATGACGCATGTCACTCCTGAAAACTATCACATGTTCTCTATAAATTGTGTCACTAAACAGCTTTTACCATGGGTAGTCAGTGTTGGCTTACAGATTTTTTTATCTTCGCTTCAACCTTCTAAGAATAACAAGGAAAGGTATTTTTCACTGCTGCAAAATCTATAATATGAAGGTCAAAAAAACACCGAATTACTGTTTCTTTAAAATTTTTTTGGTAGTAAGATTATTGGCATATTATTTGACCTGATGCTAAATCAATCACTAGCAAGCACTTTGACAACTTTTAACTGAACAGATTACTAGGCTATATACGTTAAATGCCCTACGTGGCAACACAAATGTTATACATGATCAATTTCTCCTTATCTGGCTTTTTCATTTGGGTTTAGGATGATGTTGATCAATGTTATGATTTTCATAGAATCAATTTTCAATTAATGAAATATGGATTCAATTAAAATACATGGTTAAAGCAGAACAATGTGTTCAGACAGTTGATGCTGCTGTGTGTGTCTTCTCTATTATCCTGAAGTCTATTGAAAGCTCAGGTTGATTTTCACCTTTTTAAAAATATTGTTCTACAGTCATAGTGACAGGATAGCTGTGCTCTTTGTATCAAGCCAACAACATCATTAACTAGCTTTCTGACTTATTAACTTTCCTAATGTTCACTTTCACAAATACAAAATGAACGCTGTGTTAACTATTCCACAGACTTCTTGTAAGAATGTAAAAAGATAATATATTTTTAAAGACTTAACACAGCATCTGGTATATGAGAAGTGTAGTAGGCATTCATTATCTTTTAAATCAGCACATATTTAATATATATGGAGCAAATCTGTCAGTCAAAGTTATTCGTTTCCCAATTCCAACTACCTTTCTTCAACTTCACTTGAGTGCTCAATAAATGTTTATAAGCTTTCTATTGTTTTGTTGATCCTTTCCTTTGTTCCTTTAGTTGTATATTCATTATTACTCTGACACACATAAGATGACATTTCAGAGGAAAACATTAAATATAAAAGCAACTCAGATTTGACATCCCATCAGCTTTTGGAAGAACTGTGAAATTCACTTAACTGTTATGATATCACCAAGTCCACAACAAATGGACTTAAAGTGAGAACTGGCAAGAGGCCAGAAAACTGTCCTCTCAGGAAATAGCAAAGACACCACTGCACAGAGCAACACCTGCAAGACAATGAGTGGTTAGGATCTCTCCTCAGTAGGCCAATTTCTTCTGGCTTCATGGGAAGAAGCACTTGTTTCCTAAGATCTTGTGTGAATTGTTGTCATTTTCTTCAACTTAAATACAAAAGACAAAACTTGATTCTAGGGGCGCCTGGGTGGCTCAGTCGGTTAAGCCTCCGACTTCGGCTCAGGTCAGATCTCAAGTTCGTGGGTTCGAGCCCCATGTCAGGCTCTGTGCTGACAGCTACCTCAGAGCCTGGAGCCTGCTTCCAGTTCTGTGTCTCCTTCTCTCTCTGCCCCTCCCCCTCTCATGCTCTGTCTCTGTATCAAAATAAATAAAAACATTTAAAAATTTTTTTTAAAAACTTGATTCTATCTCACACAGCATTTTAATAATCTGAAATAGGGATGAACAGGTCAGGGTATAGAGGTGAATAATTATCTGCCAAGGATATTTATTAAGGAAACATCCCAAGATACCCCCAAGGCCCAGTAGAGTGCTAGGAGAGTGTCTTTCAACACAGAAATTGCTCAATGAGTATATGCTGAACAACAAATGAGGCAGAACCAAGTGGTACATGGTGTCTTTCTTATCTTCCAGCATCCAGAGGAATATTAAGTACCAAAGGAGCATTCAATAAATTCTTGATGAATTGAATGTGATGTTTGTGGGGGAGACCACATTCTGTGGGTTATTCCTCTTGAGTTCTTAGGCTGCACCCTTAGGCCAATTCCACTGAATTAGGATTGAGATCTTTAGGTCAAGAATTGTTCTGAGGACCTGGGAAAGCCATATTCATTTATGTACATCAGTTTGCTTTCTTAAAACTGAAGCCCAATTCCAAGACACTTTGTTTCCTTGACAAACTTTCTATCCTTGACAAACCATCTAACAGAACTCATCAACTCACCAACTTCCCACTCAACACACACATGCAATGAGAGGACACATAGGATTTGGCCAAATTCATATAGTCTTGGTAATATGCTGAGTCAAATTCTAAATCCTGATGTTCAATTTGAGTTAAAACTTTCAATGATTTCTCCTCCTCAATCAGATTTACACTCAACGAAGGATCATATTTTATCTTCTCCTTAAAGAAGTCAGATTTGTCTTATTTCCCCAATGTTTAACAATCATTCATATCTTTGGTCCTTCCTTTCCTGTGGCCTGATAAGATCTCTTTTCTCCAATCTTCCATTCTAGGGCTTCAAGGCTCATCTTCAGTCTAAAGTTCCATGGTACCTTCTTTGTAATTCATCCTTGCCAACTTCCTTCCCCTAGTCCATAACACTTCAGAATATTCTGACTGGCATAAATGCTATTTCTTAACAACCATAGATTGAAAGTTTTTTGAAGGCAGACAACATTTAGGTATTTCTTTTATTTTTATATAACTCCCATAACACCTATCAGAGAACCCAGCACTCTGAGAGCTCAATATGTACTTGGGAGTTTGAACAGCATTTATAGAGTAGCAAGATTATTTAAGGACATACAAAAGGAAAAAGGTTTGTATGTAGAGATCTATACTGAAATTATGCATACTAACTAAAATGGCAAAAATCTAGAGAAATTATGCCCAGCGGCTAAAATGATTATATCTAAATAACATATATTTGACTTTATTTTTTGCCAGCTTTGTCCCACTAGTATGTAAGCTTCATGAGGTCAGAAATTGTAGATTTTTCTTTATTGTCTTATCCTCAAGAAAGAGAACAGTGCCTGAAACATCATAGGTGCTCAAATATATGTTTATTACATGTATGAAGGCTGTCTTTTCTTGCAGTTTTTGTTTTTATTTTCACTTGTATTTCTTTTCTTTCCCTTCTTTATTCAAAGAATAAATGAATTTACGAAAGCAATTTAAATTTAAAAGGTAATGCTTTGCTTGATGATATATGTATCCCCTCATCATCAGAATATAGTTATTTGAAGTGCATCTCACCCAAGCTCCAAGCCTTTTGTCCTCACAAGAACTCTCTTGATACAAAACTGAAAGAAAAACCTAGCAAACAGCAAAGCATATTTTGACAGAGAAAAATGAAGAAACGTGATTAGTTTTTATTTGTGTTTGTATTTATTTTCCAATGCTTTCAAATATCCTTTTTATTAATTCCATTTTTTTCAAGGCTCAATTCACCCTCAAGAAAGTTGAAATAGAAGGAACTTACCTTCAAATTATTAAGGCCATTTATGAAAACTGCATAGCTAATATCCTCAATGGGGAAACACTGAGACCTTTCTGACTGAGATCAGGAACATGACAGCGGTGTCCACTCTCACCACTGTTGTTTAACATAATAATGGAAGTCAATAGACAACAAAAGAAATAAAGAACATTCAAATTGGCAAAGTTGAGTCAAACTTTCACTTTTTGCACATATGATTACAGGATTACATGTAACCCCTACATGGAAAACCCTAAAGACTCCACTAAAACGCTGCTAAAACTAATACATGAATACAGCTAAGTCGCAGAATATAATATCAGTGTACAAAAATTGGTTACAAGCTCAATTCAAAGTAGTCTATTTTATTTTTTTTCATAGTTTATTGTCAAATTGGTTTCCATATAACACCCAGTGCTCTTCCCAAGTGCCTTCCTCCATTACCACACCCGTTCTCCCCCTCCCTCTCCCCCTCCCCCTTCAACTCTCGGTTTGCTTTCAGTATTCAATAGTCTCACAGGTTTTGCATCCCTCTTTCTCCCCAACTCTCTTTCCCCCTTCTCCTCCCCATGGTCCTCTATTTAGTTTCTCCTGTTCTCCTGATAGACTTATGAGTGCAAACATATGGTATCTGTCCTTTACCTGACTTATTTCGCTTAGCATGACACCCTCAAGGTCCATCCACTTTTCTACAAATGGCCAGATTTCATCCTTTCTCATTGCCCTGTAATACTCCATTGTATATATATACCACATCTTCTTGATCCACTCATCAGGTGATGGACATTTAGGCCCTTTCCATGATTTGGCTATTGTTGAGAGTACTGCTATGAACATTGGGGTACATGTGCTACTATGCATCAGCACTTCTGTATCCCTTGGGTAAATCCCTAGCAGTGCTATTGCTGGGTCATAGGGGAGTTCTGTCAATAGTTTTCTGAGGAACCTCCACACTGTTTTCCAGAGAGGCTGCACCAGTTTATGTTCCCAACAACAGTGTAGGAGGGTGCCCGTCTCTCCACACCCTCACCAGCATCTATAGTCTCTTGATTTGTTCATTTTAGCCACTCTGACTGGCATGAGGTGGTATCTCAGTGTGGTTTTAGTTTGTGTTTCCCTGATGATGAGTGATATTGAGCATCGTTTCATGTGCCTGTAGGCCATCTGGATGTCCTCTTTGCAGAAGTGTCTGTTTATGTCTTCTGCCCATTCCTTAACTGGGTTATTTGTTTTTCGGGTGTGGAGTTTGGTGAGTTCCTTGTAGATTTTGGATACTAGCCCTTTGTCTGACATGTCATTTACAACTATCTTTTCTCATTCCATAGGTTGCCTATTAGTTTCCTTGATTGTTTCCTTTGCAGTGCAGAGGCTTTTATCTTGGTAAGATCCCAATAGTTCATTTTTGCTTTCTTTTCCCTTACCTTTGGGGGTGTGTCGAGTAGGAAATTGCTGCGGTTGAGGTCAAGGAGGTTGTTTCCTACTTTCTCCTCGAGGTTTTGATGGTATCCTGTCTCATATTCAGGTCCTTCAGCCATTTTGAGTAAATTTTTGTGTACGGTGTAAGAAAGTGGTCTAGTTTCATTCTTCTGCATGTTGCTGTCCAGTTCTCCCAGCACCACCTGCTAAAGAGGCAGTCTTCTTTCCATTGGATACTCTTTTCTGCTTTGTCAAACATTAATCGGCCGTATATTTGTGGGCCCAGTTCTGGGTTCTGAATTCTATTCCATTGGTCTATGTGTCTGTTTTTGTGCCCATACCATATTGTCTTGATGATGACAGCTTTGTAGTAGAGGCTAAAGTCTGGGATTATGATGCCTCTCGTTTTGGTTTTCTTCTTCATTATTACTTTGGCTATTCGGGGTCTTTTGTGGTTCCATACAAAACTGAGGATAGCTTGTTCTAGCTCTGAGAGGAATGCTGATGCAATTTTGATGGGGATTGCATGGAATGTGTAGATTGCTTTGGGTAGTAATGACATTTTCACAATGTTTATTCTTCCGATCCATGAGCATGGAATGTTTTTCCATTTCTTGGTGTCTTCCTCAATCTCATAAGTTTTCTTATAGATTTCATCATATAGGACTTTTACCTCCTTGGTTAGGTTTACTCCTAGGTATTTGATGGTGTTTTGTGCAATTGTGAACGGGATCAGTTTCTTGATTTCTCTTTCTGCTGCTTCATTATTGGTGTATAGGAATGCAACCAAATTCTGTACATTGATTTGTACCTTGTGACTTTACTGAATTCATTGATCAGTTCTAGAAGGCTTCTGGTGGAGTCGATCAGGTTTTCCATGAAGAGTATCATGTCATCTGCAAAAAGTGAAAGTTTGAGTTCTCCTTTGCCAATTCTGATGCCTTTTATTTCCTTTTATTGTCTGCTGATGCTAGGAATTCTAGCACTATGTTAAACAACAGTAGTGACAGCGGACACCCCTGTCGTGTTCCTGATCTCAGGGGGAAAGCTCTCAGTTTTTCCCCATTGAGGATGATATTAGCTGTGGGCTTTTCATAAACTGCTTTGATAATGTTGAGGTAAGTTCCTTCTATTCCGACTTTCTCAAAGAGTTCTTTGTGTGCAATCTTTCATTTATGCATGTGAGAGGGTTTTCTTTTTTTAATATTTTTACATTGTAGTACTTGTTTTCCTTGTTGGTGGTGTTTGCTTATTTAATACATTCCGTCAAGGACAGAAATTACATGCCGTTTTTTTTTCCCCTAGGAAGTGTGTCTTGGGTTTTTCCCTTATTATTTTCTTTACTTTTTTTTTCCTCTTGTTTTTTTGGTGGTGGTG
>NC_043702.1:65630591-65650665 GCF_006229205.1 Suricata suricatta
GCTATATAAGGATTGCCACTTCAGATAGCTGTGAAATTAGGTGATTAACTAGTTGTTACTTAACCTTCTAATTTCTGTATAAGTCTAATTACATGAAACAGAAGTTGGTGTTTTGATTTTTTACTTTGATTTTCTGTTTGGAGTGTCATTGTAACTACTGTATTGTAAATGATGGAAAATAATTGCATATGTTAAAAAATATGAAATTTTATAATGTAAAAAATAGGACATAAAAAAAGAACTGGAAAGAAGTAAAAAAAAAAAAAGAAAGGGTGCTGTATTTTGTCAAATGCTTTTTCTCCGTCTATTGACAGGATCATATGGTTTTTATTCTTTCTTTTGTTAATGTGATGGATCACATTGATGGATTTGCAAATATTGAACCAGCCCTGTAACCCAGGAATGAATCCTACTAGATCATGATGCATATTTTTTAATATGCTGTTGAATTTGATTTGCCAGGACCTTGTTGAGTATTTTTGCATCTGCATTCATTAAGGATATTGGTCTGTCATTCTCTTTTTTTTGCTAGGTCTCTGTTTGGTTGGGGTATCAAGGTGATGCTGGATTCATAGAATAAATTTGGAGTTTTCCTTCTATTTCTATTTTTTAGAATATTTTGAGAAGAATGGGTATGAGCTCTGCTTTAAATGTCTGGTAGAATGCCCCTGGGAAGCCCTGGGCTCTTATTCGTTGGAAGATTTTTGATAACGGATTCGATTTAGTCACTGGTTATCAGTCTATTCATGCTTTCTATCTCTTCCCATTTGAATTTTGGTAGTGCATGTGCATTTAGGAATTTGTCCATTTCTTCTAGGTTGTCCAGTTTGTTGGCATATAATTTTTCATAGTAATTGCTAATGATTGCTTGTATTTCTAAGGGATTGGTTGTGATAGATTCTTTTTCATTCATGATTTTGTCTATCTGGGTGCTCTCTCTTTTCTTTCTGAGGAGCCTGGCTAGAGGTTCAACAATTTGGTTTATTTTTTTCAAAGAACCAACTCTTGGTTTTATTGATCTGCTCAACTGTGTTTTTGGATTCTATATTGTTTATTTCTGCCCTGATCTTTATTATTTCTTTTCTTCTGCTGGGTTTGGGGTGCTCTTGCTGCTCCCCCTCTAGTTCCATTAGGTGCTCTGTTTGAATTTGCGCTTTTTCTAGTTTGTTGAAATAGGCCTGGATTGCAATATACTTTCCTCTTAGGACTGCCTTTGCTGCATCCCAGAGATTTTGGATTGTTGTGTTTTTATTTTCATTTGTTTCCATATATTTTTTAATTTCTTCTCTAATGGCCTGATTAGCCCAATCATTCTTTAGTAGGGTGGTTTTTAACCTCCACACTTTTGGTGGTTTTCCAGACTTTTTCCTGTGGTTAATTTCAAGATTCATAGCATTGTGATCTGAAAGTGTGCATGGTATGATCTCTATTCGTTTATACTTATGGAGGGCTGCTTTATGCCCCAGTATGTGATCTATCTTGGAGAATGTGCCAGGTGCACTCGAGAAGGTGAATTTCCTAACTTCAGGATGCAGAGTTCTAAATATATCTATCAATTCCATCTGTTCCAATGTGTCGTTCAGGTTCATTGCTTTTTTAGTGATTTTCTGTCTGGTTGACCTATCCATTGCTGTCAGTGGAGTATTAAAGTCCCCTGCAATTAGCACATTCTTATCAGTAAGATTGTTTCTGTCTGTGATTGTTTTATGTATTTGGGTGTTCTTGATTTTGGGCACATAGATATTTATAATTGTTAGCTCTTCCTGATGGAGAGACCCTGTAATTTTATATAATATCCTTCTTCATCTCTTTTTACTGCCTTTACTTTAAAGTCCAGTTTGTCCGATATAAGTATGGCTACTCTGGCTTTCTTTTGGTTTCCAGTTGCACGATAGATATTTCTCCATCCCTTTACTTTCAACCTGAAGGTAACTTCCGGTCTAAATGAGTCTCTTATAAACAGGAAACAGATGGATTTTGTTTTCTGATCCATTCTGGCACCCTGTGTCATTTGGGTGGAGCATTCAGTCATGTACATTCAGAGTTATCATTGTATAATGTGGGTTTAGAGTCATTGTGTTCTCCCTAGAATTCATGTTTGTAGTGGTGTCTCTGGCACCTTGTATTCTCTGCAGCATTTCCCTCCTAGAGTCCCTCTTAGGATTTCTTGTAGGGCTGGTTTGGTGGTCATGAATTCTCTCAATTTTTGTTTATTATCTCTCCTTCTACTTTGAATGACAGGCTTGCTGGATAAAGGATTCTTGGCTGCATGTTTTTTCTGTTCATCACATTGAAGATTTCCTGCCATTCCTTCCTGGCCTGCCAAGTTTCATTAGATTGCTCTGATAGGTTTCCCTTTGTACGTGAGGGCCCTGTTCTCCCTAGCTGCTTTCAGAATTCTCTTTATCTTTATATTTTGCTAGGTTTACTATGATATGTCATGCCGAAGGTCGATTCAAATTATGTCTTAAGGGGGTTCTTTGTGCCTGTTGAATTTGAATGTCTATTTCTTTCCCCAGATTTGGGAAAGTCTCAGTTATAATTTGGTCTAGTATCCCTTCAGGACCTCTCTGACTTTATTCCTTTCAGGGATTACTATGATACGGATGCTGTTCTGTTGATTGTATCACTCAGGTCTCAGATTCTCCTTTCCTGCTCCTGGATCAATGTCTCTCTTTTTTTCTCAGCTTCCTCTTTTGCTATAACTGTGTCTTCTAATTCACCTATTCTTCTCTCTGCCACTTCAATCCTTGAGGTGGCCCCCTCCATTTTATTATTCACCTCATTTATAGCCTTTTTTGAGTCATCACACCTATTTTCAAAGTCCCTAGTCATTTTCTCTGTAGCTTCTATGATGCTTTTTTCAAGCCCAGCAATTAATTTTATGACAAGTGTTTTAAATTCTTGTTCAGTTATGTTGTTTAGATCTCTTTTGAGCAGTTCTGTGGCTGTGACTTCTTCCTGGAGTTTCTTCAGGGGAAATTTGTTTTGTCATTTTGGCTAGTTTTCTATCTCTTGTCAGCTTTAAAAAGCTCGTTGTGCTTGTGCACCTCTTAGTTCTGCTCTGTTAAAAGAGGCTTATTGACTGTCCAGGGCCTGTTGTTTCAGGAAATGCCCTTTTAATAGTGTCTCTCAGTTTCTCTTGTTTGCCTTTGATTATTTTATTTCCCTACTCAGCAGTATTTGGGACTCTCCGTTGTGCATACTTTGGCTTGTTTCTTGGGGTAGTCCTGAAAAGAACAACAGACAGAAAAACACGCAGGGAACAGAAGCACGCAAATGCACAGACAAATCAAACAAACAAATTGAAAGGTGGAAAGGAAGAAAAGAAAAGGGAGAGGAAAGAGAAGAAGAGAAGCAAAAAATAAAGGGGGGGCAGAGACACCAAAGGACAATGGATGGTCTAGAAGTGAATAACCAGTCGAAGGGAGAGATAAGGATGAGATAAGGGAAAATATATCTGGATGGCAAGAGAAAAAAAAAAAGAGGGAGAAAGGAAAAAGGTAAATGGTAATTTTTTTTTTAATTTTAAAAAGTAAAAAAGGTAATAATAATAAAAAAATAAGTACAAAAAAGACCCAGCAGCTCCCCCTCGCAGGTAGGCATGGTTTGGTGTATGTAGGTCTCAGGGGCTGCTCTCAGAGGCTCCTTCTTGGTGGTTGTGGAGAGAATGGCAGCGTCCCACGCTCTGCTCTATGTAAGCACTGCAGGCCACTCTTATGAGTTCGATCTCCCTGTGCTGCAGCTGAACCACGCTGTAGTTTCCAGGCCCGCCTTGGTTCAAAATCCTAGTCCATGCACTTTTATGCTACCACAGATGAAATGTACTGGCTTTGGCGGCCGGGTTCTTAGCCGGGATCTTGTAGGGGGAGGGAGCAGTTTCTCTTGGTGCAGGTAGGGATTTGCGCTGCTGCTGCCGGGGACGAGGTGCACTGCAGGAAGCCAAGTGCGCCCCCCACAGATGCTGCCACCAAATCTCAGCCACGGTTAAGTAGGGGAAGGGAGCAGTTTCTCTTGGCGCTGGGAGGGATTCACGCTGCTGCTGCCTGTAATTCCAGGCTCTGTCGGAAATTAGCTGCAAGCTCCTACAGCCACAGCCCAAGCCTGCGTCCTGCCTCCGCTGCCACCAACTCCCTGCCGAGATGGCGTAGGGGTGGGGGCTATTTCTTCCCTGTTGGCACCTGGGATTCTGGTTTCACGTGGCCAATGCCGAGGCAAGAAGCCCTGTGGAAATGAGGTGTGCGCTACTGTTCCCGCAGCTAAAGCCAAGGTCATCTCCCCCCCACCCAGAGCCATCGGCGACTTCCTGCTGGGATCATGCAGGGGTGGGGACTTTTTTTCGCTTGTGCCACCCAGGTTCGGGATTCACACTGCCCAGCAGTTATATATGGAGTGAGAGTTTTTCTCTCGTGAGGGGTTAAATGTTCTTTATCTCTTCTGTAGAGACAGTATTATGAGTGTGTTCAGTTTCTCTTTCTCTTCCCTTTGTCTCCCAGGGTCTCCACGCGCTTTCCCCTTGTTGGGTTAGGGCTCCCACCTCCCCTGCCCGTCTAGAGCTGGCCCATTTTCCAATCTCCCCAGTTCACACTCATTCACTCAGGCATCTTTGAGGTTGTCTTCTTTCTGGAGTCTGTATTTTCTCCTTCTGCTCTTGCAGATGAGAGTCATGTCCTTCTCAGTTTGATGGATGGGGCGGACGAAGTTTACAGAGCTCCCTTCCTCTCCACCATCTTCGCTCCTCCCCCTCAATTTAAAGTAGTTTAGTAAGACCGAGTTAGGAGTGCTGCATGCATCCTGCAAGGGCATTTTACTGCCATTACTGAGCACTAGCACCATTCTAAAGAGAAGTGGGTGGAGGAAATCACAACTCTTTTAGCAGCAAATAAAGCTACACACAAAGATTGAGAAGAAGCAGTGGTTTACATCTTTGGTAATGATTAGTTTATTGCCCAGGAGATGTAAAACAATGTTCAGATTCACAGGTTCCCACACTTACCATTATATACTCTGTTTGGAAAGGAATCATCACCTCGGTTGTTGTACTTAAACCTTCCAGCTCTTATCAGCAACATCAAAATCTCGTATTAAAAAGTGGAACATTACGTCATTTGCCAAATTTTTACTAAAGCGGTAAGCTACTGGGGCACCTGGTGGCTCAGACGGTTGTGTTGGACTTCAGCACAGGTCATGATCTCACGGTTTGTGGGTTCGAGCCCCAGGTCAGGCTCTGTGCTGACAGCTCAGAGCTTGGAGCCTGCTTCAGATTCTGTGTCTCCCTCTCTCTGTGACCCTCCCCTGCTCATGCTGCCTCTTTCTCTCTCTGTCAAAAATAAATTTTTAAAAACATTAAAAAATTAAAAAATAAAGCAGTAAGCCACTGTAAGTTAGATTGCTTGAAGAAGGGGGAGGGGCAGAAACATCAGATGAAATTGATATTCAGGCTGACCTGATCATTTCTAGTCATTTCAAAGTTTTAATTCACTATCAATTATGTACTTATGTCCTTGCTTATTTCTCTCATATTTTTAATGGAGTACATTAAATCATAGGTACATAAAAAGTATTTGAAGGAATTTGGAAAGTGCTCATTTCAGCAGCACATACTTTAAAAATTGGAAAAATACGGAGAAATTTACCATCTCCCCTGTGCAAGAATGACCTGTAAATTTGTGAAAGAATTTGGAGAAAAATATTTGTGACTATTTTAAAGAGAAACAGCTTAAAATGAGAAAGCAAAAATTTCAATATACTTTATACATATAAAAATATTTCTGTTATGTGAAGTTTTATTTCAATTTGAAAAGGCTTTCATTTTCTTGCTTATAACCTGGGATGAATATTTGATGAGTCAAGATTTTTGTCCTAAAAATAGTTCATGATTTTTGTAGGTATGCTGTAAGCTTACTTGCATTTGTGATAATACATAGTTTTATTTTCTCAAAGAGACATTACTGAAAATTATAATAAAATTTTACTCAATATATTGATTACCTAACATGGAACAGACTTTTGCATTTCCTATAATCGTGTGAATTAAAAATTTTCCTTTTTTATTAGATACTTTGTAATCTTCCATTCACCCGAGTCCTGCTATTTAACAGGATAGGGTAAGGTAAAAAGTAAGATTACCCTTACCCTAGACTTTCACCCAAGCTAGGAACCTTTCCTCCTCCAATCTCACATCTAATGCTTAAAACAACATCACTAAAAGGTAAATCAGTGGAAATATATCTTCTGATGAGAACAGCATATCCAAGGCAGCCTCCTGTATAGTTGAATATTTCTTGCCATTGCAAAGTTCTTTACTTTATGGCTAGAAAATATTGGGGTACCTGGGTGGCTCAGTCTGCTAAGTGTAGGACTTCGGCTCAGGTCATAGCTCACAGTTCATGAGTGAGCCCCACATTGGGCTCCCCGCTGTCAACACAGAGCCTGCTTCAGATCCTCTGTCTCCCTCGGTCTCTGCCCCTCCCCCTGTGCCCCTTCTCCTTCTCTCCCCTCCCCCTCCCCTCTCAGGGGTGCACTGGCACTCTCTCAAAAATAAATAAATATTTTTTAATTTAAAAAAGAAAGTAAGTTGTCTTTGTGTGTGTGTGTGTGTGTGTGTGTGTGTGTTGTTTTGCTGTGTTTCTTTTTTTTTAACCCTCTTTTCTCATTGAAGGAGATAGCTCTGTATTCATGTAACTTTGGGAAAAGGACATGGCAAAGTAAAAGACATTTTTGTGGCTTTGTTTTTTAAAAGCCTAACTCTTTAAAGGTTAGGTCTTAAAGAACATGAAAGGAGAAAGGTGTCCCCTGTACTGAAAGATTTCCTAGGATCTGGAGGAGAAGAGCAGAGGGAGAGAACTTATGGCCCCCAAAAGCAGAGACCTGGACCCCCACTTCCCATTAAGACAACCTGTCAAGCAACCAGATGTCAAGCAGAAGCAGTTGAGTGGTTTGCCAGGAGACAGAGCCGGAATCAGCTTCACCCCAGGCTTCCCTGCCTCAAGGTGACAAAAAACAGCCGAGTGTAGCTAAGCTGAAAGAGGGACATGTGACAATGACTATCTCATCAGTTACCTGTAAAACCAAGGGCTGAAAAATGTGTAGCCCCCAGCATTGACCTTACAAGTGAATAACAATTTACGGAGGGGTCCTTAGTTAGACTGAAATTCTTTCCACCAACTCAGTCAAGCAGGGGGAAAAGGGCAGAAATTATAACAGAAGATAATGAAAGCATGCTTATTTTTTTGCACATCTGAATTGTGAATTAACTTTCATACCCTGATCGATTATATTAAGCTTCTTCCTATGACATGGTTTTCTTTGTTGAATGTAGAATGACGTTTAAACTTTGGCAACCAGAACTGATCACCACCATGGTGTGATTTTATAGTAGAGGCATCCTATAACCTTCCTTCTTCTGGCCATTGTGTTTCCTTGAAAACAGCCAGAGTTAGCTTTTCTTTGGCAGCCATACCCACTGATGACCCAACCTGCAGGCAACTATCACCATTAAAGGCCAGACTCTCAGCTAGAGTTGTACCAACATTTTGGACCTAGTATTAATTTCTAATAAATTCTTTCTCTTTTTTCTTTGGACCTCAAATACAAAGAGTTTTGATGTCAATCTTTAACTCTTAGCATATTATTCTTCTTCAACCCTATAATGCCACTCTTTTGTTTTAATATGGTTTATTAATATTTACATGGTAAATGCTGACATTTATTGATTTTAATCGAAGTAGAGATAGTCATGGTATCAGTCCACAGTGGAAAATAATTAGAAACTAATTTCCCTAAAAGTTAGCACATTCCTTATAAATATCACAAAGAGATTTTCTGGGATATCTCATCTAATAATTCTCAAAGAACTAAACATAACAAGATTTTGAATCAGGACATGTCACACTTTCCCTTTTATTCTGCCCATCTTTATATGCAGGACTGGCTGATCGGCCCTTAACCTGGCTTTGGCCCTTGCAAGCCCGCGATCTTGCCGATGCCTGCTGTCCCAGCTGGGGCTCTGATTTTGCCTCGGGCCTCCTGGCTTCAAGCCTGAGCTCTGCCCTGTTCCAGCCCTGCAGGTCTTTTGGCATTCCTGGGCTGACTCTGGAAAGAGTCCAGGTCTTCCCTGTTCTGCGGGACTCTACGTAGGTCATGTTCTTTCTCCCCAGCTACTAACATCTTTTTTAGAATTCCATGAAAGAGTTTCATTTTCTGCTCTTCCAATTTCAATTCTGGAAATTTAAAAAAAAAATCATTCATGCATTTATTTACTCAATCAAACAAATATTTAGTGAGCAAATTCAATGGCCCCAGCACTGTTAGTCACATGTGCAGAATATGCCTTAACAGAACATATGGGTTTTCTCCAAATTAGCTTTTTATAAACTAAAAATCGAGTTTATGTTCCTTTAAAAATAATTTTAAATTGCACAGTTTAAAATAAAAAGTAAAAATGTTTTAACAACTGTTCTTATGCCTTTGCTACAATTCTGCTCTCCAGCAAAAGAAGTTAATGACATTAAGAAATGTACATCCACCTTGGCTTTCTTTGTAACACATGGATAGAATTTGTTTCTGTGAAATTATTTACAAAAGAAAGTTCAGGAGTCAGGGAGTGACATATCTCACATGGGGACAAAGAATATAAATCACAGTGTTATTTCATTTTTAATTAAAACCACCTCTTTTCTCCCCACCTTTCTCCAAACCCGATCGATAGAACCAAAACTACATTTCTCATTAGAAAGTGATGGGATCAGGAGAAGGTTGAATGAAAGAGGTTTGTTATGTTTCAATTTTTAGCCATCCTAAGATAGGTAAAAGAGGGTTAGTTCAAGTTTACTTCATGAATGCTTATACATTTTATTTTTCCTTCACTGTTATAATATTGAAGAAAAATGAACGAATAAATGTAATAAAGACTTGTATGGATTGTATGGGATTTATATATGTGACAACAGTCACCCGCTCCCCACCCAGGGAACAGCATATGTCAGATCTATATAACAGCTGCTTTTACTTTAGAACAACACTGAGTTTTGCTCAAGTGGCTTACTTAATAGAAACAAGGTCACTTGTGAAGACATGACGATTCAGAGTTAAACTTGTATTTTTCCTTACTAACAAGCTTGGAATATGAATATTTCTTTTTTATTTTCCTATGACCCTTCACTGAATCCAGTGTGGTGTCCTCTATGAGCAGTGTATGTGGGACTTACATTTATTTATTCATTGAACAAATGTCTATTGACTACTAACCACATGTCAGGCACTGTCCCAGGGGTTGGCAATAACTCAGTGAAACAAAACAAAACCCAAAAATTTCAGTTGTCGTGGAGCTTGCAACTTGGTAGGGGAAGATAAGGAAACAAACAATCAACAAACCATGTGCTGGGTTTATTGAGTACAAGAATGGAGAAAAGCACGTAAGAGTCGTGTCAAGTGAGGAGGAGGATAATTAGTTGTAAATAAGGTGGTCCCATTTGAACTGAAAGAGACAGGAAGTGAGCCATGCAAGTATCTGGAGGAAAGAGTGCTCCAAGCGCAGCACCTGATGCAAAGACCACGTGGTGAAAATACGTCTGGCTTGTTCAGAGAATACCAAGGAGGCCAGTGTTATCAGAAAGCAGGGGTCAACAACAGGTAGGGCAGGGCTTTGAAGATCCTTTGAGGTGATGGCAATGGGCCCACCTCTGAGGGAGATGAGATGCCTCTGGTAGCTTTTGAGCAGGAGTGACATAATCTAACAAGTATTAAAAAGATCAATCTGATTGAAATGCTGAACATAGACTTGGTGGTTAAGGTTTATTTCTCCTGTCCTTTCTAGCACCATGATTCTAAAATCCATAGTTTTAAGTGATATCATAGCATCTAGCCAGTTCAACATGAAATACATGTAGAACAATGATATTTTTGGCAGCTTACAATATTAATATCACAATATTCTAAATGCAAGTCTAAGTATAAAGTAAGCATAGGAAAGTCTGAGATTGCCTTACTTTGACAGCGAGAGAGGAAATTAAATGCCAAAAAATTTAAACAGAACAAGTAACTTTATATTTAAACCATAAAGCTTTATGATTCAGAAGGAAAAAAAACATTTGGAAATGAAGACAGTGTATTACAGCAAGACAGACTTAGAAGAAAGAAACAGGCAAACTTGGCTCTGAAAATGCTAGTTGGGATGTCTTGGGTCAGTTTCTTAGCCTCTCTGTGCAGGAAATCATATTCACAGCACAGCATGTGAAGATTAAATGAGACGTGTGGAAAGGACCCAGCATGGATGACATGCTCAATAAATGTTGGTTCCCTTTTTCCTCCCTCTTTTGACTTACCGGTAGTTTCAAATGTTGACATGAATATTTGGCCAGCAGTGGGACAAAAAGGCTAAAAGAGAGTTTTTATTAGGTACACTTATTGCAAATCATACTGAATAAACCACCATTGACTAAAACTAAGCACATACACTGAAGAAAAAAAAAAAAGAAAGAAATTTGCATCTGCTTCTAATGAAGACTAAATTGTATGAATGATAATGGGTAAAAAAAGATGGCACTCCCTTGTAAATATCACTCTACCCCACAATAATGGATGACAATCTTTAAAATATGAAGGATTTGGAGCACCTGGGTGTTCCCTTTGGTTAAGCATCCAACTTCAGCTCAGGTCATGATCTCACGGTTCGTGAGTTTGAGCCCCCCACCGGTGTTTGTGCTGACAGCTTGGAGCCTGTAGTCCGCTTCAGATTCTGTGTCTCCCTCGCTGTCTCACCCCTGTTCCATTTCTTTCTCTCTCGTGCTCTCTCTCTCAAAAGTAAATAAACACTTGAAAAAACTAAAATAAAATATGAAAGATTTATCAAAATTAAAAGGGTTTACTTAAATTTAAAAAAATATTTTTTGTTTATTTATATACTTTGAGAAAGGAAGAGAGAAGTATGTGGGCTCCTGGGTGCGTGAGCGGAAGAGGGGCAGATAGAAATGGAGAAAGAGAATCTCAGATCTCAGGCAGGCTCTGCACCACCAGCACACAGTCCCACACAGGACTGGGTCTCAGGAATCATGAAATTATGACCTGAGCCAAAATCAAGAGTTGGACGCTTAACTGACTGAGCCACCCAGGCACCCCAGGTTTACTTAAATTTTTGAAGACTGGAAGTTTAGTCAGTTATAAAGAATGAAAAAAAATCCTAGAATCCATGAATTTCAATTATAAAAAGCACGTATTACAGGATTTCAAAAGTAATTCCCTTTGAACATTTTTTGTCAGTTACACACCTTAAGTCTTTTACTTATTTTTATTGAAGTATAATTAATATACAGTGTTATATTAGTTTCCAGTATATAATATAGTGATTCAACAATTCTACATATCACTCTTTGAACTTTTTAAATAAAAATAAAAGCAAGCAATTTTAAAAATTCTGAGAACAACAATATATACATGTTAATGATTTAATATGATCATTAATATAGGTGGTAGGTCACTAGTAGATGGTTTATCTCATCTTATATGTTTGTATTAATGTTTTCTAATAAAAGAACAAGAGTTCCATATTTTTGAGAGGTGACATCTGGAGAAACCAGTTTAGTTTCAATTGATTTGGCTTCTGTTTCAAACCTTGCAACACGATTGTCAGATACACCGATAAGTCACTCTTTTCAGAAATGACACAATACGGTGGCCCATCCCATCTTCTTGTTTCCAAAAAGAAGCTAGTACAGACAGCAAGGACAAACTAACACAAGAAGCCTGTGGTCAACACTAAATCAAAGTAATTTGACAAAGAAAAGATGGTAGAAAGAGAAAAAAAAAATCTCCTCTGTTTTCTAGGCTTCAGAAGATTTACAACGTGACATATTCCTAACTTGGGCTGAAAACACTTAGAAATAATGCAAAGCACCATATAAATATTAGAATTCTCCTGTGGAAAAGATATGAACAATGCACATGTTCTGAATGAATACAAAATGCACAGTCTTTTGCAAATGAGAAGGCTGTCAAATGAGAAGAAAACTGTCACATATCGGAAAACCTACTTAAAATATTAAATATGATGAGTGAATAAACATTAGTTTTTTTTGTTCCTGAGTTCTTTTCTTCGACAAGAACACTTTCTTCATAAGAGAACACTAAATGCATCCTCCAGTTGACTCATTTTCACACTGGATGGGAAATGTGTGGGAGAACAACACAACAACAAAAAGATGCCTTTGATTAGATTAAGTGAGAGGGGAAATCTGATTCATCCATAAAATGAGAGAAGCTATATTTGTTCTAATGATGCATCTAAGATTGCATTTCCAGTTGCTTGATTTCAGATGGTACTTTTGGCTTCTATCTGGAAAATAAATAAAATTCTTGAGCTGAAATATAATTTTTTCTGATCTTAATCTTGAAATCAAGAAACTTTCTAAACTATTAAGTGGGGAAAGGGAAAGGGTATTGGAGGGGACAGTGCAGGGAAAAGGGTAAAAAATAAAATATGTCATGAACAAGAAGTGGCAGAGGCTGGGGAAAGACTGTGGGGCTACAGAGGATTTGGAGCAGGTCCTCTGCAAACACTGAAACAAAGTCATTCATCAGCGCTCATGCAGGAGATCTGATGGTGCACATTACTAGGCCTGACTCATTTGTCTTACTTGTAACTTTACATATTTTGTTGGCCCAGTGAGGCCAGTTGAAAGTTTCCTGAGATCATGGTGTTATTAAACTTTCTAGTCCAACATGTTGTTTAACTTCTCTTTCTTCTGTTTCTCTCGAGGAAGCACTGAACCAAATCACCTTAGCTATAGTTACTGAGAGTTTCCAACAGGATATGAATTTAAGAATATTTGAAGTGTATTATATGATAAATAAAATAACTTCCCTACTTACATCTCATTCCTGGTATTGAATTTTGTTGGTATTATTAAAATGGCAACTGGAGTAAGCATAGGAAAGATGTTTAAAAGTAGAATAAAGGTCTTGTCTGTACCATTGAGTACCAGTGCTCAAAGTATTGAAACCCTGTACATTTTACCCCCAAAGATTATGACGCAGATTTTATAAAACTAAAGTTCAATTTATTTCTTTTCAGAAAGAAGTCATGAGAAGGGGAGGAGCAGGGACAAAGGATCTGAAGTGGGCTCCATGCTAGCAGCAGAGAGCCCAATGAGGGGCTCAAACTCACGAACCTGTTAGATCATAACCTGAACTGAAATGAGAAGCTCAACAAATTGAGCCACCCCAATGCCCCAAAATTCAATTTAAATTTAACATTAATAGCACCTGGGTACCTGGATGGCACAGTTGGTTAAGCATCTAACTTTGGCTCAAGTCATGATCTCACAGTTCATCGGTTTGAACCTTGGGTTGGGCCCTGTGCTGACAGCTCAGAGCCTGGAGCCTGCATCAGATTGTGTCTCCCTCTCCCTCTGCCCCTCCCCCACTCACTCTCTGTCTCTTAAAAAATGTTAACATTAATAGCACCTTATTACAACCACATGAGTTTAAAATAGTTCAGATCACAGTGGCTGGTCTGGCATTTGGCAATTATTTCAGTTGTGCCAATGAAAAGAATAAGTATAAAGTATGATCTGTTTTTTTCATTTAAGTCAGGAATATTACACAACTCTGAAATTCTTGCATAAAACTAAATGTCTCATTTTACCTAAATAATATGGTACTTCTTTTGGTCTCCATGAATGGTCATAGACACATTGCATCTAAATGCGACCAAATGTTGAAACAAAATGTAAAAAAAAAGGATTTAGTTTTCACTTTCCTTCTGAATTTTGGCTGCACTACACCACGCTAATATAAACATTCCTTAATAACTTTGTTCTAGGGACTCCTGGGTGTCTCAGTCAGTTAACAGTCCAACTTCAGCTCAGGTCATGATCTCACTGTTCGTGAGTTCGATCCCCATATTGGGCTCCATGCTGACAGCTCAGGGTCTGGAACTTGCTTTGGATTCTGTGACTCCCCCTCTCTCTGCAACTCCCTCCCACCCCAACTCACACTCTGTCTCTGTCTTTCAAAAATAAACAAACATTAAAAAATTTTTAGATAACTTTGTTCTATATATTTGGCTATAATTTAATGAGAGAATTGAGTTGATTTTATGATGACCTAGTTCATCTCTGACATTAGACTGGGCAAATTGAAAAGTCCAATTTGATTCTTTTGTGGCTTGATTTGGCCAAGGGAAGAACCAAGAAATGAAGGAGCTATAACAATAAGCACTCTGTTATATCATTCCACTCTATATAGTGAACAAGTAAACATAATTTAGGGGAAAATTCCCACATCAACCTTTGCAAATGTCAGCCTCTCTGAGATTCAGTTCTGTCATCTAGGAATGAGAATACTGATGACCACTTCATTTTACTGCTGTGAAAATTAACTGAGATAATATAGAGCATTTAACATACAGCCTGATAGCTGTAAACATTTAATGATGCGTCTGTGTTGTTTACCCTCTCTTATACTAAAGAAACAAAGTCCAATTTTTTCAAAACCTGTATCATGTTAAATATCAACTTTTCCTTAATGATTAAATCCCTGTTGATCTTTTATACCATGGTGTTTGTGTTTAATTGAATAGTGACCAGACTCAGGATGTCCACACACTACAATTAGAAATGACACTATAATCTAATGTAGGTCCTCTCCTCTTTAGGAATGGTTTGCATTCCAAAAGCCAATTTGTTAATCTGCTCTTAAGAAGTCAAAGCACATATGCCAAGGAAACAAGTCTTATGTAATTTCTCATTTACCTGATATATTATATAAATAACACTGAAGAAGTTAACAACTTTCAATAATATCCTGTGGGAAAATACATTCAAAATTGTGAGTTGGGACTTAGGCAGTATATGCCTGCCTCAGGCAGTACGATTAGAATTTCTCAAAGCTGCAAGCTACTGTGGGATCATCAGTAGGCTGGGGTAGTCAGTCTTTGATCAAGAGACTACTTGGCATTTCCATTGCCATTGTCTTTTTCACTCACCATTAGTGTAGCTCTTCTATCTTTCATTTCATCCCTTCACTCCTCCCCTACACACACACACACACACACACACACACACACAGACACACACTACTTATTTCCCGTAAAAACTACTGACTCTCCATTACTAACACTCCTGACCACTATTTCTTTTACTCCTGGCCACTGAAGAACTTAATGCAAACCTATGCTCCTTCATTTACCCTCTGAGTCTGTAAAACAAACACCTAATCCTTTTGATTTAGGGGGAATGAGGAGGAGATAATAAGGATTTATAGCCAGGACGCTTCTCAAAACTAATAATCATTAAATATCAAAGCCTACAAATTTATTTCTACATCACTCCCTGATCTCATCGCACTTCTTATTTTCTCATGTAGGCTTTTGAGAAGATGAAAGATATACAAAGGGTTGAGAAATCATCTAGAACTCATAGAATTGGATTTATAGAGCTCAGATGGGATGCATGAAATGGAAGGAAAGACAAGGAGCAGGGCTAGGTATCTAGTGGGAGTAGGAACTCAGGACACGGGTTAGAAGAAGTCTCAGTAACTAGTTGTTGAATAAATGCATGCAAAAATAAATGAGAGCGATATTTGAGTAAACAAACTTTAAAAACTATAAAGTGATATACAACTGGATATTGCCTCCCTTGCTCCCTGGTCCCCCTTGGCAAATGGGATGGGCTGGGGACTCCTGGAACGCACAGTCCTTATAACAGTGGGCAAACAGGTATTCTGATGCTGACAGTAGTCACAGACTTAGTGCAATATGGTGAAAAGAGCCTTTAACTGCAAGTCATCTGAGTTAAGATCATGTTCTGTGACCTCCTGGTTCAGGAGACCTTGCCTAAATCTTTCACCTTTCAAGGCCTCTGTTCTACCATTGGTGGGACATAAAACTGGAATATTAAATGAATAAGTACACCGATGCATTTTAGAGTTAAAAATTAAAATTGCTCTGCAATTCAGATCATAGAAGAGTTTGGAAACAGGGAATTTTGTTTTTAATTGTCCCAATAGCATTATCTACACAATAAGGAACACCCAATGAATCCAAGGCATTCAGCCAGCCTTCTGGATGATGCCAGCAGTGTGTACATTCTTCCATCAGAGGACCTGTGTGGCTGATACTTTCCTTTCTGAATGTTTAAATGTTCTGGTGACGCAGACTATGAAGGACGCAATTAGCTAGTACTGTTTCTCTACTATTTATCTTCATCGAGAGCCCATCCTTCATAAAAAGAATAATAAGAAAATGATTTTGCCTGTATCTCCATTCAAACCAAGTCACTGAAGGCATTCACCTGAGCAGAGTACATGCTATATTGAAGAATAATAAGGAAGATGAGCACACAGTTTTCAGCATAAAAACATTGGTGCGGGTCAAGCAACAGGTTGCGAGCTGAGTTGTGGCCCAGCATGGCTTATTATGGCTATTTGCTGAGAGTGCTTCTATCAAGTCACTTGGCTCATTTTTAAACTTATTTTTTTCCCTCCCTAACAAGTGCCAGACAAGTGAGGCCATAATGAGTTTAATTAAAGTCAATGGCAGCCAATAATTCAAACCTTATAAATGTAATTCAGGAGCAAACAAAACTCCAAAGTCAAAACATGAAAATATTCTACTTAAGCAGAACTTTTAATCATGTTCATAAAATAAAATTGCCAAGTATATTATGGACTGATCGAGTGCAAAGATCTGATTTCCAGCATTGGATCTACCTTTAGCTGACTGTGTTATTTGGGCAAGTAAAAATTTTAATTAAGAGCTCTTTTTTTAGTACCTAGCATCAGGCATGTATGTAATTGGTACTTAATAACTATTTATTAAGCACATATGTGTTTAAAAATGTACGGCACCAGGAGAGGCAAAAATAAGAACAATTCAAAATGAAGACAAAAGACAGCTAGAGAGGAGAAAGGTCAGATAAAAGAGGGAAGAGGCTTACTTCATTAATTCACAATTTTTAAATTTGCCTATGAAGCTAGATTGTCACCCTTCCCTAGAAAATTTAACATGAGTTATAATGAGCTTAAATATTATTTAAAAATTTATCACTTTTGTAGGATGTACTTTTAAGTGTTCTACATAATTAAAATAAAATTTGGAAATGATTCACTTCCAAAACAAATGGATCACATCTATAAAGGGATTCAAGACTCTTTATTGCTATTTGTAGGCTCCCTCTCAAATGGGCAGCATTTAAACTCATCAAGGTCACTCTTTTAACAAAACAGATGTCTTACTATGAAATCAGTAGCTAAACATTTGTATCATTGATATATCAGATTAACAGACAACTTTTACTGGGTCCCTTGTCATTCCCAACCAAGCCATTTGGTTTTTATATTTTATCGACTTTACCCTCCTGTGTGAGAGGAGTTTTAAGACTCTAATGACAAATGAGGACAGCAAATCACATCGGCCACACTGTTCACACAATCTTTTTGGACCACCATGGCTTCCATTCCTTCCAGGCCCTGAGAACCAATATTTATAATTACCTTCTTTCACAAGAGACCAAACATGTTGTTAAAACACATAAGATGAGAAGATGGATCAGGCAATCAATGTCCAAACTGAGAAATGTGCGTGTTTAAACGTTGACAAACCAACCACCCTTAAAAATTATAATTTCTTTGGATACAGAAATGAATGTTCACTTTGTTGAAGAGTACCAGAGTTCAGCCTAATCCACTTAAAGGATGTATGATTAAAAGTCTAAATTTTGAAATATTTAAAATTGGGCTCCAAGTCACAGAACTCAAAATACCTTTTCGATTACATATTGATGTTTTAAGGAAATTTTATTATGTGTTGTTTATATACATGAATATTTTGAACACATTCTTCATATTCCATCATAAAAATATTTTACATAATTTTGAATAATAAATGATGAACTATGATCCTCTTCATGCATAGTAAATGTTAAATGCTGCATTGTTTGCAGACATTAAGCCATAAGTGTTATTTGAGATGTTGCAAAATCCTGACCCCTTTAAAAGCCAAACAGCACTACGGCAGGCCTTTCCTAGCAACTGTATTCATAATGGCAATCTCCGACAGTCAGTCAAACTAAATAAACCATCAAGAATTCCAAGCTAGAAATGAGTTGTTGAGGGCTCCCGTTATCATGTCGGGACTGAGGTCATGGAGGAAACCGGAATGTTATTTTCACTAGTGCTGGCCTGCCAGTTAGTGCTGGAATTAGATTTTAGTGAAGGTGAACTTCACCATTGCTGATACTGGCAGAAATGCACTCAAAATCCTTGTAAGGGCATCAGAGAGGTTTGTGGATTACAGAGAGGTGAATCCACCCTCTCTCTTGTTACTCTGTTCCTTGTCTTGAGTGTCTCCTGTTGATCTAGAAAACCATTGCTGTATACAAGGGTTTATGATCCCCAATTTGTCTGCCAATGCTGGGAATCAAACCAAAATTTCCTGAGCAGTGTCAGCACATTCAAGAGACATGAGCCTCGGTAGCACACTGGTGAAGTGGGACAATTCCTAGCAAGATATTATTTACAGTGAGGCACTCAAAAGATGATCTTTGATTGTAGAGTGCAGTTGTTTTATTTTAATGGGAAAGTTTATTTACTGATTAATCACATTTTAGATCAATAAAGCATTGTAGCAGGTGAAAAAGGCATGCAGTGAAGGTTCTGACCATCTTCCCAAGCACACGATCCCTGCTTCTCAGATTTTTCTGGAAGTGGCCTAGGACTTGGGCATAGTGTGGGCAGAAAGTGTGAACTTCCACTATGCACATGAAATTTGCAAAATAATTATGTATCAAGACTCTTACTGGATTTCCTTCTTTTCTAACAATTAAAACTAACCCAGTATCCTGATTTTATGTCACTTGTTTTAACAATGGAAACTAAAGAAAATATTAAAAAATCTGCATTTACATAATGTCATCTGTTATAATAGCAATGTGTAATACAGGTTATCAGACTATATAACAAGTTAATATGGTTTTTAGTTATGAAGGAAATATATAGTTAGAGGATGATAGAGCTCATATAACTGATTTTTTTTCTTCTCCCAAGGGAAAGAATACAGGAATGGTAGTTAAAGTCACTAAGACTTTAGTCACTAAGTACTTAAAGAGTTTTGCCTTTTGCTTACATGGCATCTAGGAAGCACTGAGTTAGGTGCAGTAATTATATTTTCTTTGCATTTTAGACCAACCTGAAAACACTATTATTTTTACAGAAATAAGCCCTATAAGAAGTCCTATGAATTCAGATTAATGATAGTCTTTTCTTGTAGCTATCTTAGCTTTAGTAGTGCTTTCATACAAATAGCCCCAATGTGTCATCCAGAATGCATTATTTATCACAGTTTGAGATATTACAAATGCAGTGGGCAAGATAGAGAATCTTTATTGACATATTGATGCAACAGAAAGAATTAGTACAATTAAGATGCATCTGGCATGGAATAAGACTTTCTGAAAGACTGATAAACCAGCCTTGGTGAATAAGAATAGACCGCTCGAGGTAGCCTAAATGTCAGGCCAAAGGCATAACCCTTTGTTATACCTCCTGGTTCAGTAATAATAAGCCAACATAGACTTGAAGGCTTGACAAGTCATAGTGTTTTATATTCTTATTTTAAGACAATATTTCAGAATTATTTATTACTTTCTATTGAGCTTGGTGGAAATGACCTTTGCCCTGGATCTTGAGCACTAAGAGGCATTTTCATATCAGTATAACATCAACGTTTGAAATATACCCCAAACTAAATATTCCCAAGATTAGAAATAGAGCAGCTTGTTACATCATTCCCCCCCCCCCAAAAATTATAGCCTGAGAAGCAAAAGTTCTTTTCTAACTGGTTTCTGAAAGTTATGTTTAAAAAAAGAAAAAGAAAGAAAGAAGAAGAAAGAAAGAAAGAAAGAAGAAAGAAAGAAAGAAAGAAAGAAAGAAAGAAAGAAAGAAAGAAAGAAAGAAAGAAGAAAGAAAGAAAGAAAGAAAGAAAGAAAGAAAGAAAGAAAGAAAAAAAGAAAGAAAGAAAGAAAGAAAGAAAGAAAGAAAGAAAGAAAGAAAGAAAGAAAGAAAGAAAGAAAGAAAGAAA
>NC_043702.1:65650765-65733591 GCF_006229205.1 Suricata suricatta
TGTTCATGTTAATGACCTGGGCAATGAGTTAGCAGAGTTGTCATTGTTTTTTGTTTTTCTTTTTTTATTCTGTGTATAGTGTTAAAGGTTGCTGCCTGACCTGAATCCTACCACTGGTTCCTCTTCACCTCTAAGTAATGGCCAATCAAGTATGCACACAAAGACTTCAGGCATAAAAGGCAAGAACCAGGTTGGCTGTCATTTTCTAATGCAGGGAGCTACCTAGTAAAACTGAACTAGAGAAGACAGAACTTCTCTGATGCTGAATGCAGAGACCCTGCCCTAAGAAGAGGAAAGAGAGATTCGTTGTCTCTGACAAGCAAGTGGTCCAAGGGAGAGAAAGAGAATATAAACTTTTCCCAGATTTGGGCATAAGAGTAAGCTCCCACACTGCCAAATCTGAGAAGTCACTTGCCTTTGAGGGAGAAGCAAAGGGCCAAAGAATGTTCCCCTAGCACTTACTGGAGGGACAGAGTGCAACCTCATTGGTAGATGTTTCCTCTCTGTATGAAAACTCTAAGCAAATTCTAGCCTTTTAACACATAGACACTTACACAAACTCTTCATATGTTCAAAATTAATTCTGCCTTCCTCTCTTGTTCAATTCAATATAGAGTTCCATAAGAGGCAATATCTCTTACTTAGTGTTTCCCACAGCACATTCCATGGAACATTAGTTCTTTGTGATGTAATCATGAAAGAGAGAAGTTCGGAAACCAACTAAGTGTGGCTGGCACTGAGTTAGACAAAATATCGGATTGTACTCTTTCCTTTACTAAAGAACTACTCAGAACTTTCAATATGTAAATATGTATTGTTTTCATTTGAGAGGTGATATAGCATGCGTGGTTCCCCAAATTATTTGATAACAAGATCCTATTTCAGGACTATCTCACAGAACCAGTGTCCTTAGAAACATTCTTTGGAAAACACTACCAGGGGATGTCCTCTCATTTCTCCCTTCTTAAGTACCCAAACCACCAGGTAAACATAGATCAAAAAGAGTGATAGCAGGCCTGAGCCATAAGAAACCAAGGTCATATTTGGTCTGGAACTGAATGGGTAGATGCTAGATGCCAAGGCTTTGGACTGAAGGCTCTAGATCTGAATTAAGTTCAGTAATTTTAAAAGCACAGATTATAAAGAAAATACAAATGATGGTGTTTTTAGAAGGGCACATACTGTCCCAATTTGTTTCCTAATGATTGCTCATACACTTAATTCATTGCCTACTAGATCCCTCAAAGCATTCGTTGGTAATGCCGCCCTTAGAAACTCTGCAATCTGACCCAGAGGACAGTAAAACTGCCTAGTCCAGTCCCGAATCATCCCAGGCTCTGAAGTCTACAAGATCAGCTCTGAGTGTGGGCTCACCCCATGGACCATTCTTGTGGAGAATGTGCCAGACCCTATTTCACTAGACTCCACATACAACTCTAAATTGTAGTCAAGGGGTGCTTGGGTGGCTTAAGTGTCCAACTTCTGTTCAGCCCCTGATCTTGCGGTTTGTGGGTTATAACCCCATGTTGGGCTCTGTGCTGACAGCTCAGAGCCTGGAGCCTGCTTCAGATTCTGTGTCTCCTTCTCTCTCTGCCCCTCTGCTGTGCGTGTTCTGTCTCTTGCTGTCTCTCAAAAATAAATAAAAATTAAAATTTTTTAAAAATAATGAAGTGTAGTCAAAACCAGCTGTAAGGATGAGGGGAGGGGAGGTTCTCTTGAACCTTAGTGGTTTTACTGTATCTCATTTTGATTACATTAAACCAGTGTTTTAAGCTCCCTCTTCTGAACATGTATCTGGCACTCATTTGTACTTCTTAAATAAAACCAGCCCCAAATATTCATGGACTGCATCATTGCAGAACTGTTTGTAAATTGTTTGAGTTTATCATTTAATTACTTTTTAATGATTCTGGAGCAAACTCTATAAGATGTTATAAATCTGTCTGTCTAAATAAATAGAATATATTGATCAGAATCTAAATGTTTCTCAATATCTGGGGATGATTACGTTGAACATCAATTACTGTATTGTAATGTAATGAACACGTTCACAGACCATACAGAGCATACAGAGCTGTCTCTACACTGAGCGGTCCCAGGAAGTCACATAATTTCAGTTCTCCCATTAGTTCTTTTTTTCTGTCTCATTTTTTCTGGTGTAATGTTTTCAAGTTGCTGCTCTCATTTCTTTCAATATGTCACTAATCTGTGATAGACTGAAAAAATCAAGTGAATATGTGTTTATACTGTGAATATACTGCATAGGAGCTAGTAGGCTATCATTGCACTACTTATCTGCAAGGAAATTACATGCGTAGAGTGCACAGACTTTGAGGTCTCACTTTGGTCTGGCCAGAGATATTTTCGTTCACTTCCTAGCTCTTCAGTGTATTTTAAGGGAGAAAATGCTTTTGCTACTTATGTCTGGACGCGTCTAATATCCCAAATCTTTCAACTCAACTGAACTCCCTGAAGATCGATATATTATCTGATACTTAGAGAATGTTTTACATAATAGCACACATAAGCACTTGATAAATATGTTAGCCAAGAGATCCTCCAGTTCTCTCCTCCTTACCTGAATTCGGCAACACCATTAGATATATTATTCTGACTTTCACTAAAAAGTGAAAGTATTCTGGTATTTCTTATCTTTCCATCTCATAAAGAGATGAAGAGACACACAGGAAGTAGATGACCGTGTGACCATGGAGGCAGAGATAGAGTGATGACTCTCCAAGGCAAGGAACATGAACAACAAACAATTGTCAGCAAATGCCAGAAGCTAAAAGAGGTAAAGAAAGATTCATTCTCTCCTCTAGGTTTCAGAGGGACTTTGGCCCTGCCAACACCTTGATTTTGGACTTCCACCTTCCTGAACTGTGAAACAATGAATTTCTATTGTTTTAAGCCACCCAATTTGTGGTACTGTGTTATTATAGCCCAAGGAAACCAATACAACATAATTTCATTTAAATTTCTTCTTAGGTTTGAAAAGAAGAAAGGACAATAAAGTAAGACTAGCTCTCTCTGGTTGTTACCTGGGGATGAGCAGAGATGGGTGATAGTTTTATACGAGGCAGTGATCCACTCCAAACATTGTCACTGAAGCAATGCCATCTCTACCAATGGAGACCATTAATGTCAACAATAAGTTTATTTTTGTTGTGTCACATAATCCATTGTGCCACAAAAAGATTAGGAGGAAAAAATGGTTACCAGTGGGGAGGGGTGTGGAGGGAGGAAGGAAGGAAGTACTATAAGGAAGTGAAGACTACCACCATGGATAATAATAGCTATATTTTAGTGGGCAACGGTTATGAGCCTGCACTGCGCTGAACACTTTATTTATTTTATTTTTTTAATGTTTATTCATTTTGAGGGAAAGAGAGAGAGAGAGAGGTAGCCAAAGGGGCAGAGAGGGAGACACAAAATCTGAAGCAGGCTCCAGGCTCTGAGCTGTCAGCACAGAGCCACATATAGGGCTCAAACTCACGAACCACAAGATCATGACGTAAGCCGAAGTCGGGGCTTAACCAACTGAGCCATTCAGACGCCCCTGCACTGAACACTTTAAATGCTTTATCTTACCTAGGGCGTGTCTGGGTGGCTCAGTCAGTTAAGTGTCCACCTCTTGATTTTGGCTCAGGTCATGATCTCACAGTTCATGGGTTTGAGCCCCATGTTGAGTTCTGCACTGATGGCGCTGAGCCTGCTTGGGATTCTGTCTCTCCCTCTGTTTCTGCCCCTTCCATGTTTGTTCTCTCTCTCTCATAAAAAAAATATTAAAAGAAAATAAATGAATGCTTTATCCAAATTAATTCATACATAAATGCTATGGTATGGGTATCATTGCACTGAAGATCAAAAATATTTTGTGCCTTGCCTCCATCACACAGCTCCAAGACCCATGTCTTTAACCACTGTGGCTCTGTGCTAACAGCCCACTAACTATAGGTTTTGGATATGCGTATCCCAGTGCTTTTCTCAAAAGAGATAACAACGAAAAAAGAGAGGATTTATCACATTAGCGGAGATTTATCAAGTACCCGTGATGATCCAGGCAGGGTGCTGTATGTTATAAAAAATTCAAGAAGATATTTTACTATTCTTCTTCTGTCAAAAATAATAGTAATAAAATACCTTCCCTGAGATAAGCAGTATCTACCTCACTGCCAAAGTGTGGGATGATTTTATGTCTGTTCAATGTGTTCCTGACCACCCGCCCATCTCAAAATGTTTTTTCTTAATTTGGCTTGCATTTTCCCTGTCCAGTGCCCAATCTGCCCAAAAGTTCAATTGTAGGAGCAATACTTCACTCATATAGGACAAATGTCCTTTACCTTTTAATATCGAATTTTTATCACTTTTTCCTAGTAAAATTAGCGTTTTCTAACTTTAATGGACTGCCAATTATCTTACCTGTTCACAATCAGAAGCTTGTGATATAAGTGTGGGAGGAATATTATCACAATCTTATAAAAGAGGAAATGAATACTTAGAAAGGAATGGGTTCTTTCTAAAAGAATATCCATCTGCGTGAAGCTGAATTAGGGATCCAAATAAATCGAAGCTCTTCTAAAGGACAATTTCTGCCATCCCCTTCTTGCTTTCTAACACCAACTCTTTTCCTTAAAATTTCTCTCTTGCTTCCTTTTAGGGTATTTTTAAAGTCTGTGGGTCTAAAGCAATACTGTGCAGTGCTGCTTAAAAAAAAGGCAATCAAGTCAAAAGTCCCACACAAAAGGGACACATTTCGGAGAAGCTACAAATAAATATATTCTAGATCGAACTACAAGCACTCGATAGTATTTTTATTGTTGTTTAGGAAAACACTTTTTTCCTAGAACTTGGTCAATACCAAAGGAAAAAGACAGATTTTTCTAGGTCTCTCAGTTTGCATGTGAGTTAGAAAAAATAGACGAGTCTGACAAACATCTGGGAAATGGTTGGGTAGTAGGTTTTTACCCCCTTCACATACTGCCTGGAATTAACAACAGTGTCTGTCTTCTAATGTGATTGGCTGCAATGGTTCCAGTAATTTAAAATACAAATAGTGCTGAGAAAGCATGGTAAGGATTGGTGTGCTATTGTTCTGGAAACACTGAGCCTTATGAATGATGTAGCGGTAAAAGGAAAGAAATATTGCCAGAAAATATTGATAGTGGATTGGATGTAAATTCACAGGAGAGGGATTGCCTGGCAGAAATATGTGGCCCCCTACTCTTTTACACTGCAGTTTCTTAACTACTGATTTTCTTTAAGAAGGGGAAAATGCTTTTTGCTTTTAAGGCAGGCCATTCCTTTTCACTGTTTATCAATGCTGAGATTCACAGATGTGAAAGCTTGGTAGTTCAGCACACAGGCTTTGTAGTCAGACCTGTGTGAAATCTCAGACCCTCTATTTGCCTTGAATCTATTACTCTTCAGCCTCAGTCTTCTGATCTGTCAACTGGGTAAATATTAATACTTCCCTCATGCAACGGCCATGAGGAAAAAATGAGATAATGCATGTCAAAGACCTGGCAGAGTGCCTAGTACTCTCAGTAGTGTTAGCAAATGGTGGTTTGCATTTATTTTTGACTTTGCATTTGCTCCGCCTGGATATGCTTGTCTAGACATCAGGAAACCCATGAAGCTAAAACAACACCTTGAATGTGGCTGAAGAGTATCACCTTGTTAGCAACTATACACCAATTACTATAGAGTCTACACATTATTACTACTAGTTCAAAGGCAGTAGGGCCATGAGGAATGGAATGAACTAAAATAATTCTTCTTCTATATTTATGTTTAGCCCTTTAAAGCTTATAAAGAAAGTCAATAATTCAAATTCAGATAATGATGGTCTTTTGGTCTGAAGAAAAACAAATTAAATTTGTCACCATCTTACCAGAAGGGAGGTGGGGGGGATGAGTGAAACATGGGGGATGGGGATTAAGGAGGGCACTTGTGATGAGCACCAGCGATGTATGGAAATGTTGTATCACTGTATTGTACACCTGAAATTAAGATTAGACTGTATGTTAATGAATGGAATTTAAATAAAAACTTTTTTTAAATTCTAAAAAAAATAATTGTCACCATCAAGAAAAACTCTAAAACATGAAAAACAAGGTATAAGTTTGGGATGGGTCAAAACTAATCCCAATAATTTGGGAAAGACCATTATCAAATCTTCAGGCAGATTCCCTGGGAAGACTTACAAAGGAAGGTCTTAGGAATGTACCCCCTTACGTTTCCGCTCTTTCCCATACTTTATCTGCTGCACCATTGCATGCCCAATCCAAACTGGCTCTGGAGCAAGATGAGGATGAAAGATTTCACTTAGGAATGAGAGAGAGATTCCAATTTTCAGGGTAACTCCATTTGAATTTAATTTTTGACATGAACAAATTTCTTAAAGCAGAAAGGTAAGACTTAGATATATCTGAGGTATCCTTAGACAGGATAAAATAATCTATGAGCGTTATTTTTCTCTGTCAAGAATAATTCCATATTACTAAAATAAAAAACCAGAATCTGTTTCTCTCTTCTTTTGTTTTTATTTAGAAAAACTGAGATCCCAGAGAAGTTATGGCTACTTTTAAGACAATGATCCAATAGAATCGACTCCAATTTTAAATTCCCTTTCTTCATTATAAATATATTTAGGACAAGAATTAGAATGTATGTATACAATTAGGTCAGAAATGTATTTAATGGTTGAATAGGAAAGAGAACATACTTGGAAACTAGGATAACACTGAAGTGTTTTTTTAAATTTTTTAAATATTTTTTTTGAGAGACAGAGAGAGACAGTGTGAGCAGGGGTGGGTCAGAGAGAGAGAGAGAGAGAGAGAGAGAGAGAGAGAGAGAGACAGAATCCAAAGCAGGCTCCAGGCTCTGGGCTAGCTGTCAGGACAGAGCCTGACATGGGGCTCGAACCCACGAACCGTGAGATCATAACCTGAGCCAAAGCCAGACGCTCAACTGACTGAGCCACCCAGGTGCCCAACACTGAAGTTTTTAAAGCAGCATTTCCTAGCACGTTAATAGGTTATATTGTTTGATAACATATGAGCACTATCAGCTGAAATTTTCAGATTTCCTGTTATTTTCTTTTTCTTTCAGGTAATTAAATTTTATCATGTCCAAACATGCAATGATTCAGCATTTTTTCAGGAAGGAGGGGCTGGGCACACTGAGCACATTCTCCTGGCTCCCCCTCTGGGTCCCCAGGACAGGGCGATGTGCCCACAGTAACCCAAGGGACATGGGGAAAGAGAGAGCAGAGAAGGGGCCACAAGTCTGCTCTGAAGGACTCCAAACACATAACATCTGGGTGCCAGGGTCTCCATGGCAGGAATTGTGTAGCAGCAGCCTGGGGTCACCATGATGGCCAGTTCTGCACCTCACATGCAGATAAAACTCAGGTGAAAATTCATGCCATCTCTAAATTTAAGAAGTGTGAAACTTCATATTCATTCCCTCCCCATTTTACACCTCCACTCCCATTCCCCAGCATAGACACACAGACACACACAGACACACACACACACACACACACACACAACATACACACACACAGCAAAGAAGAATATGCAGAAAAAATCTAATAGATTAAAGAGAAGATAGATTAAACAATAAGTAACTCCCAGTTTTAAACTGCCCAACTATTTCAATGACTAAATAGGTTTCTTTGCCATATAATTTCCTATGGCAGCAAAGCCAAATACTGTAATAGCTTAGCACTAGGTCCTACTTGACTTAGATGCTATTTGTCCACATGAAAGTATCACCAATGACACCTTTGTTGGCCAGTTTCAGCAAAACCACCAAGCTCTTAATGAGCATTTATTATTTATTTGACCTTCAGAGGTCTCAGGGTGCGTGCACAGTTATAAAGTCATATGCATAAAACCATCTCTGCAATAAATTAAAATTAAACTAACCATGGCAGCAGTATTCTAGGAGCATAACTTTACTTACTTCGGTAGGCCAGGTGGAAGCTATGAGTTCTGCTCCATGTCCTGAAGGTCAAGAGAATTGGATTCTGTCAAACAAGGAAAGCCAGAAAACTGCAGAGTCTAGCAAGAATCACCCTCTAGCTCGCGGCCTGTCAGTAGCGGAATCTAAGTGAGGGGCACCATCTATTCCGTTTGGGAAGCCTCAGATTCAAGTCTAAGCATATTAATGTGGGGCTGCAGGAGATTTTCAGTGAAGTGTCTCCGTCCCCGCCTGTTTACCTGCTCTATAATACAGGACAAGCTTCTCCAGGGAGATGCATCTACTCCACATACAAGACATTTTCAGTGGAGCATATCAAAGATGATATTTTCATCATTTGAACATCCTGACAGTGAAAAGCATCAAATACCCTTCCCCCACTTAATAAAGGCTGCGTCTGTGAAAAAAAGAAAATGCCTTCCAAGACAAAAAGAAAAGCATAGAAATTAACTGAACGAGCTTCCTGTCATATATGCACCACTAAGTACACAATTTAATAGTGAAATCAGGATCATATTACATATAGTTGGATGGTCAAGTGGTCAATGGCAAAATTAGCTTCTCTATTTAAAACAACTCCAGGCCTTCTCTTTTGATACTCAGAGGGAATTCATGAGCTAACTCATTCTACCTTCCCTTGAGTTTACATTGTCTTCAGGTGAACGATAATGGGCCCAACAGGACACGCCGGAAGTAGTTGACTTGCTGAAACACACAGAAATGCCCATCAGGGTGACAGAGAAAGTCATTAAAACTCGCCATGTCCGACAGTTGATAGAAAAATAGCACATACTTCTGAAAACTGTTTTCCCAGTGTTGTGATTTTATTGGTCATACTCGTGTTCAACTAGTCAGTTAGCTTCAGAAGAGACAAGGGAGGCTTCCTTACTTAAGGTATTATTTTAAACCAGTGCTACAGAGCTATACATTTGGGCTCCCTAGGAATTACAGCAAAAGTGCCAATAGTTTTAGATACTCCAAGTTTTTTGTGTTTTGTTTCACCTTGTTTTAACACAAACAGAGTGTGACTGTGTAAAATGTCTCTGCTACTGTCCATGTTTCCTCTGCAGTAGAGTAGGTCAATGAAATGGGCATAAATACGTAAGGTGAATAGAAATATGCTTAATTATCCCATACAGTTACTTCCCTTTTCTTCCTCTCCTCCAATGCCACCTAAACATCACACTTGCTTTTTTAAAAAATTCCTTCCATTGATCAACTCATAATCATCTAATTCTCAAAAGCAACTACCGAAAACAGTCAGTGAAGGCAGAGCCTAGGAGAGAGACCATGTGCTGATTTGTTATTTTTAGTATGAAAAGCAAAAGACGCCATTATTCACAGTCACATAATGCAATGCAATACAGTTCATTACGTTCTGGAATAACCCTCCCTTGCATCTTGCTTCTGTGAGTTAGCAAATGAATATATAGATCAAGAACAGTTAGAACACCAGGAAGAGAGATGTGTGCCTTAATTTTTAAAAGGCGGCAAATCTGCACTAGTAACAACTATAAAAAGTGGTTAGTCCTCTCGAGAGGGACAAAAGCCCAAGTTAATCCCTGCAGTCTAGCTGTCCCACAACACACCCCTGTCAGTAAGGCCAACCTCCTTATTCCCTCTCCCTCACAGCAGCCCTCTGCAACTTTACTCATGGCCTCCGCTCCATAGAGACAAGCAGGGCCTGCATGCTCTGACACACACAGCATCTCTGATCTTTATCCTGGCTTTGGAACTTGATTACATTATTCTCATTGTTTCAGTGTATACTGACTTACAGTGTTTTTCTTTCATCACAAGCATGGAAAGCAAAGGGCAGCCCACACAGGTGGTCTCCTTGGTTGAGAGCATGTGATACCAGATCAAACAACGCTGAATTCAAACTCTGACTCTGCCATTGTTAGCAATGTGACCCATAAAATGGTGACAGTGGCAGTCCTGATCCTGCTGGGGCATTAAATGGGACAATATATGCAAACTACGTAGCAGTGAATTAGGGCCCAGTTAGAAGCACAGCACTTGCATTGGTGCGCATAACCTGAATCGCTGAAGGTATCACTGTTACAGTTATTGGAGACTGGGGCCTGCACCAACTACTAATTTGTGTGGTATAGTTATGCAACCTTTTGGAGTCTCAGTCTCCTCATCTATGACACAATAGGGCAGGATGGTCCTACTTTCTCAAATCTTCAATCTTGTCTTTGATTGTATATAAGCTCATTGAAGGCATGACTTGTCTCATATTCCTTTGCAGCCAGCCTAGCATGTGGTACTTCACATGTATTCAGTAGATAATATAAATGAACTAAAAATAGTAGATCTTTGCATATACACATACATGTGCCTATGTGTATGTGTGTTAGCATGTGCAAGAAGCCGTCAGCTGTGGAGCTTGAGGAACTGAGCACATGCAGAAGTTTTGCCAAGGTGTGGTAAATTAGGAATTGTTTTGGTCAGAAGACAACCAAAAGATCAACGCTTAGAAATCTAGCTGAGGTAAATGAAGATGGTTTGAAGTCCTGGAGCTTCCCGCCTTTACGAATGAAGAAGAAACTGCCATATTGTCCTTAACTCGGGCTTCACAACCAACTTTCCCATTGACAAGATTTGAGGAACTAGCCCTGTCTGCACTACAAGGCTCTGAAGACTCTGGTGCTATTTCAGCCAGATGGCTCTTGCTCACATTGGTTTCGTCAGCTGTCTAATGATTTTGATACTTTGAAAGGCAATAGATTTTAGAATGGTTCCTAGTGATTCTAGAGGCCACCAGGAGCGTCGGCTCTTAGAGAGTTATTCTTTTTTTTCCTTTTCAAATATTTATTTAAATTTAAGTTATTTAACATACAGTGCAATCTTGGTTTCAGGAGTAGAATTCAGTGATCTATCAGTTAACACACAACATCCAGTGCTCATCACAAGTGCCCTTCACCCATCTAGCCCATGACCCACCACCTTCCTGCCATCAGCCTTCCCTTGGTTCTCTATTTTTAAGAGTTAAAGAGAGGAGGAGCAAAGATGGCAGAGGAAGGGAGCTCTGTAAACTTCATCTGCCCCATCTATCAAACTGAGAAGGACATTACTCTCATCTGCAAGAGTGGAAGGAGAAAATACAGACTCCAGAAAGAAGACAACCTCAAAGATGCCTGAGTGAGTGAGTGCAAACTGGGGAGATTGGAAAATAGGCCAGCCCAAGAAGGGCAGGGGAGGTGGGAGCCCAAGCCCAACACAGGGCAAGTGCACGGAGCCCGAGAGACAAAGGGAAGAGACAGAGAAACTGAACACGCTCATAGTACTGTCCCTACGGAAGAGATAAAGAATGTTTAACCCAGCATGGAGAGAAAAATTCTCACTCCATATATAACTGCTGGGTAGCCCAAATCCCGAACCCAGGTGGCACAAGGGAAAAAACAGCCCCCACCCCTGCACAATCCCGGCGAGGAGTCGCCAGCTGCAGCCTCAGGGGCACGCACTTTGGCATCGGCTGTGGGAACAGTAGCACGCACCTCATTTCCACAGCACATCTTGTCTCCAGGATTGGCCAAGCAAATCCTGAATTTCAAGTGCCAACAGGGAAAAAATAGCCCCCACCCCTACCCTTAAGTGATCCCGGTAGGGAGTGGGCATTGGCAGAGACGCTCCCTTCAGCTGTGGCTGCGGGACCACGCTCCTAATTTCCCGCAGTGCCCTGCACCTCAGGCAGCAGCAGTGCAAATCCCGGCTGGCTCCAGGAAAAACTGCTCCCTCCCCCTACTCAATCCCCGCTAGAAGTTGGCGGTGGTGTCTGTGGAGGGCACACTTCGACTTCTGCAGCGCACCTCGCCCCTGGCAGCAGCAGCACAAATCCCTGACTGCACCAAAAGAAACTGCTCCCTCCCCCTACAAGATCCCAGCTAAGAAGCCAGCCACCAAAGCAGGTACGTCTCATCTGTGGTAGCATAAAAGTGCATGGACTAGGATTTTGAAGCAAGATGGGCCAGGAAAATACAGCTTGGCTCAGCTGTGGCACAAGGAGATCTGACTCATAGGAGTGGCCTACAGCGCTTAGCTCCAATGGAGCTTGGAACTACTCTCCACAATCGCCAAGGTGGGGCCTCTGAAAGCAGCCTCCGAGACCTGCATACACCAAACCACGCCTATATGCAAGAGGGAGCTGCTGGGTTGTTTTTTTTTTTTTACTTATTTTGTATTATTATTAACTTTTTTACTTTTTTAATTTTTTAAATTTTTACTCTTTATTTTACTTTTTCCTTTCTCCTTTTTTTTTCTCTTGCCATTCAGATATATTCTCCCTTATCTCATCCTTATCTCTCCCCTCAACTGGTTATACACTTTTAGACTGTCCATTGTCCTTTGTTGTCTCTGCCCCCCTTTATTTTTTCCTTCTCTTCTTTTCTTCTCTTTCCTCTCCCTTTTCTTTTCTTTGCTTCCCTCTTTCAATTTGTTTGTTCATTTGATTTGTCTGTGCATTTGCGTGCTTCTGTTTCTGTGTGTTTGTCTGTCTGTGTTCGTTTTCAGGGCTACCGCAAGAAACAAGACAAAGTACACACGACAGAGAGTCCCAAATGCTGCTGAGTAGAGAAATAAAATAATCAAAGGCAAAACAAGAGAAACTGAGAGGCGCCATTAAAAGGACATTTCCTGAAACGACAGGCCCTGGACAGTCAATAAGCTTCCTTTAACAGAGCAATACTAACAGGTGTACAGTGCACAACGAGCTTTTTAAAACTGACAGGAGACAGAAAACTAGCCAAAATGACAAAACAAAAGAACTATCCCCTGAAGAAACTCCAGGAAGAAGTCACAGCCATAGAACTGCTCAAAACAGATCTAAACAACATAACTGAACAAGAATTTAAAACACCTCTCATAAATGAGGTGAATAATAAAATGGAGGGGGCCAGTCAAGGATTGAAGAGGCAGAGAGGAGAATAGGTGAATTAGAAGACACAGTTATAGCAAAAGAGGAGGCTAAGAAAAAAAGAGAGACATTGATCCAGGAGCAGGAAAGGAGAATTCGAGACCTGAGGGATAATATCGAACAGAACAACATCCGTATCATAGGAATTCCTGAAGAGGAATAAAGACAGAGAGGTCCTGAAGGGACACTAGGCCAAATTATAACTGAGAATTTCCCAAATATGGGAAAAGAAATAGACATTCAAATTTAACAGGCACAAAGAACCCCCTTAAGATGTAATTTGAATCAATCTTCAGCATGACATATCATAGTGAAACTGGCAAAATATAAAGATAAAGAGAGAATTCTGAAATCAGAGAGTGAGAAAAGGGCCCTCACGTACAAAGGGAAACCTATCAGAGTGGTTACAGACCTATCTAATGAAACTTGGCAGGCCAGGAAGGAATGGCAGGAAATCTTCAATGTGATGAACAGAAAAAACATGCAGCCAAGAATCCTTTATCCAGCAAGCCTGTCATTCAAAATAGAAGGAGAAATAAGGGTGTTCCCAAATAAACAAAAATTGAGAGAATTCATCACCACCAAACCAGCCCTACAAGAAATCCTAAGAGGGACTCTATGAGGGAAATGTTGCAAAGAATACAAGGTGCCAGAGACACCACTATAAACATGAATTCTATGAAGAACACAATGACTCTAAACCCACATTTTACAATAATAACACTGAATGTACATGGACTGAATGCTCCAAGCAAACGACACAGGGTAGCAGAATGGATAAAAAACAAAATCCATCTATTTGCTGTCTATAGGAGATGCATTTTCGACCAGAAGACACCTTCAGGTTGAAAGTAAAGGGGTGGAGAAATATCTATCATGAGACTGGAAGCCAAAAGAAAGCTGGAGTAGCCATGCTTATATCAGACAAACTGGACTCTAAATTAAAGGCAGTAGCAAAAGATGAAGAAGGACATTATATAATAATCACAGGGTCTCTCCATCAGGAAGAGCTAACAATTATAAACATCTATGCACCAAATTCAGAAGTGGCCAAATGCATAAAACGATTAAGCACAGACAGAAACATTCTAATTGTTCAGAATGTGCTAATTGCAGGGGACTTGAATACTCCACACTGACAGCAATGGATAGATCAACCAGACAGAAAATCACTAGAGAAACATTGGACCTAAACGACACATTGGAAAAGATGGAATTGATAGGTATATTTAGAACTCTGCATTCTGAAGTTAGGAAATTCTCCTTCTTCTTGAGTGCACATGGCACATTCTCCAAGACAGATCACATACTGGGGCATAAAGCAGCCCACCATAAATATAAACGAATTGAGATCATACCATTCACACCTCCAGATCACAATGCTATGAAACTTGAAATCAACCACAGGAAAAAGTCTGGAAAACCTCCAAAAATGTGGAGGTTAAAAACCACCCTACTAAAGAATGATTGGGCTAATCAGGCCATTAGAGAAGAAACTAAAAAATATATGGAAACAAATGAAAACAGAAATACAACAATCCAAAATCTCTGGGATGCAGCAAAGGCAGTCCTAAGAGGAAAGTACATTGCAATCCAGGCCTATCTCAACAAACTAGTAAAAGTGTAAATTAAAAATCTAACAGAGCACCTACTGAAACTAGAAGGGGAGCAGCGAGAGCACACCACACCCAGCAGAAGAAAAGATATAATAAAGATCAGGGCAGAAATAAATAATTAGCACCCCCCCCAAAAAAAAAAACAGTCGAGCAGATCAATGAAACCAAGAGTTGGTTCTTTGAAAAAATAAATAAAATTGATAAACCTCTAGCCAGGCTCCTCAGAAAGAAAAGAGAGAGCACCCAGATAGACAAAATCATGAATAAAGATGAATCTATTACAACCGATCCCTTAGACATACAAGCAATAACTAGAGATTACTATGAGAAATTATATGCCAACAAACTGGACAACCTAGAAAAAATGGACAAATTCCTAATTGCACATGCACTACCAAAATTCAAACGGGAAGAGATAGAAAGCATGAATAGAATGATAACCAGTGAAGAAATCAAATCCATTATCAAAAATCTCCCAATGTATAAGAGCCCAGGGCCAGATGGCTTCCCAGGGGAATTCTACCAGATATTTAAAGCAGAACCCATTCTTCTCAAACTATTCCAAAAATTAGAAATAGAAGGAAAACTCCCAAACTCATTCTACGAAGCCCAGCATCACCTTGATACCCAAACCAGACAGAGACCCAGCAAAAAAAAAAGAACTACAGACCAATATCCTTAATCAAATACAGATCATCCTTAATCTTTGAATACAGATGCAAAAATACTCAACAAGATCCTGGCAAATCGAATTCAACAGCATATAAAAAGAATTATCCATCATGATCAAGTGGGAGTCATTCCTGGGTTACAGAGCTGGTTCAATATTCACAAATCCATCAATGTGATCCATCAAGTTAACAAAATAAAAGAAAAAAAACATATGATCCTGTCAATAGATGCAGAAAAAGCATTGACAAAATACAGCACCCTTTCTTAATAAAAACCCTTGAGAAAGTCAGAATAGAAGGAACTTACCTAAACATTATCAAAGCAGTTTATGAAAAGCCCACAGCTAATATCATCCTCAATGGGGAAAAACAGAGAGCTTTCCCTCTGAGATCAGGAACACAACAGGGGGTCCACTGTCACCACTGTTGTTTAACATAGTGCTGGAAGTCCTAGCATCAGCAATCAGACAAAAAAAAGGAAATCAAAGGCATCGGAATTGGCAAAGGAGAATTCAAACTTTCACTTTTTGTAGATGACATGATACTCTACATGGAAAATCCGATCGACTCCACCAGAAGCCTTCTAGAACTGATCAATGAATTCAGTAAAGTCACAGGGTACAAATAAATGTACAGAAATTGGTTGCATTCCTATACACCAATAATGAAGCAGCAGAAAGAGAAATCAAGAAACTGATCCCGTTCACAATTGCATGAAAAACCATCAAATACCTAGAAATAAACCTAACCAAGGAGTTAAAAGACCTATATGATGAAAACTATAAGAAAACTTATGAAAGAGATTGAAGAAGACACCAAGAAATGGAAAAACATTCCCTGTTCATGGATCAGAAGAATCAACATTGTGAAAATGTCATCACTACCCAAAGCAATCTACACATTCAATGCAATCCCCATCAAAATTGCACCAGCATTCTTCTCAAAGCTAGAACAAGCTATCATCAATTTCACCTGGAACCACAAAAGACCCTGAATAGCCAAAGTAATATTGAAGAAGAAAACCAAAATGGGAGGCATCACAATCCCAGACTTTAGCCTCTACTACAAAGCTGTCATCATCAAGACAGTATGGTATTGGCACAAGAGCAGACACGTGGACCAATGGAATAGAATGGAGAACCCATAACTGGGCCCACAAATCTATGGCCAGTTAATTTTTGACAAAGCAGGAAAGAGTATCCTATGGAAAAAAGACTGTCTCTTTAGCAGGTGGTGCTGGGAGAACTGGACAGCAACATGCAGAAGAATGAAACTAGACCACTTTCTTACACCACACACAAAGATAAACTCCAAATGGCTGAAGGACCTGAATGTGAGACAGGATACCATCCAAACCCTCGAGGAGAAAGTAGGAAACAACCTGCTTGACCTCAACCGCAGCAATTTCCTACTCGACACATCCCCAAAGGCAATGGAAATGAAAGCAAAAATGAACTATTGGGATCTCATCAAGATAAAAAGCTTCTGCACTGCAAAGAAAACAATCAAGGAAACTAATAGGCAACCTATGGAATGAGAAAAGATAGTTTTAAATGACATGTCAGATAAAGGGCTAGTATCCAAAATCTACAAGGAACTCACCAAACTCCACACCCAAAAAACAAATAACCCAGTTAAGGAATGAGCAGAAGACATAAACAGACACTTCTCCAAAGAGGACATCCAGATGGCCTACAGGCACATGAAACGATGCTCAACATCACTCATCATCAGGGAAACACAAATCAAAACCACACTGAGATACCATCTCACACCAGTCAGAGTGGCTAAAACGAACAAATCAAGAGACTATAGATGCTGGTGAGGGTGTGGAGAGACGGGCATCCTCCTACACTGTTGGTGGGAATGTAAACTGGTGCAGCCTCCCGGGAAAACAGTGTGGAGATTCCTTAGAAAACTATCAATAGAACTCCCCTATGACCTAGAAATAGCACTGCTATGGATTTACCCAAGGGATAAAGAAGTGCTGATGCATAGGGGCACATGTACCCCAATGTTCATAGCAGTACTCTCAACAATAGCCAAATCATGGAAAGGGCCTAAATGTCCATCACCTGGTGAGTGGATCAAGAAGATGTGGTATATATATACAATGGAGTATTACATGGCAATGAGAAAGAATGACATATGGCCATTTGTAGGAAAGTGGATGGACCTCGAGGGTGTCATGCTAAGCGAAACAATTTAGGCGGAGAAGGACAGATACCATATGTTTGCACTCATAGGTCTAACAGGAGAACAGGAGAAACCTAATGTAGGACCATGGGGAGGGGAAAGGGTAAAGAGAGTTAGGGAGAGACAGGGACGCAAAACCTGAGAGGTTACTGAATACTGAAAACAAACTGAGGGTTGAAGAGAGGGGGGAAGAGGTGGTGGTGATGAAGGAGGGCACTTGTGGGGAAGAGCACTGGGTGTTGTATGGAAACCAATCTGACAATAAACTATTAAACAAAATTGTTAAAGAGTCATTCTTACAAGCTATAAAGACCAGGCCATTAAAAATATTTTTTCATCCTATTTTAATTAATATTTTTGTATTCATCTCAGTGTTTTTTCTTCTTGCCAAAACCACTTCTAAATTAGTGTGAAGAAGTCTGAAAAGAGCATATATAGTCATTTGTTATCACACTCTTTCTGTTATTGTTGCCAAGAACATTTGCCTGAAAACAAACTCTTGGTTGCTTCAGAGTGGATTGCCCCTGCTCTTTCTACCTCAGCTGACACCATTATTCCCTGTGACGTCACAGCCCTCCCTCCAGCACGGCCACACAGGCTCACCGAGAGGAGAGGCGGTGATGTCGATGACCTCTAAAGAGGTTTCATATTTAGCAATAGAAAAGGAAGACAAGTGCTATGGATGTCCCAGAAATTATATACATTTATTTACTTGAAATTTAGCCAAAGTGAATTTCTCATATTGCACACTCTGTCCTATTTGCCTCATATACATTGTATATTGTTTTTCTCTTCCACTTCTAGATGGAACAGCTTCACATCTTTAGAGATAGTTAGGTTTGTCTTTGCTTACCGTATATGACGAAAAGTCTTTTTTAAAAAACTTAGTCAAAACTTTTTATGCCTGTGTTTAATTACATGCCGATGACGAAATATGTCACAAAATGTGAAAGACCTACAAACAGATTGACTGTTTGGTAAACTAAATTAGATATTAAATACTGTGATTTCAGTGGTGCATAAGAATGTTTGCCTGACAGAACTGCCAAAAGATGAAAAACCTAGATATGCAAAAATTAAAATGATTACATGTGAAGGCAGAGAGTTTCTGTATCAGTGAATAAACTAAATTAAAGTTTTGGCATCATAATTCAGAAGGCGCAACTACCAATTGGACTACAAGTGACAAAAATTCTGATTTTTAGTTATTCATATTCTCTAGAATAGATGCTTAGAATGGGTTCCAATTACTTCCAATAGTTTAATTAAGCACCATATTGAAACATTTTGTTTTCATTCATTTCAACATCCATTCCAAAAGCTTTATTTAGCATCATTCACTGCCCCTCTCATTACAAGAGCATTTTTCTAGCATCTACAGAGAATATAAATGAATTGAAAGTTACTTCTCTTGAGAAACTTGAAAGACAAGCCTTGAGGGAAGCCAAAACACAAATATGCACACAATGGCTAGTAAACATAAGTAAGCACCTGATTTTACATGTTACCCATGACCAATATTTATGTATTGATTTCGATATGCCTGGTGCCATGCTAGAAGCAATACAGTAATGTGTTATTTTGTTTCCTCTTCATATGTCTGTAACGCATAACAAAGAGTTTCCCCAGTTTACAGGGGCTAAGATGTTGAATGTCATGCCCAAGGTTAATCTAAGTGTCAGAATTCAAACCCAGGTCATCTGGCCAAACACCTTTACTCTTTTTTTTAATGATTTATTTATGTTTTTAACATAATTTATTGTCAAATTGGTTTCCATACAACACCCAGTGCTCATCCCAAACACTCTTACTCTTGAGCACTCTGCGGAGAAAATGGTTTAGCACTGGAAAGGGTCTGAGGTTTAGGGTCAGAGGATGCTATATCTACACTGTACCACCCACCATGCTATGGGATCTTAGACAAATCATTTAACTCCCTTGAGTCTCAAGTTCTTTTTCCAATAAAATACGGTAGATGAAAAGGCTTTGTAAACCCTAAATCGCTCTGCAAATATCAGCCACTAATACTTTCATTTGAACCTGCATATACATAGTGAGGGAGTACTGTTTATTATATTATACTATTTTTAAATAATGTTTCATTTTGGAATCACAAGAAATCACTAGATTAGGGTCGATGGACAAGTTTACTTCCTGGAAGAGTACAGCTAGCACAACCTTATTGTCTATACGAAGATATACTACTCAACATTTACATTGAAATTATAGTACTAAGTCTACATATACCTATGCTATTCTAATCACTTACACTGACCCACCAATAGGCAGACATTAAAGTAACAAGAATTTGTTATTACAACAGAAAGACATTGGAAATGGCTATGTCAATATGTAGATAATGTCAAAACAGCTAAATGGGATGGCAGGAGGCTTAGAGAAAGAAACAAACGCTTTCCTTTGCCCAGATTTGCAGTCTTCTAGTATTTCATGAGTAGTCTGACACATAAAAAGCTGATCGCTCAGACTGTGCAAATGATTTCGGCATATTTAAATTTTTTATTATTTTTGTTATTGTTGTTATGCTTTCCTGAGGGAACTCTTAGTGGTAAAAAGACAATTAATGTATCAAACCAGACAGTAAATTGATACTTGATGTCAGTGGCATTGAAACTATCCTCTACTTGTATAGTTTGAATCTCATTTATTTTTATTCCTGTCATAATAATGCTTCTGAAATATTAATCAGCACTGTTTTACTTTAGGGATATTTAAATTTTTCCTAAACTTAAGAAGTTAACACTAATTCAATAATTAATATCATTTTTATTCTCCAATCTAATTAGTTCCCTAAAAGGAGAGCTGTATTGTTTCAGTATGAAATCTAACCTATTACCCCAGTGAATGTATTTTTCTAAAAATATTATTGGAAAAATTTTAAAGGAAGATAATGAATTTAAGAAATAATTTCATTTGAACATAATCACCATTTGGATTCCCTGGTCTCAGATTAGCCATTGGTAGTTTATCAGCTGAAAATGTAGTCATATTAAATAGAGGTGAACTTAAAATATGGATTTCTTTTTCCCTGTGTCTGCTCAGAAATGAGCACTTCATTAAGGTGAAAGGACAACACCATAAATTTAAACTGGTATATAGGGGCACCTGGGTGGCACAGTTGGTTAGGTGTCCAACTCTTGGTGTCCGTTCAGTCAAGATCTCATAGTTCATGACTTCAAGCTCTGCATCTGTCAATGCAGAGCCTGCTTGGGATTCTCTCTCTCACCCTCTCTCTCTGCCCCTTCTTCTTACTCTCTCTCTCTCTCTCTCTCTCTTTTTTTACTCAAAATAAATTAATAAACTTTAAAAAATGTTTAAATTGATATATATAATAAAAAATGATGGGGAGTCTGGGTGGCTCTGTTGGTCAAGTGTCTGACTTTGGCTCAGGTCATGATCTCATGGTTGGTGGGTTCAAGCCCCATGTCGGGCTCTGTGCTGACAGCTAGCTCAGAGCATGGAGCCTGCCTCAGATTCTCTGTCTCCCTCTCTCTCTGACCCTCCCCTGCTCATGCTGTCTCTCTCTCTCAAAAATAAATAAAAAATTAAAAAATTTTAAAATAAAAAATGAAAAAGAAACTAGAAAAGAAAACAGCTATGTAAGATCTTGATGTTAAGAGTTGTGTTTTTTCTTAAGTATGTGCCAATTTCTCAGTGTCTCTTTGGTCATATATGAACTTCACATTGAGATGAATTTCACTAATAAGAAATCACTCTTTCATATCATACTGCACTCACAGAAGTTTGTGGGGGAGGCCCTTCGCTGTTCATCTCCTCCTCCTCCTCATTCAACAAGCACAAAACTGGCTCACTGGCAGAAGAAAAGAAGAAGAGTCCAGTCTACAAGAATCAATCACCAAAGCACTTTCTGCAAAAGGGCTAACTGGGAAGCTAGTGCCAAATTCTCTCAACCTCGAATCATAGAGCTTGGTAGAGGTAGTAATTTTTTTCTTCCTGTCACGTAAGATCTATGACCCACGTTGTACAATGATACCATTCTCATCTATGTTAATATACTAAGAAAATTCTGTTAAATACAAAAACTGTAAGTCAAATGGAACAATGTCAGAAATCTGGGTACAAAAGGTTGAAACCAATATGAAGCAAAGGGCTGAGCAAATATATGGTCAACTGGCAATGACCCTCATTGGAAGCTGCTCTCAATAATTTACACCCAGAATTTCACTTTGGGACCCACCGGGGCTAGTCAGCTGCCTATAATGCCTAAAAACCACCAGAACATGTGTCAAGGCTCCTCTTTTCTTGGGCAGCATAAATGTGGTCTATAAATCGCCCTGCTGCTAGTCTGTCCAGTGAAGATTTCATGAAGATCTAGCCCTTTCTATTCCAGGAAAAACTGTTTTTCTCAAAATAGAGCTCATGATTAACCTTTCGTCAGCAACTCAGTGGCAAGAACCTCTGATGACCAAATGTAATCATGACATTCTCTTCCTCAGAACTGCAATCAGCAATGAGAAAGTTAGACAGGCTACTGACAGGTCAGAACAAAAAAAAAAAAAAGCCCTCATAACTAATATTTGAATGGTACTGTGCACTTTCTTAAGCACTGCCACATTTCATTTGCACAAGGCCTCTGTGAGGTACATATATAAATACCTAATGCTCTATAATTTGTTATCTGAATTCACATCTTCTAAATGATAAAACTTAGGCTTAGAGAGGTTAAGTAAATTGTCTGTGGTCAAAAAAGCCCATGGTGTTTCTGTCGTGTCTTGCCACCTGAGACATGGCCCTAGGTGTTTCTTAAAACAAATTTCCAGTAATTAAATACGACATCCTGATGGTGTTAGAAAGATCAAGAGAGAGAGGTACAGGATCTGGACCTGCCCTTCCCATACCATCCCCACCTTCAGCATATTAGAGTACCGCCTATTATCTGACAAGCCCTTGAGTGTGCTAATGTTCTCTCCAAGTGTGTTTCAAGCTCAAAAGCTGCATTTAAAATGTCATAGATTTCTGGACACTAATATTCAAAAATGATACACAGCCCAGGTTTCTGGCATTCTTTATGCCCATCTGCTAGCATGGCATGGTGCCCATTCACAAGGTAATAAGACAATTTCAGGAGGACACAGATGCCAAGCACATCAAGGCTTAGAGTGGTAACCTGCAAAATGAAGCAAGCAGCTTTTCTTTTCCTACAATGAGCAGATCCTCTTGTGGCGGAAGCGCCAAATCAAACCTCTGCATCTATTCCATTAGGTGAGATCTCGTTAGGTGACACAGAGTAGCCACACAGCAGTGACTGTTGTTACTAGTTCAAGACCTTGACTCGTTTCCTTTCATAGGTTACCAAGAAGAATTAAGGTGCAGTCCTAGAGAAGAAAAATCCTGGCACTCATGCCTTAGCTCAAAGACGGGTGTCTGCCATGGAGAGATTGAGTATTGGATGAAAATTTTCAAATGCATTTTCCAATGTCAGGAATCTTTGTGCCTTTGTTTACTTGTGACCCATCAAATCTTGGATAGCATGTGGCTTAGCCCAGCAAGAAGCTTCAAGAGTTGGAGCAGGATTGTGTTTTCTGTAGATGTAGATATGGTACCTCTATTGACTCCTCTGCCTGAGAATATAATGATAAGGAAGATATGGTAAACACAAACTCCCTTCTGAATTCTAGCAGGCAGCCTTTGACTAGAGCTGTTTATATGGAACCTCACCAAAGCACATGATTTAATCATTATTCCTTCTCAATGTGCTTTTTGTGTATATATTTGAGGTGAAGAGTTGTTTAAAGAGCCAGAGAAGCAAGTGAGGGGAAAGAAGTAAAAGAGCAGAAGAAACTAAAAGGAAAGGAAAAGAAAGACAAAATTTTACAATATAAATCTGTTAATAACTACACTACCACATTAATTCTTATGGCCAATTCTCTAGTAATTCTAAAGAAAAATGTCATTTTGATAATACAAAGAAATGTCAGTTTGCTTAAATTTCCTGTAGTTTCTGAAAACTACATAGCTCCTGTTCTCTACTTTCTCTATTTATACACATAAAATACATAGTTTGGAAAACTATATGGATACACACAATACACATATAGATGAACATATGTATATGTACATTCACTGATACATATGCATGCAAAAATATGTTTTTTGAAGTTACTTAGACATAGGTATGTGTACACCCACATTCACACACACACACACACACACACACACACACACACACACTCTCTCATTAGAGATCAGATTCTACGCTGCAGAGGAATCATCCTGCATGGTATTTACTAGGCAGCTGCTTATATATAAGGTATTTTCTCTTTTCTCAGTTTAAAAAGAAGAAAATTAAGTGTAAGTTATTTCACAATAAACTATTATAAGAAAATATAGTGTGAATGTGTGTACATGCACGTGTTTAATAGGATTAGTGTGTTTCATAGAATGCAATGACTCCGATGGTAAAATGAATTTAGCTACATTTCTAAACAATGTGTTTATTGGCTTAATATTTATTCAACAGGTATTTATTGAACACCTATTGCATTCAAAAATAATTTCCCATCATCAAAGAGTAATAGCTATAATTATACCAACACAAACTTGCTTTTGTTTTAAATAATTATATTTTAAATCATTTATTCAAGAGATTTCAATGAGTATACCTACAGAGAATTAAGAATTGTTTTGGCCTCTGATGACATTATAAAAAATTTCAGTCCTTAAAATGTTTGAAGTGTGGGATAAGACAGAGACCAGAGAAGGTACTAACATAGTGTGTTGTGTAGTGGCAATATGCAGAGCACAAAACATAAAAGGTAAAACGTCTTTTGATTTGGTGATTTGGGAAAATTCCATGGGGCAAATAGTGTCTAAGCTGTCTCTCTGAAGAGTTACTGATATTTAGCCCAAATTGTATGTGCACGTGTGGTGTGTGGGGGAATGAACAGGGTTACCTCTCGGAAGATTGAAGGTCATCACATAAGTAATGTTCAATTTCACCAGCCATGGAATCCATGTTTAGCTGAGTATGAAGGCAGATAAATAGACTTGGGTATCAAATGACGAGAAAATGTAGTTTAAAGCCTGTTATAATATGCCCTGATAAAAAATATAACATTGGGACCAATATGTCTCTTCATAATGATCCCATGCATTTTATACCTCTGTGCAGCAATGCTGGTATTTATCAACTGAAGGACAAAAAGATCTTGAGAGGAGATTAAGTGAAGAACCACTGAGACAAGAAAGAATCCCATAAAGAAGCAAAGTCTTAGCTGTACAAGGGATTGCTGAGTATAAGAATATGGAAGATCCTTTTCTACATAAAGTGGGGCAAGAGGTATCATTACATTTCAGGAAGGAATGGCCATATTTGTATTATCTGAAAACAGATAATGGATATTCTTTCCCTCTCAGTCATCCACATATCTACTTACCAATGTGTATGGAAGAGAAGAAAAGAAAGAAGGGGTAAGTGGGAGGAAGGAAAGAGGAAAGAAATGAAGGAAGGGTAGATAACCAAGTATAAATGGATTCAAGCTCCTTGGAATTTTACTTATTTTTTAATTTTATTTTACCTTATTTTCAATTTTTTAAATATTTTTTATTTATTTTTGAGAGACAGAGAGAGACAGTGAGAGCAGGGGAGGGTCAGAGAGAGAAGAAGACACAGAATCTGAAGACAGACTGCAGGCTCTGAGGTGTCAGCACAGAGCCCAACACGAGGCTTGAACCCATGAACCGTGAGATCATGACCTAAGCCGAAGTTGGACGCTTAACCAATGAGCCACACAGGCGCCCTACTCCTTGGAATTTTGTAAGTGTGATTCTTACTGGAGGGTGGGAGTCATCTAGAGCTATGCTACAGGAAGAAGTCCTCAAATTTAAGTATGTTAAAAAATCAACACAGGGGCACATTAAAAGCAGATTCCATGTTTCTCCTCCAAAAGATTCTGATTCAATTGGTCTGGAATAGGGTCCAATAACCTCTCCTAGATAGATCAAACATAGGGGGTTGAGGCCACACTTTGAGAAATGTTGCCTTCAGGAATATTAAATACCCCTTCCAAACTTATGATTTATCCATAGGTAGAGATTTAGTTCCAGACTTTCACATTTGTTTTGGTGGAGAAAACGAAGTGTCCACTTTTCTAAAGCATATTATCAAGTTATCAAGGTTCTGGGACACATGCTTTGAATTTGTATATGTATATTATAATACATTATATATACATCTATATACATATATAATTCTGCTTCAATTTTAACCTCAGACCTGAATAAATTCCACACTGCATATCTTTATTTTCTGAAAAGGATGACTGCGATTTAAGAGAAATGTCAGTTATAGGAGAAAACAAAAAGAGAAGTAGAAGAGGAAATAGAAAAAATATCCATAGAAGGAGTTCAAGTCATTTTCAATGTTTATCATTTTTAAGTTTTTTTAAGATTTATTCATTTTTTAGAGACAGAGAGAGAGCATGAGGTGGGGAGGGGCAGAGAGAGATACCAAATCTGAAGCAGGCTCCTGTCTCTGAGCTGTCAGCACAGAGCCCGACACAGAGGTTGCACTCACAGACTCTGAGGACGTGACCTGAGCTGAAGTCGGATGCTTAACCGACTGAGCCATCCATAAAAAATGTTTATCATTTTAGTTTGGCCAAAGAAATGAGTGAAAACTGAGTTATTGAAAAATTCACATATTTTGAATCATGAACATTTTTAAACAAATGAAGGAAAATGAACATGAAAAATAAAAACACATTTGGTCTGACTTGTCCCCTTGCCTCCATCAATTTAATAAGTGGTTGACATTTGAAAAAAAAAGTAGCCAAGATCTAGCAGTTTAACTGAACAATAAACAAGAAGCGCTCTGCTGTACAGTGTTTCAGCTCTGCTTTACAGCACGAGGAACTTCAAATCTAATTAGGATGAGAAATTTTGCTCGAACAAGCCTGAAAAGTATTGAGCAATTTCCTAGCAGTCATGACACTGATTCTGGGTATGTACATACTAGAGCGAAGTTCAGCAAGGCACAGGGCATAAAGCGGCACTGAAAGTGAGAGGGATACTAGCAAGATGTAATAAAAAGCACAAAGACTTTGGAACAAAATAGAAGTGGGAATAACATGTTCCATATAGTCCCGCCATTCACTAGATTTCTGCCCTTGGTGCAAATTATTTATCCTTTTTGAGACTCGGTCTTCTTACCTGAAAATAGAGATGAGAATAACTTCTTCCCCAAATTATAGGAACTAAATTAGGTAAAAAGCCTAGCTCAATGGATGTCCCATAACAAATTTGTATTTGCTCATCCACAGAGATTACTTTGAAAATGTTGGAGACATGAACGCCCACATAAAAAATGGGAGGAAAACATAATGGAGATGTCTGTTCTTATGTTCAGTGCTGCTCGGTAACTACAATATCATCCAACAATCGGTTCTAAATGCTATGTTGGCAAACTGTGAGAGAACAATTAATAATTAGCTGTTTTCTGAGAGGTTGGAGATGTTTCTCTCTGGCAATGTCTCCCACTCTGGCATGTGAATATGCTGGGTGGAGAGAATCCTGTTTTGAGCTATTCCTCAAACCTGATGTTTCTCCCCCTGGGTGACCTCTGTGGTTATATCTATTCATGGCAACATTCACCATCTTCAGAGGAGGGAAGATAGAGTGAAGGCAGAAAAGAGTCCACTTTGAGTTCCAATCATAGAGACAAAAAATCCTGAAAAACAGGAAAGACAGAGAGTCTCGAGAGAGTACATTTCTGAACATTACAAATTAAAAGCTTCTTCTTACAAATAATAATAAAAAAGTTTATGCCAAAAATCATTGAGCTGAAGAGGAAACAAGGTAAAATAAAAGATTGTTTTTCCAATAAAGAGAAAACTTTTTAATTCCATCTGGACCGAAGGAAGGAGAAGAGATGGAAGAGGACCGTGGTGAAAGGGAAAGGCTTTGGGAATAAAGGGGGCACGAAAGGATAGGGCTTAGTCATAGGTACAGGTTTCCTCTGCCCCCTCCCCACCCTCTGTCTGCACAAATGCATGTGCATTAGGAGCAGTGAGTGAGTAAGGATAGATCTAAGGACTGACTCTCAGAGGGCAGGTGCCAAAAGTGGTGTGGGAAAATATACAAAATATCAGGGAGCCTCTGAGAAAGATGCAAAAGGGTTGAGAGAATTTCAGTGGATAATGGGACACATGTACATGTAATGACAGGACACCTGACCAGATATAACTTGGATCACACAAGCTGAAGACCAAATGAAAGGACCAGAGATAACTACTGCACATGTATCCAAGATAAAGGTTGAGGCACCAAGGCTGAGTAGAATGCACTAAACTGCAGTGAAGACAGAAGGTGGCTCCATGTCAAAAACAGGCCCTAGAATCTACCCCCCACCCCCGCAACATGAAGGGAAAGAGAAAGGAAAGAAGATTCCTGAATTAATTGAGTGCATTTCCAACAGATACTAGAAGAAATGGAAAAGACTGAGTTTAGCTTGAACTAGCAAGGTGACAGTTTTGACTACATAGAAATTATGGGAAAATCTCAGTTTTTCACAGAGTTTGTGTCTATATTTTGTTGTTCTTCAATAATACATCCAATAGGGCACAGAGCCAACACCAGTCTCGTGGAATATTAGTACCCTGAAAGCAGATTTAATGCATGATTGATTGCACAGGTAGATAAAATTCAAGACTATTGCAGGAAAAGTAGAAAGGGGAAGAAGGAAATAAAGCTGTTATTACTGTGGCAACAGAGACACGAGCCTTTCTGATGGTGTCTGAAAGGAACATGATGCTCAACTGTTTAGCTTTAAAAGGCATATTTATAATAGTTAAAAAATATTTTTTATTTTCAAAACAGTATTTGTAGACGGGTATTTCTCTAAGTTGAAGTCCTGCCTCCAACACATTTTAAATGATTCAATATTTATACTATGGCTTCCCCTCCCGCCAAGTTTCACTTCCCCCCACCCTCCTTCTGGAAGGTAAAACACTGATAATGATTCCACAGAAAATTTATTCAAGTAAAAGCTGTCCTTATTCTTCTGTTTGTCAATACAATGAGATGACATTTTACAAGTTCGAGTTCACAATCTGTACTTTGTTATCACAGGTAAAAGTTAAATCTTTCTTTAAAGTCCCCAGATTCCCCCCCCAAAAATAAAAAAATTACAATTAAAATAAAAAAAATAAAATCTCCAGATTCCATAACAGAACTTTTAATGGCCCAATGCATTACTTCTTTTCTGATGCAACAGTATCTACCCCAAATCATTTCTGCTGCAATTTTTAATTCCCTCTTATCTCCAGGCGCTAAGAATAGCTAGTTGGACTCCCAGGGAGTATCTTCATTTTACCTTTTTTGCTGTTTCTCATCTTGGTGGACTTACCTCCATTCATTTGATCATTCAACGAATATTTACTGAGGGTCTATTAGTTTAAATGTGCTCTATTAGTTTAAATTTTTAAGGAGAGTTGATATTTCATTAATTTTACTATTATATTTAACCAATCACCATCTCTATTATCTGCTTAAGTTGGAAAGCATTTATATGTTTTAATTAATGTTCAGAATAGCAGTTTCCACCTCCCGGGCTCCTGATCGCTTCTGAAATGATGGCCTCATACCTGTGCTATGAGCCTTTGAAACTTAGGAAAAGTAGGTTCTAAAAATAAGGACAAAAATCAGATTATAAGAAACTGATTCCTACTCATACAGCTAGGCTAGAACATATGACAAGTAAAGTGGAGTCTATTTATTGTTCATACCCAGGTTGTAACACGCAAACACTGCTTCTGTTGTGCGACAGCTCCGGGGGGCACCATTCACGGCATCTGCAGTAAAAATGGGATTTGCACCATTACACAGAATGGGGGCCCTAGACAACCATTTTATAAACTCTGCTGCCACAACTCTGCTCCTTCTTTCTTGACGAGAGAACTTCAAATTTATTTGTGTGCTTATCGATAGGTGACCACTGTCTCAGCCTAGGTACTGATTTATGATTGATCTCAGCCACTCCCAGCAACTCACTCCCCTGCTCATCGTGGTTTGAACGCAGAAATGTGACCCAATGATGGTAAGAATAAATCCCCTGGTGGCTTCTGGGAAAGGGTTTTCCTTAGAAATGAAGAGACATGGAGAACACTCTTCTTCCATAGCGTGTAGTCTTGTCTCTAGTGATGGCTGAAACTGCAGCACATATAATGTGAAGGAAATGTCACCAAAATGTTCAAGAGCAGAAACTGAGAACTACCCAACTCACAAATTTCTAATGGGGGATAATAAATTCCTTAGCACTTAAGCTGCTGTCCATTGTTCCTTCTTTTTGTTTGGAGCCAAAGGCATGCTTATTGAAAGTCATGGATTTGGCTACTCCATTCATCAGTATGGAAATGGTGGGATAGAAAAGCTCTGTAACTTCTTGAAGTTAGTGAGTAGGAAGCATTTAAAATAAAACCCCCCAAACAGCTTTCTGGTATTCCATGCTGTCTCACAACTGGACTGCAAGTCAATGACTGAATTTATCAACGACATAGTAAACATTCAGTGTTTACCAGTTACCGTGGGAGGGTCGGAAGACTACAGTAAATAAACTTGACTGTTTTTATTAAGCTAATTGGCTCCAATACTTAAGCAGAATATAGTCCAACCTCCTAAACCACATTTGATCCACACAACACTCTTGTGTCCACCTAAGGGTTCATTCTTTCCTCTCTTCCATAATTCACATCCTGGCTTACTTATGGTTCTCTTCACCCTCTCTTCACCCGGATAGTTGCAAATCTGATTGTTTCATGGGTGTCAGACCTCACTGGAAAATGGAAGGTAGTATTTATACTTATCAACGATAACAGTCAACTACAGCCCAGATTTCTCCTATGCAGTACAACTCGATTTTGGAAACTGATAATGACGACAATGGCCACTGCATTGGAGGGAGGCACTTGAGATAGCAGACACATTCTGTTTAAAGACGGCTTTGTCTGATTATCTGTATAATCAGAGAAAGAGTGACTAAGATTGCACTGTTTCTTGATTTTACGTGTTTTGTGAGTCATTCTTCACATCTGTTGTTCCCTAATAGGAGAGAGTACCCCAAAAAAGGCGGGGAAGGGGGGCTTTTAAGTTAGAATGCTCTAGTCAACCAGCACACCAGGTCACTTGATAATGGCTGGCCTGGCAGGCGTCCAACACAGGGGATACTTCATAGATATTCTGTATGTCTTCACTCCGGTGATGACTGTAAAGTATGGTGGAGCATTTATGTATCGACTCACACAGACACACACACGCAGGAGAAGAAAAGTATGTAAAAAAGGAAAGGTGGATGAAAATTACTATCTGGGGAAAAAACCCACAATATTTAGGGTTCTCAGGAAACGAATTTTATGTTTCTTCTTTTGAATTTAAAAAATGCACATGGCTTGTGGCCTTAAGGAGAGAAGCACAGGAACAAGGCTGCTTTTGTACTCTATTAAGGTTGAGATTAAAGTCCCTACTGATAAACTGAACATTCTTTAAAAGTGACCAGAAGCAAACAGTGTCTGTTTGCTGCTACTTTATTACAAAGACACCACTGAGAATAGCTAAGAATATACTATTTGATCTTTAACAGGTTGACCAAATGATTGCACTTGGCTCCAGTACATGAGATGCTTTCTGCAAATTATTGTTTCTGGTTATAAACCTTTATAATATCTCAGAATGAATTATGTATGTATTTCATGTTTTCTTTTCTGTTATCAGCCTTGATGTTCTCATTTCAAGTTTCACCCTAGCCTCCTAATAATGCAATATTGAGGCCATTCAGACACTAATTATGCCTCCGTGGCTTTTTTGAAATGACTAAATCAGCATCAGTTCTATAATTATCATTAGCAAGTTTGTATCAGTAGCTCACATCACTTGAAAATCTCAACTTAAATGATTTGTGAATGTACTCATCTGATACATTGAATACTCTCTATAGATACACACAGGTGCCTGCATATTGCTTTATGTAAAATAGAAAGTCTGTACATGTATATTGCATGAAATATATTTTCAATGCAATATTAAAACATTATTTCCATAGCTTGAAATATTAGGCTACACAGAGACACCCAAGATACCTGTGCTTTAAAAGCTCATTTGGGGTGAACGGTGTAAGGAAATAGAAAACTATTACTCATACTTAAGGGTAGATCTGATGTCTTCCTCATTTTCACTGTGTTCAAATAGGAATCTGGCAAAGATGATTGACAGGAAGAAGTATCCAAATGCAATTCCTCTGTATTTTCATTGTTTCTGTTCTTGAATTATTGATATTGCCAGTAGTCATTTGCCATGAAAACAAATCAAGTTACGTATGGTAAGCACTTCCCTGAATGCAACACTTTTATATTTTAAAAAATGTTTACAGTATGCCAATTTTATAATTGAACAAACTGGCAAACTGGCGGGGAAAATAACTACGGCAAAATAAAAACATAGTGCAAACTAAAAATCTTAATTCTATAACTCAACACACAAATGCTGTGCAGAAAAATATTATAGGGAAAAAAATCCCGCCAGCTACTGAGAGGAGAAGCTATGAAGATTTCTTTGTAGCACTTAGAAGGGAAAGACTCACCTTAAACAGGAAAACCTGATAAGAATTTCTGAATTTAGGTCTCTTTAGGAATAGTGGGACATACATCAAAAGCTAAGCCATTGTACTTTCCAGTGACCATCTTTTTTTTTTTTTCCACACCACCTAATACTAGACCCTTGTTTTGTACAAAAAAACTTGTGCCAGGCTGTAGTATTTTATGACCTACATTATTACCCTCTGGGTAGTGAAATGATGGTGCCAAACTAATTATTGCTTTGTCTAATTTTAAATCCAGGTCTATGGAGATTAACAGCTTGCACATTAATTCAAAGCACCAACAGCCCACCTAACCTAATGCTGTTTTAAATGAATTAAAAATCCTGTTTAGGAAACTTTAATATACTTTAAATGAAGAAAACGTGCGTCTATATTTTTATTCAGTATATAAACCCAAATTCACTTTGCTTATTTTGCTTGCTCAAACATACTCCAGGGAGAAACTTTTCTTATCTTCAGGCATTACTTCTCTTGAAAATGAAATACCTGCTAAGCTAAAAGCACAGCCTGAGTGGAACTAATTGTAAAGTGGTGGGGGGCGGGCTGGGGTGGGGGTAGGAAGGCCACATAATGAGAAGAGAGACTATAGAAAGACTATGTTCAAACTGAGGGGGGAAAACCCCACTCGATTCCAATGTATTGTCCCTTTTTATATCTTTGACATTAAATGAATGCCTTTAAAACACACTGACATTTTGTAATATTACAAAATGAACATGCAGTATTGAGCAATCAATACAAATAACCCATCTATAAAAAAGGCAAGGAAGCATATCACCAAACCCTAGGAGAAGGATTGACAGTTTGAGGGACCAGAAAATGATAGACCATTGCAATCACTCCCCAGCCGGTCTCCCTGTTTCCAGTTCTATTAGCTATATCTTCCTAAAGCAGGTCTCGGGCCACATAAATCTCTCACTTAAAAACCTTCCAGAGCTTCCTGTTGCCTACCTACTGAAGGGCAAACCTCTCACCAGGGATGGAATGAAGTTTCTCCACAATGTATTCCCAATTCTCATTTTTTCCTATTTCTCCTTCTGTCTAGGTGTAGACCAAAGATTCCACCAAACTAGATTAAATGCTGTTTCCTTTTGCAAAGGCTCTCAAAGTTTCTTCCTCACTGCCTCTGGGCATACCTATTTCCTCTACACCTCAATTCGTTAATTTCCTCAATAAACATTTATTCAGGATTGTCACCGTTTTAAGCACCAACGTGTGGCCACAGGGACAAAAAAAAACAAACAAAAAACAAAACCAAAGCTGGACGTTTAGATGATTGCCTGCCCTTGGGGAGTTTTACAATCTAACATCTAACAGAGAGATCAAACAGGAAGATACTTTAAATATGACCTGGGGGGTGGGGCGGGGAGGGGAGATAGAGATATTAAGAGGGCAACATCTCCTCAGTCTGCAAGTCTGAGCCCTGGGAAGAGCTGCTGAAGCGACGTCCCAGCCGGTTAGGAAGCCTTCCTGGAGGAGAGGTAAGTGCTGGGAGTCTTACCGCAGCTCCCCAAGATGGGGAGGGAGGGCACCAGGGAAAGCAAGGCGCAGAAGGAACCGACAACATGGCAGACGCTCAGTGCAGACGGCAGGTGGTTTGTTGTATTGGAGCTTAAAGACTGAGACTACAGAGGCCAGGAAAACGGTTTTCTCTTTCATCAAAGAACTCGTATCTTGTAGACAGACCCCCTTTATGAGTCACTTACTCACTTTGAACTATATTTGTATAGTTCTGACTATCCATAAAACGTTAATGTCAGTTTTCTTTAAATCTTCTGCAATTTCTAGTGCAATGCTTTTAAGCACAGTAAGTGTTCAGCACTATATGTACTTTCTGTTTTTATTGATTTTGAGAGAGAGAGAGAGAAAGAGAGCAGAGGCAGAGAGAGAGGAAGAAAGAATCCCAAGCAGGCTCTGCACTCTCAGTGCAGAGCTCATGAACCCTGGAGATCCTGACTTGAGTGGAAACCATGAGTTGTATGCATAACCAACTGAGCCACCCAGGCACCCCCTCTGTGTACTTTCTGAATGAGCTCGGGAATCATACAGAATCAGGCAGAGGGTGCAACAAATAGTAAACAGTAGCACCATTCTTAAAGGGAATGAAGGGGCGCCTGGGTGGCTCAGTTAGTTAATTGTCTGGTTTTGGCTCAGGTCATGATCTCAGGGTTGGTGGGTTTGAGCCCTGTGTCGCTATAGGGCTCTGTGCTGACAACTCAGAGTCTGGAACCTGCAGCTTGCTTTGGATAGCATGTCTCCATCTCTTTGCCCCTCCCTTGCTGGATTCTGTCTATCTTACTCTCAAAAATCAATAAACATTAAAAAAAAGGAGTAAATGAAAATGTGCAATCCTCAAGTTATTAGAGGAAAACACGTTTGGGGCGCCTCGGTAGCTCAGTCAGTTGAAGGTCTGACTTCAGATCAGGGTCTGTGCTCATAGCTCAGAGCCTGGAGCCTGCTTTGGATTCTGTGTCTCCTTCTCTCTGCTCCTCCCCTGCTTGCACACACTCTCTCTCTCAAAAATAAATAAACATTAAAAACATTTTAGAAGAAAACACTTTTGCATGACCAAGAAAACATCTCACATGAACCTCTCACAGGATTTTCCTGTTGACTCTTTCTTGTAGGGTTAGGTCACCGAGGAGATATATGGACCACTCTAATACCATTTTACAGTATCTGTATTCAAGTGTAAATCTAATAAATTGAGTAATTTTACTAAAATAAGGTCAAGGTCTTCACTAGTTTTTTTGTGGGGGTAGGAAGGGGCATAAGAATTTGTTAGTACTCTTAGTTGCAGTACAAATGAGGATCCTTAAATACACTGCAATTTTATGCAAGCATAAAAAATTATTATACCAGTAATTTTCATTATGATAAACTCTACTTTAGATTTTGTGAGCAATATGAAAACAATGAAAACAAACAGCTAGTAAGTTATGGAAATGTTTTGGAAACAGGATCATTTGGAAGAAGATATTACCAGTTTAATGTTTTATTAAAACAGTTAATTAAATTTGCCACTAAAAAGCAGAATTTATGAATTAAATTGAATTGCGTTTAGCATTTCATGAAAAACTCAACATTATAGCCGCCCAAACTTGTTTTTGTCTTTAAAACATCTTGTAACCCTCATCTTCTTGTCTTTGCTATGTTCTCTTTACCCTCATATTTTCCTTCTCTTTTTGTCTTCTGGCATGTAGGTACATACATATCTCTGTATCTAACCCGAGTCAAATTATCCTTAGTGCAGGCATACCAGAATCTGCACAGTCGCATTCAGTATCGCCTTGCATATTTTCTTACCCTCTACTTTGATTGTTGTTGCTTATTGTGTATTGAGAATAAGAATGAAAAAGTAGAAGAATCTTTCCTCCCTGAATTAGCTTGAGAGGAACACACACACACACACACACACACACACACACACACACACACACACATATATACACACACACACACACTTTTCCTGAAGGGGAAAAAAAAAGTGATGCTTATTTTTCTTTGGCTTACTTAAAAAGCTCAAGTCAGTATATACTGTCTATTAGAAATTCATCATATTTGTTCTCTCTACATGAAAAAGAAATTAAAATTTAAAAAAAGAAATAAGCAATGGGCTTAATTCAGTGGGAAAAAAATTAGTCTGATCCGCTTTTCACTGAATTAATGATTTTCTGGAGTGGCCAATCCACTTTCTTCAGAGAGTCAATTTCTTATTCATGTTGTCACAAGAAAAGCTTCATAAAGTAGATTGTAGAGATGGATGTCAGTTACAACCAGAAACATTTCTTTTGAATAAAAGTTTAAAAAATAAATGTGGATAGATTATGTGACTATTAAAATATTCATTATACCACATCATAAAAGATCATTTTATTACAACAACAAGGACCATACACATTGTGCTAATTTTACAAAGAATGCATCTGTTTGAAAAACAAAGTCAAGTTTCATATTCCTTTGCAAATAAAAAAAAAAGTAACTAGAGAAAAGCAACCTTCATCCATACCTTAAAAAAAAAAAGCTGGAAATAGGGTGATGAACTCCATTGTGGATCTTATTAGTCGTGCAAATCCCATAATGTATATTCTATTAGGTAAACACTTTTCCCCCCGAGTATACGTAATATCGGACAATTTTGAAATGCCGTGTAAATACATAGAGTGCTCTTTTGAATAGTTTCCTTTTCTTTGGTTCCAAAGTTAATTATATTCATTCATATGTTGAATGATGAATTTTATAATCTGTATTTCAAATGAATATACAAAGGTGTTGAAAAAAGTAGTACTTCTCTATGAATCAACTGCTAACCACACTTTTTCTTGGCCCCTTCTCAAAGCAGGGCTTATTCTGGTTTTTAGATATTGAAAATGAACTGCTTTAACTTGATCATGAAAATCATTTTTTTCTTTTTTTAGTCAGTGGATATTCCAGCATATGTTCTTTTTCGGTATTTCGATTTATATAAGGAACTGTAAATCCAAGATGAGGAATTTAGTCTTAAAGGTTGATGAGCTTTGATTTTTTTTTTTTTTTTTACAAGTAGGGACCGAGCAGTTTTGCTTGAATTGCACAGAGCATCTGCTCTGTGTCCAGAGGACTTCTTGTCATTCTCCAAATGGGCAATAACTAGAATTGAAAGTTCTTCACAGTTGTTTTTTTTTTAATTCGTCTGTACTCAATCCACTAGTGACCCGTCGCTTTTTGTCTACAGTTATTTCTTTGTGGTGAAATCGAATGGGCAACTTTTCCTAATATCATTTTCAAAGCTATCTTGTAAAATATAACTAAAGGGGCTTCAGTGTTCTCTGTCACATCAGAATAAAGTTCTTCTGTTTTATTTTGAAGCCCGGTTTTTAAAAAAATGCACAGAAAGGTCAAACCCATTCCAAATAGAAATCTCATTCTTTAGAAATATTTGGTAAGATCTTGAATCACTTCTTTTTGTCTTTTAGATTCTGTCATCTGCTTAGATTTAACTAAAATAATTTTTCTTTCTCATTGTGTTAGCTAAATGCATCCATTCAATGGCTATCCATTCACTGGTAAGAAAATCACAAAAGGAGAATGAAATTAATTTCAAAGTATATGTGGGCTATCTTTTAAAGGCTGTATTTCATCATCTGGAGAGCTGCTATTTAGTCTATTAAATCTATAGCAGAGAAGCGGGGGGGAATGTGAACACCAGTTATGAGGAGGGTCAGTCCTAAACAAGTATATTTTCGTTTCCAACCTTCAAAGGTAACATTTTCACCCTCATGGGCTCCTGGTCCAATATATAATTTGCCTCTTTCATTCTTAGCGGAGTTGAAATGGAGCGGACTGGATGTCCACCAGGCCAAAGTATAAACTTACCATTTATCTATTAAAGTCATATTTAATGAAAACGAAGAGAAATTATTACCTCACTCACTCACTTTCTCATTACAATTCCTAAAGAACTTTGCCGGGCACATTATCTCGTAGACATCATGATCAAATGTTATTGTTTGCTTTATTATCTCAGTTGGATGGTTGGCTAGTCTAGAATGAAATAGGTTGAAGGCAATACTCGCAGCCTAGAAGTCTGAATGAGGTTCCCATTCAAATGATCCTGGTTGTTTGGGGGTGGGGCGGGGTGATTAGTAAACCAACTGAGCTTACACTGCATAGTAAGCGTCTGGATGCAGCACATTTACATCTAACAAGAGACCCCAGAAAACGTGTGTGTGTTTCTTAAACCTTATGTTCCGAACAAAAGGCTATCTCAGCAATAGACAATCAGCACTGCATTGCTCCCTGGGATGCGAGCAACACACTCAACTGCACATTTCATTCTTCCTCAGCTCCCAGCACCACAAAGCCCCTACTCTCTTCCCACTCCAGGGTCCCCGGCTTGCTCCATAGAAGGGGGTTGGGAAAGCAGGAGCCTAACGTCTATGCTGGCGCACCAGCAGCCCGCACCGGGGGCCCCCAGGCGCTGCTTTCCCCTGCCCGAGCCGCCTGGGGGAGGTAGGGAGGGGACCGGGGAGCGCCAGAGTGGACCGCACACCTAGACACTTATGATTTTATTTATTCACAAGGAGGCGGGGGAGGGGAACTGGCTTAATTCGGATTTCCCCCCCGAAGTTGCCTCTTCTTGGCAGATGAAGTCATTTTTCTGGCTGGTGTTGGGGGCCCAGGGCAGAGTGCGGGTGAGGTCCCGGCTCCCCGGGCCAGATCCTGTCCTGCGTGCGGAGTCGTGGCCGGGTGGGGAAGGGTGGACCCGCCGCAGCTGTCGGGAGGGCCGGGAGCGGGCAGGGAGGGGCCCACGGGCGCGAGGGCCGCGCAGCCGGGTCCCGGGCCCTCCCAGGCTGGCTGGGGCGCGCAAGGGCCGGCTGGCCACGCGTGGGAAAGAAAGGCCCCTTCCTCCCTCCCCCTCCGCCCCCCAGGGCATTGCGCCCCTTTCCCCAGGCTGGGCCGCCCGGATCCGCGGGCAGGGAGAGCTGCGGGTCCCCGCGCGCGTAATCATGACCTCGGGGGCCCCTCCGGGCCGCGTGAGCGCGTCGGCGAGGCTGGGCGGCCGCCGCGGCCCCGGCCGTGTAACATGACCCGAGCGGCTGGCCGGCCAGCGCGGCGCGGCCATTGAGCCCTCCCTGCCCATGAATCTCTGGCGCGTCTCTCGCCCGCTCGCCCGCTCGCCTCCCGCCTCCCTTTCTCCCCCTCCAGCTCCGCGGGCTCCGTGCGCCTCTCCCTCTCCCTCCCGGTCCTCCCGCTGCCCGTCTCTCCCCACTGCCCGCCTCTCGCCACTGCCTCCAGTCTTCTCTCCCTCTCGGCAGCCTCCGTCTCTTTCTCCCTCTCTCCTTTGAAAACTGATCTTTGGCTCTTAGTGTGAAAGTGATTTGAATTTGGCTCGGCGGCGCTCTGCGCCTGCGCCCAGCCTCTGGCATGCTGGCTCTTTCCAAGCAGCTGTTTTGGGTTTGAAATTCCAACATGGCAGAGGCTGCAGTCCGTCTTCCCTTCAAAAACTTGGAATGATTTCAAATCATAGGCACCTTCACTTAACCCTAGCTTCCATTCATCAGCAAACACATCGGATCGATGCTACGCTAACCTATCGGGTTTTTGCTCCGCGCGTTCAGGTAAGAGGAGCTTCGCAGTTTTCTACCATCTGTTTAAATTTGTTTTTGTTTTTGTTTGTTTTATTTTTTAAGAATATAAATAAATCCAAGACCCCTAATGAAAAGAGATCCCCGAGTTGTGCCGTACACATTAAATGTGATTTGCACTCGCTTCTGGTCTATACGCCAACCTGCTGTCTAATTTCTCTGTACAAAGTAGCCCTGAAACATTATAATGCATATTTTTGCTGCTTAATCATTGTAACAATAGTATTGGATTAAGAGTTCGCGATAGCTAGAATCTCGTTTTCCGCTATCTTGGGCTTACTTATTACTATCTTTTTACTTCAAAAATTAAGAAAAAAAACATAAAGCGGAGCCATAGGGTGGGGCTAGACTTTCTTCGGGAACTAACTTCTAAGTAAATAAGAAGTGTAAATAAGAATCTTGCTCACACAAAAAGTTGAGGTTAAATTACAGTCTCGTGGCTGGGGGAACGGGAAAATGTCAGAAGATCGGTTGCAGAAAAATGTAAGCACATCATCTTGGAGGGGGTACAGCGTGGTGGGCGTATTGTTGGCAAGGAACGGGAGAGAAAGATGTATAATTTAATGGTATATACAATCCACTGATCCTATTACCGTCCTCCCCGGAGCTCTTGTTAGTTTCAATGGGAGTGAGTGAAATTGACATGGACTTGCATTCCTGGTCATGTGCTTTTTTTCCTTTCTTTCTTCTCCTGTGATCTGAGATCCCCTTTTTGTTGATGTTGCTTTCCCCCTTAATTATATGCATGTAGGTTAAATGAATACCTGACGAAAGGGCCCACGTTTCAAGGCAGTGACATTTGATAGCTGAGAGGAAAAGTGGCTTTAATGAAAAGCAACCTTTGGAATTCCTGCTTGTGAGAAATCCAATTCAGCTTTTTGTGCTGCCAGCAAGAAATGATCAGTAGCACCAGTGTTTATGGTACGTCAGTTTTGGAATTTACTTCCTTTGCATCTAAATAGGAAAGACAAATTAAATAGCATGATAAAAACCAGTAAAGACTCTCCTTGGGAAGTAGATGCTTATGATGTATATAATTCCTTTATATAAATATATATATGTATGTATATTTTAATCTGTCAAAATGCTTGTTTGCCTTTGCTATCACTTGTTTATATTTCAGTTTTGATTAATAGATTACTGGAATCCACTTTTATGGGTTTTAGCAGTAATCCCAAAGTTGCATGTTACTAGTAATACACTATATAACCGCTCAAGTCAAATGGTATGTAAATTAGTTAAACTCAGTGTGAGGTTTTTTGGGGAGGAGGCTGGGTGGAGAGGGGAGAGGGCGGGAGTATTGGGAAAGACTGCTTACTAATGAAAGTATATATGTATATGTGTGTGTGTGTGTATACATATGTACACACAGAGCTGGATGAAAATTTTTTTTCTCAACCTATTAATGCAATTTGACTCTCTGCTCTCTGGATGATTACACTTTGTGGACTAATCAGTTCTTCTGAGTGTGTTTTTTTTGGGTGAGTGAGTGAAGGGTTATCTTTTACATAAAAAATAAAAAAATAGATATTTTGATTGCTGTAAGTCCTTAATGCCTTTTAAAAAACAGTGGTAGTTTCTTTTACCTTGCCATTCACTTGTCTGCCTGTCAGCGCTTTTTACTTTTAACCTGTGACAGAATTAAATAATCAAGCACTGAAATTGACTTTGTTTGAAATCGCTCTTTCCTCTTTCTTCACAAAAAAAAAAAAGGGAAAAAAAAGAAAGAAAGAAAGGTCAGATAAATGGAGTGAGAGGGGATTTTCAATAGCTCTTGTGACCATGCCGTGTGTATACTTTGTGATATTCAATTAAGACGAAGAGGGAACAACAACAAAAAGATGTTAAAAGTATTTTGCATAACCACAGGATATTTCCATTTTATACTGGTTCAGTTTTTGTTGTTGTTTGTGTGTGTGTGTGTGTGTGTGTGTGTGTTTTAAAAATTATTTTTGTTACATTTATCCCACCACCATGCATTCACCCTGCAAAGAGAGAGAAGGAAAGGGAGAATATGAAAGAAAGAAATATCAGTGGGGCAAAGCTGCCAGGGGTCTGTAATGTGGCCGTGGCTACTGCTCTCTCATAACACAAATGTGAATACAAGGGAAGGCAGCACAAGAGCCGCTGCCCGACCCACACTTCTGGTTGGACTCTGGTGACTATTGAGCTAAACACACACTGCTCTGGCACGATAGAAAGGATTTGGATTTTGCATTTGGAACTTGTTGACTTTGAAGCGATCAATAAGAAGACTGTTTATTTTAGATGCACATAATTTGCCCTGAGAAATGTTTTAAGGAGGAGAGAGCACAGCTTTTTTTCCCCCGGAGCTGTTGGAGCGAATGGGATTGCCAGATGGGCGATTTCCCTCTGTGATGTTAAAGCTGTAATATATATTCAGAGCAGATTGGGCTGCTGCCTGTGATGAGGAGGATATTACATTTATAAATTTTAAATCGGAGCTCGGACAATGTGCTGAGAGCAGAAATTGGATGGTTTGACTGTTCACCGTATTGATACTTAAAGGTGATTTCTGGGTAGTAGTAATCATAATCATTGCAATAATACGTAAAAAACACATTGGGGTAGGCAATCATATAATTCAGGACATTTAGCAGCAGATTTAAGTGTGTAAACTGCCCCTGTCCCCTGTCTCTGCTTACTTTTAAATAATAGTCACATCATTTATTTCTCTGTGTTTAAATGCTCGCTGTGCAAATGATGGTCACTCAGGAGACTTCTCACACACCAGAATTCTGAGGACGAAAAGTTTATATCTGTCTATCTGTCTATAAAGTAGATAGTTGTGTCTCTGTGTGAAGTGGCATTAGTGCTTCCTATTTTGTAGTTCTGTTACTCTGATGATTTTTAGATTTTGTTTGTCTCAAGTGTGTGGCCTAAAGGCACCAGAGCTACAAACCTGAAAGGCTGGGAAGTGGGCTTGTGCTCACACTCTGGCAGCTCTGCTGTTGCAAATTAAAAGTGTGTTGTGGTCAGGAAATGAAAGCTACAATGTCTCTTTTGAACAAGTCGTTTATCAAGAGAAACATCTATCAGGGACTGCCTTGTCACATTGATTCTCTAAAAGTTAAGTCCGAGGTGGTAGCTGCTTTGATGTTTTTGATCCTAAATTTAATACAACGGGAAAAAAAAGCAAGGATATTATGACCAGAATAGATTTTTAAAAAATGTTTCCTGGAACCAACAAGATCTACTTATTAGCACTGTACCATGTGTGAAGTTTTTTGGACATGAGAGTTGAAAGGTTGAAGGGGAAAGCCTAGCCTTCATAAACTGATACTTGTTATATGTGTACAGTACTTTCAGTTATAGCTGGCTTCTTGGTTCACGTGGACATTTTGAACATAGATTGTTTTAAAGGGAAAATTATTCGGAGAGGGTGTTTTGGAACAATGTGCAGAGAATCTGAGTTTTCATTCATTCAAATTTTCGGATTGCCCTCTTCCTTTCATCTTCTCTTTTAGTCCTTTATTGCTGTTTCCTGTCATCATTGTATGTGTGACATTTTTGCTTTTCTTTGGGAAAGAAAGATTTTTTTTCTATAAAAACCATTTCCCCAAACATGCTTGCTCACATCATCTTTATTGTTTATTAGTTGTGCATGTGGGTGGTTATCAGTGTAAACTACATGGACTCACTCAAGTCTTTTGAATTAAAAGCCTAAAAATATAAGTAGGTAACACACCAACCAGGCCATGTAGTCTTGAATACTGAATATGTTGCATACATTATTCAGATTTTAAAAGGTATTGTTAAGAAAATGACCAATTAGATTTTATTTATTTATTTAATTTATTTATTCCTTATTTTATTTTATTATTATTATTATTATTATTTTTTTTTTTGTGTGAAAGCACTTAAAAGCAGCCTGCTTCATTTTGGGAGGCAAAGATATGAGAGAAGTGTTCCTTCTTTGAAATACTTTTTGGATAGTTGTCTTGTACTGCTGTGGACCACTTTTGCATTTGAATCTATCAACAACTAGGCTGACAGACCCCGAAGAGTGTGGTGGGAGTTTTGGGAAGTGTAATACTTGCTAATTAATCATGTCCGAAATGAAAGAATCATAGCAGGGTAATAAAGTCTCATTGTTGTTTTCCTGGAAGAGGGTAAGACTTCTGTTTGGAAGCTGTGTTTGTGAGTTGACTTGCTTTTTTCTCTTCTCCTAAAAAGATAGTTTATAAGGTCTCTTTGGAATTATTTCAGGAACCATTTTCTTTCTTTCTTTCTTTCTTTCTCTCTCTCTTTCTTTCTTTTTTTTTTTGAAAACAATATTTTTCTTCCTCCTGACTGTACGGAATCAGTGATATTTCTTAGAATGATCTCTGGTACCAGATTTTTTTTTTTCTTTTCTTTAGTTAAATACTTCAGTGGCTGAGTGTCCAGTAACTGGGCTTTTAAATTTTTTCACCCATAAATAGAAAATCTTTCTGTTGTTTTTATTCATGTCAGGCAGGACATTTGAAAACCTTTTTGTAGGCAGTTACTTCAGATCTACATCCAGGAGAGCAGATATTATAGACAGTATTAAGAGGATGACCAGAGGGGTGAAGAGTAATGCTTCCAGGAATTGATAGAGATTATCTGTATTAGAACTTGACATTTCTGAGATCGTTTAAAGTATTAGCCACCTGAAAAGACAAATAAGTGATATCATTAGAGGTAAATTCTTTTTTTCCTGATTTAGTTGCTAGCTTTTGGATCTTAATATTTTGCTTCGTGTGGGCACGGGGACAGATCCCGAAAGTTTAAGGGGCCTGCAACATTTTTCGGAATTTTCATCTCAAGGTGAAGACCGCCATGCTAATGACTCCCTATTTTTGTCTGTGAGTGTTTAGATGCCTTGAATGATTGCCTAATTAAGTAATCAGTTTTAATGGTCTGAAATCAGCAGAATTGCTAGGTATATTGGAAACAATTGCAGGCTTTTATGTTTTGTGTTTTACAATTTGTTCTTAGAAGCTTGGTTAATAGAAATGTTTGCTGCTTTGCCTTTGATCAATATATTCTTGAGTACAAATTTCATACACTACTTTTATAAAGTACCACATTTATTGTTGTAGAGCTAATAAATTTAATTACCAGGAATTTAAATTGATTGATAAATTTTTGGTTGGGAGAAATTGTTCTGTAGACGTTTGTATGAAATATTGACTTATGTTACTGATCGATAAGACTTGATTAATCAGCATACCTGCTTTTTCATCTGGAGTCATTGATAAGCCAGAATAAACAAATGGCACAGGAAACGAGGCAATTTTTTTTCTTCAGTTCAAAAAACGTTAATATAATTGTCTCTTTCTTTGGGAGTACATAAGGGCTAGTCTTTCATTAAAATCAGTTCAACTTAGAAATTATTTAGGGGTACTACCTGGAAGAATGCAAGTGCAAAAATTATTCTATCTTCAATTAGCTGTCACTCTCTCTCTTTTTCTCTTTCTTTCTCTCTCCCACACTACAGCTAAATTTTTTTCTCTATGAAAAATGAAACTTTTTTGAAAAACAAAATAAATGCTTCTTTAGCAAGTGCTTTTCCCACTTAGAGTTCATAGTTTTCTTCCTTTTTCTCCTAACCTTGAATTTTTATCATTAGCTGTTTTACTTCTGGTAGAAATTTCAGGCAGACCTTCTTTGACATGATTGCTGATTACTGATCTTTTGGTATTTCTGATGTTATCATTCACATGGCAATTTTACTTGAAAGGTGCTTGCTGCAAGAAATGCAGATAGTGGAAATAAGAAGTAGGCAAGAATATGGTAAAAATAAATTGTCCTGATAAGTTTGAGGCAAATCAAAAGCAGGTGGGTATGCTGTTTCCACAGATGTCTGCTCAGGAGCCCTGTCTTAGCACGCACATGCGTAGGGTACCTGTTGATGACGGTCTAAGAGACTGAGGTGGCAGAAAAGATAGGTGATCAGAAACCATCCAAACATGAGCTATCATGTGGCACTTTCGGTTAATAATATTTACATATTTTATGCAACAAATCTGTTTGTTGTCTTGTTACTGGGGTATTGACACTTTTGCTTAACATTGCATATGGTGGGCTGTTGTTTGAGGGTATATTAGAAGCTGTAAATTCAAAGGAGAATTTCAATTAAGATGTATTTATGTTAAATATATGTATAAATGGATATGTTTGCTTGTGTTTGAGCTCCTATGACTTTCACAAAGCATTTATAGTGTTACTCTTCTATCGTTTTTGAAACCGATACATCTTGAAAGTAGTATGTATGCATGGTTTATTCTCTGGAAGCCCAAGGTTAAAGTGTCCTTTTACCCTGCAACCCAGCTTACGTATTTATATTTTTATGTTGCGAAATCTTTGTTAGAAAGTATATTTTATGATTTTGGGCAGTTTGCTTCTTATTAGACTTTTGTTCTCATTTTCAGTTAAGAGTAGCTTTTATGAAAAGTTATTAGTGATATATGGCTTACAAAAAATATTTTCTTACTACAGAATACAGTATGTAAAATACCTAAAAATGTTTTCTTTGTGTCGAAGGCACCTTTACTCAGTCCCTTTCTTACCAGTTTTGATTTCTGCTGGTAATGTATGTATTTACTCCATTCCACTTGTGGACACATTGCTGGCAAGAGAACAGAAACTGCATTTTCTGCACTCACCAAAAAAAGGAAAGGAAAATATCTTTATTTCCCAGATCCAAGTAATGTTTGGCTTATGTCAATTGGATGCCTTTTAAGCAACTGACAATTGATTAAATGCCATATTCCTATGACCGTACACTCACCTGAGAATAAATGACCTCTACTTTCATGCTTTGGTTCATAAGGAGGTATCACTCATGGAAATAGTAACATTCAGAATAACATTTCAAAAGTAGTATCGTGTGAAGCCATGGGGTTCCAGATGTAACTGTAAACTTCTTGCTATTCTTTTGATTTATTATCTTTACCATCAACATGCAATGTCCCTTTCACGTAGGGCTGGCTACGTAATTTCTGGGGCTTGATGCAAAAATAAAATGTGGGGCACCTCATTCAAAACTTATTAAACATTCAAGACAGAAAGAGCAGAGCATTCTACCAAGGACGGGGCGCTTCTGTGTGGCACCCCGTGAGCCTGCATAGGATGCAGGGCAGTGAAGCTAGCCCTGCCTTCACAGCCCACAAACTTCCATCGAGGGCCTGCTTTGTGGAAGTCACTGGGTTTCCGACCTAGAAACTGCCTATGCCACAGTTATTCCATGTGCCTCTGCCTAAAGAAGTCCTAATGGTTATTTAGTAAGAGAATCAGTGGTAAATGGACCATTAGGTGTCTTCTGCTCTTTCTACATATGAGTTGGTGACAAAAAGAGCGGCCTTCATCCCGTGTTGCCCCTTGCCTGATCCGTGCCCCGTATATCTCTGCCATGAATTTTTGTGCAGATATTCTTAAAAGGAGCCCTGTGTTTTGGCACTGTTTGCGTAGAGGTGCCCACTTAAATTTGTAATCTCAGGCTCAGAATGGTTGGGTGGGAAGACTTTGGAAGGATTTGTAGCAAAAGCCTGGGAGTTTCTCTGTTGTCATGTACCACCGCTAACCGACCTTGGTTTCAAGGACAAGTAAAATCAGTATTTCTAGTGTAGAATCCTAAATTATCTAAATATACAGAAAATTCTGACCAGTGAGAAATAAAAGCGCAGCTCACCGAGTGCCATGCAGACAAAAGGGACAAACGCAAAAATAATTACCTTGTTACAACAGTAGCAGCAGTGATATTTTGACATTAGAAAGTGGCATCGTAGCTATATAAACACGTGGTGACAGCTGTGTTAAAGATACAGAGCAGCTCTTCCATGCGGTGACATCAACCGTGTGGTATGTTATATTCGAACTGTGAACTTGGTTTCTGAGCCTGGAAGGAAATTACCCCCTTTTCCCTGAATCATAGAGTCACCAGGTGGGACCCCCTTTCTCCTTTGATTTGAATGCTGTGTGGAGGGGTGGACAGGACGTTTACATTGTTGCTTCCCAAGATGCTTCTCAATGAGATCAAGCTCCATATTGAGATCCTAAAACTAAATTGTGAAGTCAAGCGGCTTTTTTTAAATCAAAACCGAGATCCGATGGAATGTCCAGCAAGTAATGGATCTGAGTGCACTTCAAGCTCCACCATTTACCTTCAAAAGAGATTTCTCACATCAGATAGAGGACTCTGCCAGAAAAGGAAATATCAAAGACCTCGGAAAAGTAACTATTCTTTTTTTTTTTTTTTTTTGTAGTCCAAGACTGGGGGGAAGGTGGGAGGCTTTAAAGATATTTCTGAGGAAGAAAGAAAAATGAACTTATTTTGGATGTCTCGTTAGACTTTGTGGAGAGAAGTACTACATATGAGACCCTCTGAGAAGAGAAATCTTTGTCCCATGTAATCGCAAGGCATTGCTCTCTTGGCTGATAGGTACTTCAATGAAACGAGGCTTGAAAATAACTATTACAACAGTGTCCCATTAAATTATAAACTCACCCTGCAGTTTAAAGTTTTTTTGCATGAAGGCAGTATAAACTCATGATAAACACGCTAGCCAGCATGCGTGTTGTGGAGGGTTCCGTAACCTACCTACAAAATCTGGAGTGTAATTTAAATCGGAACCCTTCTTTTCCCGCCTTATTCCTATCCTTTACTGTATTATATTTTCGTAATAAATGTTTGGCCTTAAAAAGGATTAAGCCAGGAATCTGAGTAAATGTGTGACAATATAGTGCATCGTTATGTCCTAAGTAACAGTTTTATTTCCTTTTATTCACTTCTTTCCCCTTTCCATGTCAAACTGAAGTTAAGACTGTAAACGCTTTCTCTTAGATCATATACCTGAGTGATGCTAAATTATGAATCTTAATTAGGTATGATTCACTGATTTTAATCTTACAAGATAATTATTCTGAATAGGATAAAAGGTTCCCTTCAGATTGAAGGCGTTTTCATTACAAACCCCATTTAAGATCAAACAAAGAGCATTAAATAAACAGAATACTCTTATTCATTTAAGCCTGAGTTAATACTTTTGAGTTTTAAGTATATGAATGAAGAAATTAAGATACAGATAGGGCAGTTTTAGTGTTTGCAAACTTTAAGTGCTTTTGATAAATTTTACTGCTAGGAATTAACATGGATCGAAAGGAATCTTTTAAATAAGAATTAGAGTTTTGATCATATAAATGGAATATGCTCTGTGCATGTGCACAGATACATTTCTTTGTGAAGGTATCGGTGTCAGGGACATTTTTGGTATTTCTTTATGAGTAATTAGGTTAACGGGGTTAGTTAGACAATGTATCCTTTCCTGGAAATGAAAAACTGCATTTAAGCAAAGGTAAAAGAGTAGAACATATTCATGACATTAAGTACTTAAAAAGATATTTTATGAGTCATTTTTAAGAATAATTCCCAATATGTAACTTGTTAAGAATAATAGCCATTTTTTCTCTTTAAAGCATATCTGTATTAAAACTGACTTTCTGTTCATGGGTCACAAATCTGGAGTCAATTTTAGGCCCAACTTACAAAAGATGTGGGTCTAATCCCCTGCCTGGATCATGGTATCCTACGCCAAGAGTGTTGGTGCAAAATTCTTTAAAGAGAGGTTTTCGTTTGCATTATTCAGAAGATTAAGCACCATTTTTGAGGGGACACTGATAGGACCCGAATGGAGATAGTGGGACCCCGAATGATGTATATTTTTGTCTGACAAACTGGAAGGTAAACAATATCACTGGCTCTGGAATTTTATATTCCTACATGAAAAGTACTTACTCTTTCTGTGGGAAGATTTTAAATGTACTAAGAATAAAGATTCCCTAATTGGAAAAATATGTTTGTAAGTATACGCATACCAGTCAGCTAGTCACCGATATGAATTTCCTCATGATGGGCAAGATAGTAGCGCTAAAGAATCTTTGTCAGAAATGGATATTGAGACTGAGCTAGTGTCTCTCGAGGAAGAGAAAAATTCTGTACATATGCAAAATCCCTTTTGGAATTTTTTTTTAAACTTGAGAATGAAGTCTTTATCAGTAACATTTAAGCAGTTGAAGTATTAGGGGAAAAAATCTAACTTGGAAGTTCTTTATCCTCCTTTGTTCTTTTAATAAGTCCTTAATGAATTCATAAATTTGTTAATGTTTTTTTTTGCTTGTTTGTTCTATTTTTGTGTTGTTTTATTTTAAGATCAAAGTAAAACGACCTTAAGGGGAAACCATTTTCTACTGTTTGTCTTGAAAAATATTTAGTGAGAACACTACAACATGTGGTACAGATTTGTTTATAATGATGGGCAAACACCCACAATTTTACCCCAATATAATTCTATTTCTCTGAAATCTACCTTACTATACCAAAATGCCACCATTCCTAAGCCATCATGGCAGACTTCGCTGATGTATCATTGTAATGCACATGTGTACCTAAATACATATAATTTTTGTATTTAACCATCATTTCTAACCACTGGCTCTGCAGGTATCCTTGTGCTTGGGGCCAGGGAGAACAAGGTTTTCTACCTATCTTGCTGTTTGCAAACTTGCCAGGAACCTTGCTGTCCCCTCCATTCTCTTGTTGCTCCAGTTTTCCCCGTGTCTGTACTGTTTTGATGAGCTGGGGTTTTGTTTTTTTTGTTTTTGTTTTTGTTTTCTAGTATTTATCTGTAGGGCTGGTTATTATTTGATCATCTGGAAAATCAGATTTCACTTGAGCTGCTAGAATGTGATATTTACACCATGAGGAGGTAGTTTGAATTAATTAAGAGGATATTGAGCTGTGTAGTGGGAGGAAGTAAAGCAGCATTTTTTGGCCTGGACACAAGGTGAAAGACAACTTGCAGGAATGGGGAAGTCACTAAAGGGAAATAAATGAGAAAAGTTGTTGAGGAAAGCTAAGGGCAATGACTATCTTCATGTGACTCTTGTTAAAAATGATACGGCAATTAAAAAATCAAATCCTAATACAATTATGTGGAAAAACTGATCATTTATTAGAAATTAGTGACCAGGACAGGTTAAATAGCATGCAGAACTCCAATCTAAACAAGTTATACTTGTGTATACATACTTTCTGTATCAAATCTTGAAGATACAGGATTTGTGATCACACACATTAAAAGAGCTATTCCCTTTCTTTTGTCCTCATAATTTGAAAAAGTGTAAAAATTATACAAACCTTTAACGATAATTCATATTCCTCGTAGACTCTTTCTCTCCATCAACATACTCAATTTGGTTAGGCTGCAAGTGAGACTACCAAAGAACATCCATTGAGGGTTGGGGGTATATCTTTTCTCAGGCTTCTTTTGGAAAATAATGCATTTATTGCTATCACGAGTGTTCCCATCATTAAAGTAGATGTATGGCTTGATTTGATTTGAGCAAAGTTTACGATAAATTTTGTATCTACTCTGTGCTAGTCATTCTTCCATGACCAAAACCAAAATAAATAAACAGACCTGCCATGGCCTTACCTCAGACCAGTTAAATGGAAGTTCATTTTCTTTTAAGCTCCCCTACTGAATCTGGTGTAAAGTTGAGCTTGAGAATCTCTTCTCTAAACCTGAATGTATACATTTGATGAGATCTCAAACGTTTTGCTGCTTAAAAAGATTATTCCTGTTGGAAGACCTAAAATCAGAGATTATCTATTTAGAATTGAACATACTAAGGATATGTTCTGGAGATGGCTCACCATCTGGCTAACGTTCAACAATAATCTATGAAGAATTTAAAAAACATTGCCACCATGCTATAAGAGGACCTCCGGAAAGTGACAGTGGTGAAAAGAAGTGCCAACAGAAGCCAAGAGTCTATCATATTTGTGACCTTGGGTAAGTCACTCAACCTCTCTGAGCCTCTGTTTATTTTCTCATAAAAGGAGAGTTGATCTAATGAATATAAGATTTTTTCCAGTTCTATAGATTCCATGACTGATTGGTCACGGACTAGTAAACTTGAGTAACATGGAACCTTGCTAATGACCAATGGCCGATGAAAAAAATATATATATATTTTTGTGTCTCTTTAAGAAACTACAGAAAGTGTCTTGGAAATAATGAAGGAAGCTCAAGGACCATTTATCACTCTGTTAAGCCCTTCAGGGGGGATGGTAACCATTCATTAAATATGCTTACTAATTGGTTGCAAGCAAATGTGTCAGCAGTTCTACTATGTTGAGACTTGATGAGTATTAGTTAGCCAATGCTTTTTCCCTGCAAGAGATATAAATAGACTGACAAGGAGATTAATTCAAGCAGTAGTGGAGTTAGGGACTTCAAATTCTTTTTAAAATATATATAAATTACAGATCAGTAGGAAATTTGGATCAAACTGGAAGTAATTCCATCTTTCCTCTGCTTTATCTTTATCTAGTCCTTATTCATCTTCTTTTTACTCTCTGGAAAGCTTTTTTCCACCTGTTGAAATCCTGTCAGGACTTTGATATCTAACTCAAATGTTGCATCATCTATGAAAACTTTGTTCAGCCACCCTAATCAGGATGCATTTCGATACCTACTTGATACTCCCTGAGCAGTGTTTAAAAAGAATCCGCTTTCGATCATTTGCCATAATCTCTACTGTACTGTAGATTGCTAGGCGTAGTGTAAACTTCTTGTGAGCAGAGCACATCTAATTCATTTTTTATTTTTAACCTTCTCAACATTCCTGTATGGTACAAGACCTATATTATGTGTTCAATAAATGTTTGGTGAATTGAATTGATTAAAGCATAAGAGACTGTCACTTGGTTAATCTTTTATTAATCTTGCTTTAAAAAATTGGAACATACTTTTAAAAATATTTAAAGAACAGATATATTAAAATTGTGTATTTCATTTTAAAAAGTGAAATTTCTATATTCTTCATGTAATTTAATTACCAAAGAAAGACTTCCTAACCCTGAAAAATAGTTTTATAATTATATACCTAAAAAGGAGCTTCCCATCACTTATCCTATTTTCATCTACCTGGAGAGGAGAGTATTTAAACTATTTTATAAAAATAGAACATTATAATGATCTCTTTAAAAATCTTACAGAACAAAAATCCATAGACTATTTTGATTATAAAGTATTAACAAATGGCTTCAAATCAGTATGCCCTACATATTTTTTTTTCCTTGTGTGTTTGAAGTCAGAAAAAAAAAAACTGAGGCTACAGAATCATGAAATGCTAGACCAGGAGACTTCCAAATCCACTTCTTGCCAAAAATAGGGCTGACTGACAGTTGGTTATTCATCCTTTGGTTGAACATAGGAAATCAGATCTCCTGAGGCATTTCTATTTCGTCCTTTCTCTGATAAATAAGCAGTCTGCAAATATGTGCCCCAGCAATAGTCAAAAAGAGATTTCCTTGGGAATATGATGGTACTTAGGGTGATGAGATGTGGGATGCAAACTAGTAGATCTGTAGTTGACATGAGAAGTTTCATTGACCCTGTGAATGTCTTTGGTTAACGTCTTATTTAAATGACATATTTTTGGTTTATATTTAGTGTTTGACACTATTCCTTTATTTTGTACTAAATACTGGGTAATAAGCAATTTATCTAGGGTTACACCCAGTGACCCTGGTCTAGTGGTTTCTCTGCATTGCCGGTCGGATTCATGTGCATACAAAGGGTCAGTTTCTTTCTCAATGCTGTCATTAATATTATAACAAATAGCATTATGGGATTTTCTAAGCAAAGTTCAATTTGATAAAATCGTTGAAGTTGCAATGAATGGGTCAACAGTATTTTACAAGATTTCTATTTTATATTTATGTATTTGAACCTAAAGAGGGATATACCAGAGAAAAGCACGTTTTCACCTTTATGAAGGAAATCAGAAAAAAAAAGACAACAAAGGCTCTATTATCATTCTTTTAAAAACACAATTTTACTAAGGAAGCCTATAACCTTCACTGAAAGCTCACTAGTTTTCTTTTAATTTGGGCTCTTCAGACCTGAAAAGTTCTAGATGCTATCTTACCATTTCATATTGAAATCTAGGTTGATCTCATACACTCTACATAGCAGAAAATATCTGCAGAGCTGATTGTTCAACCTGGATTATTACAAAGACATGCCATTGGGTGAGCTATAGTGGATGAATGTGCCTTGGTTAATTGCATGCAAACGGTCTGGTTTCAGCAGAGAGCTTCAGTAGTACAGAAGGTAGGACATCGTAGAATAATAAAGATTTGAAACAATTTGAAAAGTAGCAGAAGTGTGTTTGCCATTTGACTAAAACAATCTCTTCAGTTCCTTTGTTAAATCAGCTCTTCTGGTGTTCTGGACACCATTCAATAAACTAAGCGAGAGAAAATTGTTTAAAAATGTAAGTTAAAATCCATGAGATTGAGTGACAACTATGAACTGATGAAAATCCGTCTGATGGTAGCATTCCACAAACCAGACTAACCCCAGGGAAGATGTAAAAGACATGGCTTCAGGTTCTACCTGGTTTATCATCAGGAAGTTGTGCGATTTTAAACTAAATAAAAATATCCACGCAGATCCTCCATGCCCCCAGTGTGGACCTTTTCTCCTTTAGGTGTCCCAGAGGAAAGTTGGGTGATTGCCCAGAGCGAGCAGTAATAGAAGTTGGTAGCCACAAAATACGGGCCTTGGTAAAAGTTGGTGATCAATAGTCTATTTATTTTATTTTTTTTATTGGCCCTCATAAGCCTCGTTGAAAGTTGTCAGTAACTGAATTTTTTATTAGGCCCAGATATGGCAATTCTTGAAGAATATGATGCTAAATTTGTTCTCTTGCCTTAACATCTAAGATGAAACATAAAATTATTTCAAGTGAGTACAACTTTGGGTGTGTGAGTGTGCGTGAGCGTGTGCAGGCGTGCGTGTGTTTGTATTCAGCAGAGCAACTATGAAACACGACAGCCTTTCCAGCCACATTCTGAGGAGCCAGTCGATAGCTTCCTAAAGACGCCATCTAAGTCTCACTCCAGATTCTTAACTAAGTGGCCCAGGTCTATCAGGGAGGCGGTACTTACTTGTCCCTTAGGGGATGTGTTTGGCAAGATATTTAGTTGAAGATTCAGTAAACAGGGGTTATGCGAAATTAATTGAAACTGAAATTGCAAGTTTTAATGAGGTATAGTTTACCTGAAAATGGCTTGAATATGTTTGTCATATGCGCATGAAGATAATTTTTTAACTGGGTTATTTGTATTAGAATAAACAACAGGCATCACAAATAAGCCACTTAAAATTGGCCTTCCTGCTAGGATCCTTTTCTCTGAGTGACTGACCACGCCTTCTTCCAGCCCTGTCTTTGTCCAGGCTTTGGTTTAGTCATGCACATGTCCTTGAAGAAATGTAGCATCTTTCACAAGATTTTTGTGCAAGTGAAATCAGATACTAGTTTTTACTGCAGAGCCCAGCCTCCAAATGTTTCTGTTTAAAGACATTTTTAATAGAAACAGTAAGGTATAAATCATTTAAGCAATTACCTGGACATTGTGAAAATGGGGCTTGGCTTATTCTGTAGCCCCAGATGTTTCCAGATTCTAGTAATAACCTGGTCCAGATATTTACAGCTTAATTTTCTGTGCATGTGCACTTGTCCACAAATGGCTCCTATTTCCCATTTTCTGTTGGACAACTGGGCCACTTAGAGGGAAGGAAAGTGATTTCAGCTTGGGTGATGACAAACATTAATGGTTATAATAAGTTGCTCCTAGAAACTTTGATCACTTAAAAAAATGGAGAGGCTAAATCTTAGAGGATTTTATACTAAGGAATAAAATAAATTATTCAAATGGCATTTTCCTTTATGATTGGGGATGGGGTGAATAACCTCCCCTCATTCCTCAAAATTATATTTAGCTTTGATATACTGTGTGATAAAAGTGATTTTTTTTTAATGCGTCTTCTGGCACTGGTTGGGTTATCACACAGGCTGCTAGTTTTCCTTGCATTAACATTCCACAGTTTTTTCGTGTTCTTACTAGAAACTAAACAAATGGAAAATAATGATTGGTAACCATCTGCTGTGCAGAAAATTTTACATAGAGCAGTTAACTCTATTTTATAAAACAAGACCAAATGAGTGGATTATTCTGTTGCCAGTAAATAGCAACATTCAGTAGAGCTTCCTTTGGACAAAGCAGGAGCACAAGGGAGCCAGCATTTCATTACGGGAAGTCAGTTGGTTGGGCTGTGGGGCTGGATGTGCCCAGGCATTTATGTGTGTGTTTTTGTGTGTGCGTCAGTGTGTGTACCGCATATGTGAGGTGAATGGGTGTTTCTTCTCTACCTGTTCCTGAGTCTCCTTCCATGCCCCCGGAAGTCCAATCAAGTCACTCCCGAGTATTGTAGATGAAATAAATCAATGCAATCACATCATCCTAGATCTTTGTATTTGTTTAAAAAACAAAGTCAAAATACATACAGCCATTAGAATAAAGATTTGTCAAGGTGCAGAGGCTTCAGATAAAAATCATGGTTTCCAAAGCTGTAGCAAATTGTGGCTAGTGGCTAGCCAATTTAGCTTTAAATTGTTCTCTTGTCTTACCCTCTACCTGAAGAATACCTTGACTGGAAATCAGAATGAGTGTATGTCCAAAAGATATTGACAGGCAATGATTATTCACATAGCTGCTACTGAAGTATGGATGTTGTATTGAGAGAAGACATATACGAGAATAGACAGATATAAGTGGTCACAAAGAATTTATCCAGATGGGCCAGGTAAGGCCTGATTTAATAGTTGTCCATATAATCAATCAATCAATGTCTCTCCTCTCCCCTCTCCTTCCTCTAAAATCTGCTTAATGTATCAGTTTACTTATATACTCAAAACACACACATTCTCTCTTTCACTTACTTGATACCGAGATTTTGCCATAGAGCAAGAAAAGTTGTTTAAAATGGGCAGTATATTGAGTTCAAAGGACCCATACAGTTCATAAATTCTCTGGTGTCTACTGGATTTTTCATCAGGGAGACTTCCAATAAAAATGATCTATTTTAGAAATAATATTGTTTAGTAGGTTGAAATGTGGTGTAATAAAATTAGACCTTCAGTCTTCTAAAGTTACTACTTAGATGGCACCCTTGGGATGGTAAAATGGCTGTATAAGCAGATGAATCAGACAGTTCCACTGATGGGTACATTTGTCAGTCTCTGTTACAGATATAATATATTCTTATATCTGTAATCCTGACACTGTTACATCCAAATGAAATCAACATGAGGTTGTCATCTTTAAGCAAATATGTTAAGTGTTGTCTTTTGTGCTTTGGATTTGAAAGAAAGGGGCCCAGGGGAGGCAGCATCAAGCAAATGGAACAAATCCCATTTCTTCTGAGCTGTGCTGTTTTTCCCCTCCATGGCAGCTGGCTGTGTTATCTTTGTGTGTTTCTCTGAGTGCTGACAATTCTTTCAGTGATCTAAGTTAGGGCACATTAGAAAGTGGAAGCAGCTGTCTGTCGCTATACTGAGAGACGTGTTTGCTCTACTGCAAAGATGAAGGACCATGAATCCTTGACACACTCCCCCCCCTCCCCCCTGTACTTTCCAACATGATCAACATTCAGACGCACAGATTGTCTGCTTGGACAGTTTTTTGTTCTGACTGACAGCATCTGGCATAGACAAATTTAAAAATACATAGCATGCCATGCTTGGAATTGGAACATCCCTTCTTTATTAATCTTCTCATTTAAACCATTCATTTACATTTCAAGAAAGGTTACAGCTTGATATGGTTGAAACGTTGATTTTTAAATGAATAACCTTCTAATGAAATGTCTTGAATGAGTACCAAGCAGCTAGTGTTCATTAAAAATTACACCCGATTAACACGGCCTTGAAAGCCTGAGAGGAAAGGGATTTCTTATTGTTTTAATCCACAATGCTATCCAGTGTTTACCTTTCTGGCACAAAGCGAGTAGAAATGATGCCTATACTCGCAACACTTCTGATACTGAACACAACTATGATACCGCCCTTAAGCCGGCGAGACACTTGGCCTTGTTTAATCAGCTTTCTTTCCCTCTGAAAACCCCCAGAGGTGTGAAAAAAAATTTAAAACATCACCAAAATGTACCTCTTTCAGATCCTCTGTTTCTGTATCCCACCCCTCCCCCGCCCCCACATACTATGTCTCTGTGCCCAAATCTGGGGGGCGGGGGGGAGGGAAGGAAAAGCTTATATGTTTTCAGCCAGAAAAGTGGTAGAAAACGCTTTTCGATTAAACATTCCCTCCGACCCCAGGATGGTGGATATACATTTATTTGTCAGCATTACTTTAGTAATAAAACATAACAGTGCAAAAATTGCTCTTTCTCTGCATTACATCACCCTTGCACACACTCACATTTCTTATCCATTTTCAATTTCACAGCCAACCTCAGCAACATGCTTGTCTAGCATTTATGTAAAAATAATATGAAAATTGGCCATATCAGTCTGTCTGTGGAGTTTGAGTCCAGGGTTGTGGGCGGGAGGGGAGAAGGAGAATCCTCCTTTTATCACACGTTTCAGACTTTTCCTCTCCCTGCACATTTCAGCGAAGACTACCCAACTGCAGGTGTGGCCACAGTAGTTCTGGGGGTGCCTGGAGGGGGGATGCAGAATTGTAACTGAGAAAAACTGTTCAAGTGCCAGGTAGATAATGTGTAAAGCGTGCGTGCTGGTTAGCTTGGAAAAGGCGGCTTCAGAGGGAGGTTCAATTAACAGTTGTAGGCGGAAGAGGTGATGTATTTCTTCAGCACGTGTAAGAGGTCATTTGCTTTAGGATACATTTTGACGAATTTCACAGAGAAGTAGATGCTGAAATAAAAATGAAGACAGATTACAGCTCCATATCAAAGGCACTTTTACGTTCTTGAAGATGAGAGGGGAAAATGGCACATTTTTATCCCACGGATTGTATATTATTTTTAAATTTAGCTAATTTGTGTTTTGTGAACTTGTTTCATTTAAACTGCTCATTTAAACAAAATAAATCTTGGAAACTAACATCATCTTTGAATCTGGAATCAGCTTCTTTCGCTACCCCGCAACCCAGACCCAGGCTCTGGAAATTTATGGTAGACACTGTTTGGTTGCTGTTTTTCTTCCCTTTTCTTTTTTCTCTCCCTTCCTTCCTTCCTTCCTTCCTTCCTTCCTTCCTTCCTTCCTTCCTTCCTTCCTTCCTTCCTTCCTCCCTTCCTTCCTTCCTTCCTTCCCCAAGAAGCTGATGGCAGAGTATCAAATTTGAGTTCCAGCATTTTGATTGCCAGTAAATGTTTTATAATCAACATTTTAAATATAAATTACTTAGTTATTTTCAGTTTTGATTTTTTTTAATGACCAGGTTTTAAAGGTAGTGCCCGTGTGCGTCTGTAAGCAAACTGGGAATGGGTTAGAGTACACAGTTCCCTCGTGTAAAAAGCCAGGTTTAGCAGTAATGCTTTTAATCTGGACTTGTAGAGGATTCAGAAGCATCCATAGATCTGCTCCAGTAATTACCATACCCCAAGTGGCACTGGAAGAGACATTTGCCTAAAAACTTGATGTCTTCATTATGCTGTTTACATTTTAATTAGAAACATGAAAATTACTGATTCATACAGGCAACTATAGTTTAAGTGGTTTCGTTCACCATCCAATAAATCATAAAAAAAAAATCAACTCACAGTTGGCATAAATAGTTTACTAGGAATCATTCATGGGAATAATGTGTTGGCACTATAAGCGGCTTAAAATATGTTTTTATTTTACCAGAGGTAGAATTTGCATATAAATTAGAGAATGGCATTTTAAGTTGACAGTCATTTATGCAGAATACCACCCACATGCAAATACATATATGGGTGTGTCTGTATACTTTCTGTGAGTTTATAGTGTTTTGCCGTATTGTGGACGTGGAGATAGACTGAGTCTGATCTCTAGGTTTTTAAAATGCATGTCCTCTCGTGTAGCCCATTCAGAAATGCTGTGGGTGTTCCAAATATGCATATCCACAAAGATTTTTTTTTTTAATCTCTTGGGCAGTATCAGCCCACAGTGGGAAGAATGTTTATTTCTTGTATGCATGTGTCTCAAGAAGGAGTTGCTGCTGCATTTTCTCATTCATTTCCCTCTTTCCTCTTCTCCCATTCCCCCTAACTTTTGCGTGTACCTGTCAGTGCCGCTGCCCTAAACCCGCTCCCACACAGAGCGGCTGGACTAACGCAGGGAAGCTGTCACAGTCCATTCCTGAGTCAGCAGCACGTCCACTGCCTGAATCTTGCGACAGTCACTCATCCAGTTTTCCCCTCCCCAGGGGATAAGCGTCCTCCTCATCAGTGAGGAGAAATTGACCCTTCTGTCTGGCATGCTCAAAATCCCAAATCTCCCCACTCCGGTGTGTGAGTTCAAATCCCCTCTCCTGGAGGCAGGGCTGGGACTCCAGCTAATGACTCTTAGATGCAGAGGGTCAGTGCACTGGTGAGCTGGAGAACTGAGGCATTGTGCGAGCCGAGTTGTACATTTTTCCCATAACTGTAGACTCGTCTCCTCTCTTCCCCTCCCCTGCTGGACCCTTTATTATAGATCAATATTATGCAAAAATGAACCAGGAATAGCCACAGACATTAAAAGCCATTTTTCTTTTCCTTGTCTCTGTTAGAAAGTTATTGGCCATGGCAGAAGGCGGCTCTGTTATTATTTTGTTTGTTTATTGTTTTCTGGTTGAACGGAAGCGTGTTTATGTTTCATTGTCAGCCCATGGGCCATAGGTAATACAATGAATTTTAAAAGTATTATGTCGGAGGAAGGGTCTACGCATAGATGTTGTGCTTGAAATGCTACAGCAGTCATTGTTTTAAACTTTTGAACGGGAATGGGTTACACTGAACCGCCTAACTGCAGGATGCCGTTTCTGTGACTTAAAGGGAGTCAGTAATTCTCGTGAAGTGGCTTTTGATGACCAATTTTGTGCTTCGTCTCTGCATCTTTCGGTTTGTTTTCTTTAAAGTTCTAGGGGATTGCCAAAGTTTTAGGATGCTAATCAGCTATTTTGTCCTGTCTGCAATGTTTTAGATTTTAATGAAACGTCATTTGGCATCACTTTCATCGTAATCTAGGTAACTGGGGTAAGTTCTCAGACCAGGCCTTCAAGAATAGAGTTCCTGAGCACATGAGTCAGGGTAACAGTGAATTCATGGGCATATGCTTATTGGTTTGCTTTGCATCACCCCCTTTTTCATGGGGGTGGGGGCAGCCAGGACACTACGAGGTCTCTGTACTTCCTAGATGTGATTAGACACAACAGTCGACATCCGTGAGGGCAGAAACATGCTGCTTACTTGTACACATGGTAAAATTCTAGTAGTTCTGTGCTGTCTGGTAAATCCTGTCTGCTTTATGCAGTGTGGCCCGAAACAGTTGTGTGGTGAGGGAGGCTGGCTGCTGGCCAGCCATTGACTATGAAATCCTGGGTACCTGAGAGCTTATCAGTTCTTTTGCTTTGTAAAAGAAAAAAGTGATGAAAATGTTGGTAAACTGCCATGAAGGTTTAAGGCTGCTGGAACAAGATGCCGTGTAATCAGATTGGAAAATGGAGCTTGAGATTCTCTGCATGGAGAGCAGCCGTCTGTGGACCCCGTGAGCCGCTGTGCAAGTGCCCGAGCTGACCACTTTGTTAGCAAATCAGCTTGTTTGCTGCAGCAGCGGGGTGGAAAAGACCAGAGCTGGTGATGGTATGTAACGGAGGGAGAGCTCTTGCATGGCACAATCTAATCAGCTTGCAATTAGCTCAGGCTCTTCAGTCACCTTCTTAATTTTCTTCTTTCCCCCTCTTTGTGTTAATACTGTGCACTTTAAACAATTAAGTAAGGGAAGTAATCCTTCAAGCAAATCAAAGCCATCCTTTAATTTTACCACTCTGCTGAAAAAGTATCAGGTGGTCCACTGGTCTTCATCAGATGCTAGAAATTCTCCGGCTTACTGTAGCATAGAGAGGGGCTTTAACCAAATGATTTTTTAAGATAATCTTTCAAATATCTTGGCAAGGGGTGGGGGTGGGGGGGGCAGGAAACGGTACATCATTTAAACTGGCACTGAAGTTAAAATTAATGTGAGGAGGTATTGCAAATGCCTTTTGGTTTATATAGAGTAGTGAATCTGTTTCATATTTTTAATAAGCAGAGGCAGGCCGTGCGTGCGTGCGTGTGTGTGTGTGTGTGTGTGTGTATGAAAGATCTGTGTGTATATATCTCATATATAAAATCCTTTATGCTGCTGTTTGTTTAGGTATTTCTGTATAGCATCTTTATGAAGGCTCTGATGACATAGCCACTTGTACTGATAATACCACTAGTTCACCTTTAGCGAACTTGATTCACTAAGGTTTAAAAGAACAAGGATATCATTGCTGATCAAATGTGTTACTGTTAATCCTCTAAAATAAAATTCAGATCATGTGGGGGAGAGGTGAGAAGAGCAAAGCATAGGTTTGCAAAATCGGCATAATAGTTTTACATTTTACTTAATTCAAGGACAGAGACTTCTGAAATACTGCTTAAAAGACACCTATTTATCTAAATAAAAGAAATCCTCTAATAGTATTACTTAGGCTACCTTGTATCAATTTTCCTATTCCAGGAAGCTTTTGCTAAAAGAGTCTTCACATGCATGAATCTCTGACCAGATAGGTTTTATTAGGTGTTTTGTCACGAGGTAGAAGATGGGCATTATTTCATGAATGTTTACTTTGGAAAGCAACACAGGAAATGATTGGAATTTGCTTTTAATGGTTACTAAAGAAATAATTAAAGTACTTTAGGTGATTTTGCTCCAAAATAGCTCCTTTCTGGGGGCTTTTTGTGCTAATAAACATGAACATAGTCATAATATTATCGATACTTGATTACATTAGTATCATATTTGAATTCTCTCCATGTTGTCAACATAAGAATTTATTTGCCTTTAGTAAATGACACACTCCTACTAATGAACTCTGTCTTATTTTAGCCTTCAGCAAAAAAAAAATCTCACAATTTATAACCAGTCATTTGGACTCAAGGTTGTTTTGTTTTTGTTTTTAACAAACAATTTAAAAAGTTTAATTGTTCATATATTATTGCTATTTGAAGGATAGCATGGCTTTTGTTTTGCTATACTTATTTGATTATATATCTTACTTTTATATTTGGGGGAGCGATTTCAGTCTGACAGAAAATGAAAATAGTTAATATGAAGTGCATTTAAAATTAGGTAGGCTTCTAAGTTTTGCCTCAGGGTTTTGCTGGTATTGCATCCATGTGTCCTTTTGTTGTGTTTTGAACTTTTTTTTGTTTTTAATTAAAAACACAGATTAAAAGAACATCTATCACCTACACACATCTTATGCTGCAAAGATTCACTTTATACTCTTTTAGAGGACAAACTTCATTAGATATGCACTTGCTGTACATTGGATTGTAAATCTTACAATTTAATGGTAATTCAGTGAGCAGTTATTGCTTCAGTGGCCTTTTTTCTTTCTTTTTTGTCCCATCTCACTTGTGAAATAGGGTTACCCTTTGCAAGTGTCACATCCATAGATTCATCTTTTGTACTTTGTAGTTGTTCCTGGCGCATCATTCTTAAGTTGAAAAAAAAAAAGGCAAAGCGATGGAGGAACCATGTGGTGGGGTGGGGAGTGTGGGTGTGCGTGTGTGTGTGCGCGCGCGTGCGTGCATGCAGGATAGGGGGTCTAGACCTGTGAGTTTCATGATTATGCCAGAGAGACAGAGAGAGAGACAGACAGAGACAGAGACCCAGAAAGATACAGAACTCTAGCAACAGAATAGCCAGAAGCTTTAGCATCGGTCTGACGGATTGATCCCTTTTTCTAAATAGGCATTTCCTCTAACCTCTTTCTCAATCTAATGTGCAGTTTTTCTATAACAGATTGCATTCTGCTCTCGAATTCCTGGAAGCAGAAATGGTATCTGATGGGTACAAGTCTTCCTGCCTTGCTTACACTATTAATATTCTTATCCTTTTTAGACATTGAAATACTTTTTTTTGTGGAAACAATATACACATTCATAAAGAAATCATAAAGGGATTCTCCTTTTGAAGATAATCAGTTCTTTTCAGGAACTGCAGGTTACATGGCGCGCAAATGAGCTCTAAGTGGGGGGATTTAAAGTCCTGCTACAGCATTTAATTTCTTGAGGAAAGGAGTTCAGTTCAAGGTTAGCCTGTTATTGTGGCTCCGGCAACTACTTCTCGCGTCCCCGTGCTTCTGCCAGCAGTACTGCACAAAAGGCAGTCATTTTTATTTAATACGCGGGGAGGTATTAATCACTGCAGCATTTTCTTGCAAAAATTTATCTTATCATATTCATTGTTTCACTACCCATGACAATAATAGGTGTTTAATTACTCAATAACAGCCGTTTATAGATTCCATTTTTCCTGTGTGCTGGACAATTGGTATTGATTTTGTACTTTGATGCAACAAGAAACTGTATTAAACACAATTAGAATTCCAAGGCTGGTAAAACGTGCATTTGTTATGGTAACTGGACTTGCTTTGAGGAGCGGTAAGCGTCTTCCAATCCAGGCAGCGCCTTTGGAGTGAAAAGGATATTTGATTTTGCTGCAGCTCTATGGTTAAAAATGAACGCTCTTTTTCCCCCTCATGTTGCGTGTATATGTGCACACACACGTGTTCGCAAGTGCGTAGATTTTAGTTTTAGTGAAGCAAGAAAGAGTTTGGATGAAATGAAAAGATTCGAGACGGATGGCTCTTTATAGTGCGACAAACCATTGTGTACAGGCGACCACTGACTCCATGTAATCTTGTAATCGTGTCTCTTTAGTTAATGCCATAGGTCTTTATTTTATCAGTAAATAAGTTATTACCTGGGGTGAGGGTGGGAACCATACAGGATGAAATAGCATCTTCCTCTCATGCTGGATTCTGGTTCACTTCCTTTTAGGGTGTTGAGGAAGACCCCCAAATCCCCATTGTGTCAGAAGTTAAACATTGGGTTTTGTTAAAATTGGCGCTAAATAAAACCTTTCATTTACCTGACGCTATTATGTCACAGTCAGGCAGCAGGAAATCTTTCACAGAACTAAACTCAATTCTGTTTTCCAGCAGGTGCTAGTCTGCCTGGGTTTTGCCTTAGCTTGCTTTTCACAAACGCACTTCCATGTGCATTTGACACATCCTAAACTAGAATTTGAGAGGACTCACTTGTTGGTCAGTGCATTCCTTGCTTATGATTTTCAGCTCCTTACAGATTTATTTCCTGTGGTGGGAGGTTATTTAGCCTTACCAAAATAAAAAGCAAAATAAACCAAGGACAGATGAGAGGTTGCTTAATCGTCTTATTTTTCACAAATGGAAAGCTTGTATCCTTGCTGAATCTTACTTTGTGTTTCTTTCTGAGAGTCCCACAGAACTCTAAGCTGAAATGTCACAGTTTTGCAGAGTGATATGGATAACTTCCCTTACCCCTAAAAATGGAGGCTGCCATGGACACAATTGCTTTCTGTATCTGGAAGCTGTTTTAACTGCCAGAACTGTAATGGTGACTACTGAAACATTAATCGATATCACTACTGTGGCATAGAATTAAAAAAAAATTGTGTATGGGGCACCTGGGTGGCTCAGTCAGTTAAGCCTCTGACTTTGACTCAGGTCATGGTCTCACGGTTTGTGAGTTCAAGCCCCGCATTGGGCTTTATGCTAACAGCTCAGAGCCTGGAGCCTGCTTTAGATTCTGCATCTCCCTCTCTCTGCCCCTCTGCGGCTCACTCTCTGTCTCTCAGAAATAAATGAACATTAAACATTTTTTAAAAAAAATTGTGGTGCCACAAAACTTCAGGGAGGATTTTACAATTACCTGCCATTTGCTTCAAAGTGCAGAAGCCGTCACCACCAATTGTTTATTAGTTTTAATCAGACATTTCTTATTCAGTTAATATTTGTATTGTTATTTTTCTTTATGGGCTGTCAATAAGAGCATAAAGCCATATGAAAACAAATATAAATAATTTACATCTGGCTAGTGTATTTCTTCCTGCTCCCCCACCCCATACCCTGAGCTTCCAAGAAAGAGAGAGAAAAAAAAAGAAATGGAATGGCCTGCCCATCTTAAAACACCATTTTATTTTTTGCTCATAGACATGAGAAGAAAATGGAAGCATGTGTTATGTGTTTATTTTGCTTTACTGGGGCTGGACGGGTACTGGCAAGAGGAGGCTTCTCCGGCAGTGGGATCTGAGGTCTGCCCAGTTGTGTGTGATAGAGCCTCGATGGCACAGCAGATCACAGGAATGGCCTGGCTTGTAACTTAGGATTGCGCTTCGAAGGAGATTTAAAAAAAGAAGTTGTAGAAATTTCCAAGTTTTGGGGCTTTCTCCTACAGATTGAAGCTAAGGCCCCCTTGATTCTCTGGCCTGGATCGCAGGTCCCTGGTGATTTGTGTGTGTCCTTTCCAAATCAACTGTTTGGTGCTTTGTATTTCTGTTTAGACAAATCATTTGATTTTGAATAATGTGAGTGCAAACTCAATTAAATGAAAGATGATCACATATAATTAGCTAGTTGTAAAGTGGATTACATAAAGAATTGGTATGGAGGGCTGTTTTATGGTAAATGCTACTTTGTAGGCAGGCTTTCACTGTAAAGAGGAGTGTGTTGATTGCTAAGGAGTATCTAGATTTGGACTTGGGCTGCACAGCTCACTGCAAGGCGGAGGTACTCCTTCTCTGTGCCTGCCAAGGGCCAAGTTATGTGGTGCCAGTGGAAAGGGCTTTATGAGGAAGCTGAGTCCTCAGACCACTCAGACTGCAAGCAGATTTACACCCTCGCATACATGTGGGGAACCTCCGTCTCCCTTTCCACTGCTCTTTATCTCAGACATGTTTTTCACTACTGTTTAAAGCACCCTGACTCTTATTTCAGTTAAGGTAGGTCCTGGGTCTGATACTCTTTTGATTATTTCTAGCCATAAGGTTTGTGGCGTCTCATGGAAGTCATTCACAATCTCTCTCTCTCTCTCTCTCTCTCTCTCTCTCTCTCTCTCTCTCACACACACACACACACACACACACACACACACACACACACAGCTTTCTTTTCAACATGAGAATAGCAAAAATGATACCAATTGTAGCTATTACAGTTTTTATCTCTTGTTAGCAGGGAGCTCAATCTTTCCTGGTAGGGGAAAGCTAAGCCCACAAAATGAATGCATTTTCTTAAAGCCAACAGTCCCAACCAGGCCCTACCTGAATAACTGACCAAGTATTTGACTAGCCAAACCAGTCATTTCATCGAGGGATCAACGGGAGAGATTTGTGTAGAGGATACCTTGGACTTCTCAGAAGACATCTATTTTGAGAACTTCCCTTTTGTCATCTTTCCTCACAGAAACTTTCTATATCCCGGTCAACAATCTGGTCTGTGTGCAACCACTGCCTTTTAAGTATTCATATCATTTGTAACTTCTGAATCTTTGACTTTTTTTGCCTTAGGGTAGCGTAGGATTTTGTTTGTGGAAGCATGCGTAGACAGACCCCAGTGTGTTACAATGTCTACTTTTTTTCTCTGTTTCTCTTTCTGCTCTTACAGGATGTCGCCCTCCCTCTCTCCAGACCTCCACACGGCCCATCCTTCCCTTCAGTCCCTCCACAGTATCCTTCTAACCTCACTTCTAGCTCTCTGAATAAAAAATCGATAAGACTATTAATGCCGTTGGAACTTTTTAAAAAGGAGAAATAATATTTTAATTACTACTGACGTGCCAGTTTGAAGCCCGTATCCTCCTTTATGACAGTTCAGTTTAGAAACTACATTGCTTCATTTCAGTAACTTTATTACCATTTGGCTCAGAGATTGCTATTTCGCCTTGGCCACAGATTTCATCAGTTGCCCGGTTCACCTTTGTCCACACTATACTTGTGAAATGACCCCGTCCGTTAGTGCTTGTCAATAGTAAATTGCTATATTCGGCACCTAGAAACACACCAAAAGACTACAACTCTTTATTGAATGACTGAGTGTGTAGTTAATTTTTTAAAATTAAAACTTAATTGGAATGGTCTTAGTTACCACTTAATACTGGTTAATCAAGGCACTGGTTGGGGTCAGCTTCTGATGACATCATTCTTCTTGGTAGTAGGAACATTGAACACGGGGCAGTATGTGGGTGTCCGTGTGACAAGTGTGCTCTCTTCATCCCTCCCCTGCTCTAAGTTTTAATTTTCTACCTATTCTGTCAAAATAACCATGCGTGAAATGGTCAAATTTCAGTTGTTCTGATGACATCATATTAATTTTCTTCTTGAAAATTCCCAATGACTAAGTCATCCCTTCAAAGAAAGTTCTTTTTAAATGATGAAAAATTTGTGCTATTGTGTTTACAAATAGGATGCAGGATCTTTTCTTACAGGAATTATTAAAAGAATTTTAAATATGATTTTCCTTTTAAACAGATGACTAAAAATAGTGTATTTGGGAGTAGGAAGGAGTTTGTGATTATGTCAAGACTAGATATGTCTCTGCTAAATATGTAGTTTTCTTAATTATAAATGTGAATTTCTCTTCACTGTAAAATTTATGTGAAAAGAAAAACGTCTACTGCTTACTTTTTTTTTTCAAGTAGTTTGGTTCTTTAATCTCCTATTTTTGCCATAAATAGGTCATTGTTAAATTGCTTGAAAATTAAGGCAAAATAAAGGGCCACTATACTCAGGAATCTCATTTTTATGAAATTTATAATAATGATAAAATATCACTTATTTTCCAAATGTTGTTTGGCATGTACTTAGTTGTGGCTTAATAATCCCCCAAAGATTATTTTAATCTACTAAAAATACTTAAATTCCAAATTCTCTCTTTTCTGGGTTTTTAATCTTCTTTGTTTTGTCTCTGTATCTTTGAAATAACCTGATATCAGAGAGAGTATCCCTATTAAAATACAGTGAGGCTTTAAATGGCTGAAGAGAGCACTTCTGACAGATAAACATGGTAATCCTGTTTGTTTTCATAATATTCTGAATGTCCCAAAAGAAAAGTGGTTTAAATTTTGTTCCTTAATAGAAATTAGGAATACATAATTATTATGAAATTATACAATTTAATTTATGTTAAGCAGTGAAGATAAGAAGAAACGTTAAGGTTTCTTCAGATACAACTGATGTTACCATTGCTGTGACATTTAGGAATATGAAGGTTTAGATCAGTTTGTTTATACATTTGGGCACATTTATATAGCTATATATTTGTTTTAAATGAGATTATTGCTCTAAGAAAAAAAAACCTTCATAAAAACCTGTTGGAAAATAGAATTTTGTCAGAATTTCAGCCAACAAAAATTTCCTCTGTGATGTACAATAACTGCTATTTCAATCTTGCTCTCCCTCAACGGCTGTGATTTCTAGGTTGTATGCAGCTCGGGACAGAATTCTATCAGATAAAAATCATATGGAGTCTAAATGCGATTTTTAGGGATTTTTAGGGATGGTACGCAGAAAGTATTGTGAATTTTGTATTTTAAATAGTATGTTTTAGATTCACCTTACAAAAAGAAAAATTAGAATAGTCTAAATGTGAAATAAATATAGACATTTTCACCTGTCTGAATCATCACGTTCAGGTTTGTTTGGCTAGATGGCACTGGAATTTCCCAATAAGGAGAACAATCACATTTAATACATAATATTTGAATAGGTTGTTTGCGCCTATTCGTAAGTGTCACTGTTTAAATAAACCTAATAAGGCACCACCTTTACATCTTTGGTTTTACCCAGTCAAATATGCGGGGCAAAGGTTCAAGGTATTTCTTTTCATGCACATAATCAGTAACTGCTCTTAATCAAAATTGAATTCTTTAAAAAGAACTCATTTAAAAATAATGGGTGGGATCCATCAACATGAACAACTAGATGAATTGTGGGTTCAAATTTACTGGTAGATAAGTTAAACATTAGAGCCATGAAGTGTAAAGTTTGTGTAGCATTTAACAAGCCTTGGAAGAGTATTAAAAGTAACTTACGTGTAATATGCAATACTAATAGAGCTTCACAGAGCCCCTGAGGAAGCTGCAAATGTAATTCAGGATGCTTCAGGCTGTCTGAGATGTTGAGATTATGTTCCATGAAGACCAAAATAAGGTTTCAACAAGGTTTTCCTGCAACCACGTAAATTCTCCACATGAGGAGAAATGAAAATATATTTAAAATTCTAGCAGCTTAAAAATGCACACATTTATAAGTGTGATGAAAATAGATTTCAAGTTTTTGTTTTCTCTGTTGTGGTTGGCATGTTCTAACTGGATTTTATGTTAAACCAGTTATGTTAAAAACCAAACATGTACATAGTGCCCCTATCTTGTCACTGTGTTAATGGAAAAAAAAAAGTTGAAGAGATAAAAAAGAAAAAGAAAACCATTACAATAAATGACTTTGAGTGCTGCTTGAGAATTGTGCACAGCAACCTTGCATCACATTATTTTTTAGGATTGGCCAAAAAAAAATTTTATATGGTACTCTGTTTTTTTCCAGAAGTGCCCCATACACACTTACACACACACACACGCACGCACACACACACAGTGGGATATAATTAAAGCATTAAGTGTTGAGTTTATGCTATCATCTGATAGTTAGGGAGGTCAAAACACAAGCTCTCTGGATCTTGGTGTTTTCATCCTAAAATGGATTACTTTGCATTGGAAGATATCTAAATTCTCTTCAGGTCTAAAACAGCTCTAAGTTCCATTTGAAAAATTTTAAGAACATGGAAACTGATTGTCCCACTCCATTTTCTGGCGGGTAACAGCTGTGCGACAGAGAGTGTTGAGCAGTATGTTATTTCTGGGCCTCTGGGAGAGCGGTTTCCACACTGTGGGCTGGAGACCTCTGAGGAATCTTGGACTTACTGTAAAGGCTTCGCAAATTCGCATGTGCACCTAACTTCTGTTTACCGCACATGTTCCACAGGTGTTTGGGATATGTGTGGTATCTCTGTGGTTAGAATAAAAGCATAAATATGTTTAGAAACATCACAAAGGTGTCACAGAATTCACTGTAGTTCTTAGTCATGTTTTCTCCACCAATGGATGCTGAAAATAAAATTGCTATCTTGAATCTGTGAAGTTTTCTTTTTTTTATTGCTAAAAAGGGTAGAAACCAGTCATCGGAGATGAACGTGTACTCATTGGGAGTACATTAATTGCATATAATGTAAACTATTAAGCATCGCCTTTGAAGTTGTGCCATTAATATTTTTCCAAGGGCTTTGGAATATTTAATTCCTTTCTAACGTCTAGTTGGGGTTATGACTCCATTTCCGGTCAGAGTACTTGAAATATTCCATTAGCTCACTGTTAGTAGTTGTCTTATAAACTCCTCCTAATGGTGAATAATGACCATCATTTGTTGAGCCTTTAACAGGCACTGTGTACGTGTGCATGTGAGTGTGTACGTATCTACGGTATGGAATAATTTTCCCCATTTTATAGATTAAGACATTAAGGCAGAAAAATTTTAGGTATCTTGCTCAACTCCTCATAGCTATTGGCAGAGATAGGAATCAAAACTGGCCTGTGTAGCATCAAAACCCACACAGTGTCTGTGGCATAATTTCAGATTTAGCTTAATGGCACATACAAGTCCCACAAGAAAATGCCTGACAGTCCAGTCCACGTTCTGAAAAACACATGTTATCATCATGACAGAATTGCCTTTTTGTGCCTCAGTTTACTCAGATTTGAAGTAGAGATCCATTTTGCCATTTAATTTTACTTTTCTTGCCAGGATAATGTATGAATTAGTTAATGCTTATAAAGAAGTGATTTGATGAGGGGAAAGCTCTATCTAAATGCTAAGTATTATTTATTATTCATGTAAGCATATTACTGTACCCTTCAATCACCTTTTTTTGGATGTTTCAAATGGGCAATTACTGTCTCTTTGTGTAAGGCTTTTAAATTTTTTAATTTAAATTAAAAGTTAATCTAATTTAGGAAAACTGCCAGCTGGAAAGGAACACAGATTTTTTTTTCTTCCTTTCCAAACAAAACAGCAATTCAGAATAGACTCCCTTTTAATATAGTAATGTGGGTAGGCATTCCTGGGCTCCTGGTATTAGGAAGGAGGGCTAATTAGTAATGGCTGCTTTGTAACGCTGGTAATCTATGTGTTAGGATTAGTGCTGATAATAGATCTGATTAGGTGGAATTAACTGATATTTAGAAGGATGGAGATTCCTTTGTTTATGAAATCTCCAGTTTGGGGGTACAATGTATAGCTGAAGTGGCTGAGTCCTTGAAATCCAGTTAATACAGCTTTTCCACAATACAGCGCCCAAATATGACTAGGGTCTGCAGGCAGCAAGGGGCATTTGAGCTCAGGAAGACCTGTACTTTCCTAGACCTTACTGAGGGGCCCGACAAATACTGAAAATCAGAGTTCAAAGATCAGAAATGTCAAGTATGCTTTAAAAGGGAAAGACGCATTTACCTGAGCTCTTCAGTTAATATCTAGCAATCCTTGATGGGAAAATCCTTCTATAACTCTCTTTTTCACATGCCTGTTGACTTAAATACTGGTTTTCATTTAAAGATAGAAAGTGAGAAACATATCAAAAAAACCGCTGTCTCCTTCAACCCCCCAAATTTGCATATTCAACTTTCCTTTTTAAAATAGCCCACTTTAAATATTCCCGAGCACTATTAAATTTTAAGGAAGTATGCTTAGAAATCACATTATTCAGTCACACAGCTTCAGTTGCCCAGCAGAATCATTAAATCCTCTGGAGTGATTTCAGTCCCATAAAAATTAGGGACCCCTTTACATTGTTTCCATATTCAAATGGAAATCTTTTTGCAAGTTAGTAATTAAAGTATTTAACCTCTCTCTCCCTCCACTTATTAGAAAACTCTTTTTTCTTTATTTTTTCAATTACGAAAAACCGCTAAAGCCAATCAAGCATTTATTTTGATAAACCACTTGTAACAGTCTCAGCTCAATTCTGCAAATAAAAAAAAAAAAAGCTAAATAATCACCCTGAGCAGATTTTGCAGAGACCTTGCTCAACCTGTTCAGGGATAATTATGCCGAGCTTTTAGTATGGGGCAAAGGAAAACATAAAATTAAGGGATGAAAGAAAGTCTACCTATTTTGAGAAAATACTGGGATAATTGGTACTCTTTTTATTACCATTTTATTATAGAACGATATTGTCTTGCAATGAAATATAGGTTTAGAGCAATGAAATAGTACTGTGAGGGGTTGAGAGAATTTCTGTTAGATGGATTGATTTAAAATGTAATAAAAATAGCAAATTGCCAAATCGTGAACTGCTAAATAGTCAAATTAGAGTTCATTATTTAAATGACTTTTTTTTCCTTTTTAATCATATGATGTTCATAATTGCTTTGTTTCTGACAAGTGCATTATTGGGGACTTTCTTTCTGTCTTCTGCTCTTTTTCTTTCTTTCTTAGTTTCTTCCTGTTTCTTCTTTCGTTTCTTTCTTTTTTCTTTTTTTCTTTCAGAGTAGTTTTTAGTTTGGAGCTACATCCATAAACTTTCTTTAGAATGGAAGCATCAGGAATGGGACCCACCCAGGCAAGGAAGGGCCTAGAAGAAGGCATAGACAGATTAGAAGTGGCGGTGATACCAAATGTGACCCTGATCGTAGTTCTGTGGTACTTTGGAAATTTACCTGTTTTACAGACCTTGTCCTTTTGTATATGAAGGTGACACTGAAGGGTGTGCTAAACAGAATGGTGTGTGAACTGTGGCTCTTTATATATCTGTTATCAGGGGTATACCCCACTTTAGTAAGACCTGAGGCTTACACAACGCAGGCTCCGACTTTAAGAATAATAGCACCAGTTACAAATACAGAACTCAGTAGGGGTGTTGGAAGGACCAGTGCTAGCGAGGACTCCTGAAGCCTCAGGCCCCTTAGGCCCCGAGGGAGGTCTGCCTCTGCTGATTACACATGTGGGAACAGAATGGGTGTTCGAAGGCTTCATTTTGGTCAGATTCATTAGATTTGTATTGGTAGATACTCTTGGCTATTTTTAGAAATGCCAATAATTACTGTTCTCTCTTCCTGGCACTAATGTTAAATATATAGGGCTTGGGTTGAAGTTACACAACTTAATGACTCCTCTCCAACAATTAAAATGTTTGTGCCTCTGTTGTGTGCTGTGCTTATACCTGAATGTACCAACATCCTTGACTACATACTGCATTGTATAGAATTCACCTTAAAGAAGTCACATAGGAAAAGAGAGACCAGAGTTGGCTAAAATTGTTGGAAATATTAATAAAAACGTAGACGTGAGTAACAATAATTAAAGCAGAAAAACGTTGGGCTATTCTGATGGGACATGGAAAGTATCAGTAAAGAAGGTCTCTCTCATCTGGCTCCCTTCACTTCCTCAGTGTCGCACACCCACAGGAACCTCCATGTGCCACTTCTCAGTCTGCTGGGAGCCCCGAGGCTAGAGCTTCTAGCATCTAGAGTGGCTTCTCCCGTGCTGCTTTGTTTCTGGGGAATCATCAGCAAGTCTGCTGATTTGTCAGTATTTTTACACTCTTAGCATTTATTGGATGAGGCATCCATCTTTGGTAGTTGTTTTGTGTGTGTGTGTGTGTGTGTGTGTGTGTGTGTGTGTGTGCGCGCGTGCTCTCATGTCTAGGTTATGCTTTGAATCAGCACATATTTATTGAGTAACTGTAAGGCATACAAATTATGATAAAGACGATAATAATACCATCTTACCTTTGGGTACCTGTTTGCAATTTATAAAATACTTTTGCATCCATTAACTTCCTTACTTCTCAGATTTCTAAGGGGTAAGCAGAGTAAATGCTATAATTCACATTTCACAGAAGACAAAACTGAGGTCAGGGGACTTGAGCTTACATTTCAGAACTGGTGGAGGAGGACTTGAGCGCTGAGATACTGACTCAGTAGAGACCTTTCTCAACCATCACACAAAGCTTGCACTTTATTGGAGAGTTAAGAAATATGAAGGGGGGGAATCCACTAAAACACTTTTAAGTGCATATACATGTATCTATAGATAAATAATTCCCTGAGTATAAGAAAGTGTTAAGAAAGTGTCTAAATAAAGCACACAGTGAGGAGTTGTGAATTCAGTGTTTCACAAATATGAATCAGTAGTTAGGCTCTGGTGTGTGTGTGTGTGTGTGTGTGTGTGTGTGTGTGTGTGTGTTTGTGCATGTACTGACTGAGAATGTGGGGAATACAGGGTACTGTATTACAGACCGTATTAATTGATGATCATGACGCTATGTTGTTATGCTTCAGTGAGAAGACAGAACAATCAGAGGAAAAACCATCCACACTTTGAGATACTCTACACTTCTCTGCTTTTGCAGAATGCGATCCCGGACTCAGAAGCATTTCTTATGCTCAAATGGAACATCTCCTTCACAGACCACGCTATTCCACTGCCGTCTTCCAATTGCCTCCATTGCTTGTAACCTTGACTGAACTCTTCCCTTTCTGTGTTCTCTATAAATCTGCTCGTCACCACTCCCACAATATAGCCTATTTATGACATTGCTGCAGCCCAGTCTCTGAATTCTGGATTTCATCTTTTCTCATCTAGGCTGACGTGTTCTGAAACTAGAGCTTCCAGAGCCTTCCGAGTTCTCACTGTGGCCACTCTGCCACAAACTCTGCCTCTTGTTATCCCATTAAAGTATATTTCAGAGCGCTGCCCCAGTGTCCGCCTTGCTCCCTACTCCTCCTCACAGGGAACTTCTCGAAGACCTCATTATTCATATGCTTCCAAATCTGTACCTGTAGCAGCATTCCAAATGATCTGAACAGCCTCCATTTTTGTCACATAGAAATGCCTGCCTCCCTTATGTCAGTTTTGTAAAAATTACTTCCTTAATTTATGTTGTTTCAAAAACACAAAATAAAACAACAAAACCCCAAAAAGGGTGACTGCAGCTTTAGAATTCAAAACCCTATCAGTTACTTACTAGAAACATGTCTATTACAAAACAAGACTTTTTATATAAGGGATGGTGGTTTCTTTACACTTTAGAATCCCACTTCTAACCCCTAAGGTCTGGTTTTAATGTCCATATAACTCACATTGAGCCCAGCATCTTGGATTCTTTTCTTCTTCTTCTATAATTTGTATTGTCCCTCTTTTTCCCCCTTTAATTTTATACAAAGGATAACACCTAAAAATAGCATGTTGCCAAGAGTAGGTCAACTCATCCTCTATGCTTGAAAATCTAGTATGCTGAAACCAACTTTTCAGTAGATGACAGAGCACAGTTATAATACAAATGGTTCATTTATTTCATAAAAGATTTTTTTTCTTACAGTATCTTGAATATCAGCTATCTTTACTACACTAAAATGATCTGATTTACCAAAACAAAAACAAAAACAATTATGCACAGTTACTTGTAATCACAGGCTCTGTTAAGGCTCCTTTCTTAAGCTAATACAAAATCTCTACTTGAATCTTAATTTTCTCCTTGACTGGGATTTTCTTAACCCCAGTTCTCAGGGAAGATATAGCTTCTTTGGTTCATTGTTTTGTTTTGTTTTTTAAATGTCCTGTCTGTTAAATGTCCTATATGTTAAATGCCATGTCTGTTAAATGTCCTGTATGTTAAATGTCCTATATGTTTAACAATGTTAAGAAGTTACATTCCTGTGAACACTTAATGACTCCAATACATTCAAATTTGAAAAGACACTAATCTAAAATCATTGTCTTTTGTTTGCCTGACAATTTTTGATATTTAGATTGCATACTTCTAAAAGAGAATTAGATAGCAATGTGGTCCTGAATGTGTACATATGGTTGGCATGTCATTCTTTTCCCCCAAAATTCACCGTAAACTGGCATCTTGGTGTTTAGGGTTTTTCAAAGCCACCCTTAGTTTTTCAAAGTTCATTTTAATTTTATAAAACTGAAAATACCTGACAAAGCCATGCCTTCATACCTGCCCTGTCCTGTCTTAAAAACAGACTTTTCTTGCCTTCCTCTCTCGATTTGTGCCTTGTGCAATTTGTGTTCTCAAAGCTCTTTAATTTAGAGATATCCCTTTGCGTCACTACTGTTAAATTCTTTATAAAAGGTGCGCGTCAGCTCATTTATTCCCGAAGGGCCTTTGTGGCAAGTTTAGATACATTCCTTCCAGAGGCTGGGGACAGACCACCTGACCCCTGGAGCACTTTCTCCTCCCTGGGGCTCGAGTGAAACTCTGCATTACTTTGTCAACATCAGACTGCCTCCACTACAGTGCTGTTTCGGTGCATTTTGCTTCTTCTCTGACAAAGCAAGACAACTTTATGTTCAAGCCTCCTTCATTGTTTCCTTCATACCGGCAGGAACTCAAAATACCTAACTTTATTTTAATGATACAGAGCTGGCAGACTCTGGTGTGAAAAGTCGGTGTGATCCCAAAGTTTGTTTGCAAGTGATTCAAAAGTAGAAGGCGGGACCCTACAGAAATAATAGGTTTCACTGTGGTTAGGGTTCCTGTCTAGTGCACCAAAGTTTTGCCTGTTGACCTGAATTGTGGTACTTTGCATCTATCATGAATGCTGTGTATTCACCTTAGTTTCAAATTAGCAATTAGCAAGCAGGGGATGAGGCCTCCTTCCTAGGGGACTCTATAGCTCCAGTGACAGGAGGGGAGACCCTCACTCGCTCTGTCCTTGGTGGGGGCCCCTGGAAATAAGACCTGCATTGTCTCAGCTTCAAGGCCTCCCTCTCCTGGGGCAGGGGATTCTGTAGAGGAGTTGGGGGAGTGGGAGCAGCGCCAGTGAGGGGGATTTGGATAAGCTTGCCTGGAGGAGGAGGAGGAGGAGGAGGAGGAGGAGGAGGAGGGGGAGGAGTTGGGGGAGGAGGAGGAGGAGGAGGAGGAAGGCAGCTGTAGGTAATGAGCGCAGGCTGCCTATGCCTTCTGTCTTTCTTCTTTCCCTAGTTTGCCATCCTCTCCCAATCCCATTCTCCTTCAATAATTTGCTGAAAAGGTTCAGGATGGGCTGTTAGAAGACCTCCCAGGGAAGATGGGGAGAGGGCAAGAATAACATTAATCCTAACCAAAACCCCTATATGTTGAGGGAATGAACAGATCCCTTTTATAGAACTTGAAAATGAGCCTCCAGGAGGTTAAATAAGCTGCTTACAGTTTCACAGCTAGTAAAGGGTGAGGCAGGATTCAAAAGCATGTCTTTCTCATTCCAGAGCTCATGCTCTCTCAGGCATTCTACATGGTGTTACACAATGAGCAGGAAGGGAGTGCCCTCTTCCACCCATCTCCCTTTCTTTTCATCTGTTCTAAAGAAGGTGGTAGGGAAATGGAACGAACAGTGAAGATGGAGAGACTGTGGCAAGGGATAAGGGAAAATACGAATAAATCACCACCACCACCTCCTGAACAACAACAATAAACCTCCGCTCTGTGACGCTCAGCAGTTTTTGTTGTCTCCACTTCATACAGGGAACACACAGGAAGGCTCTGGGGAAAGTACTTACCCAAGAGCTCCGATGTCATGCTTAGCGTGTGGTGGGATCATGGCCCACACCCAGCACCGAGACGGCAAAGCCCGTGTTCTAGTGCTGCCCTCCCACTACCCTTTCCTTGTTCCCTCCCTTCTGCCAGCCCAGTGGGGAGGTGACTGGGAGCAGGTAGGGTGCGGGCCAGTGCTCACGAAGAATGTTGGGTGTTCATGTCTTAGGAAGAAGACACATGCTTTCCTTCCTCCCTGTTTAAACTTTCACGTTCTTTCCCTCCTGCTAAAGCCCAGTCATCCTAACTTCCCTCTGAGAAAACCCCAGTGGCCTGTCTCTGGGTGGGAAGGCCACCTGGCCCTGGGGATTCTTTGTGGGTGACAAATATGTACGTGGCAGTGGAGGATGGCCCATTACTAGTCATTTTAGTATTTTTCAGATACAAGCATAAATAGAGATGGAATCAAAGTGCTGTGAACAAGAAGGACCTGGATGGATGAGCATAACTGGGGTGATGGGATTATGGACTAACAGGGCCAGTCTCCACCATGCTTCACAAAATCCAGCCGATCATTTAATAAGTACGTCTCATGGGGTAGACTGCATCCAGTGACGTGGGCATTAGATAGGAACAAACAAACCAAGAGATCTTCCATGGTTTTATGTTCGAGTCTCACAGTGAAGACTCAGGATGTTCAAAGAAATCAGCACCTTTTTCTGATTCTAAGTTGAATGAGCATAAATTCTTGCAATACGATTTATCTGGAGCTCTTTTCACTGCCTGGCCATCAGTAACACAATGGAGTCTTTCCTGGCTCCTACCATGCTCTTCAAGTGTATCAGAGGTCAGAGAGGTTTTATCCATGTGTTCGTTCCTTTTAACACTTTGTATCTGATGTGTGCCCAGCGCTGTGCTGGAAACCTTTGGTAAATCGTTCCCCTGCTCAAACCTGGACAGGATTGTCTGGGAAACAGACACATAAATAATCAGACACAGAACGTGCCTAGGGCTGTATCAGGAAACCTAAGCTTAAACTGGAGGCCTAAAGTTGGATACAGAGTCCATGATTTCCTTCACGTCTTGGACAGTTCTCTCAATCCTCTCTATATTTAGTTATCTCCAAAATGGGATCAATCAAAGTTGCTCACAAGGTTATTAGATGAGTTAAATGGCACAGTGTATGTGAACACTCCTGGCACTTGCACTGGCACACTTCAGATACTCAATAAATTGTTGAAACTCAGCAAAGTGCTCTGGGAGCATGGGCGAGGAGACAAATGACTACTTGTATAATTTGAGCAATATTTCATCAAGAAAGTGACATTAAAGATGGGTCTTACATGATGAGAAATTGCCAAGAGAGAAGGGAGGTAGAAAAAGGGAGAGAATAAGCCACTTACTTATTCTCTAGTCTGTTTCAAGGGTAACCAGAGAAACACCTCACCAGATTTCACACCAGTTTTGTTGAAATATTTGATTATGGTGTACTGCTTAACATCTCTTCCTACTAAGCATTTGTCCCTGCTAAGGAAACTTACTATCATTAACTATCTTCTTTCTAAGAGAAAAGTCAAGAAGGTTTTCTTAGAAAAGGTGAATTTTGAGCTATAGTTAGATGCTAAGGCTGTTGTTTGTCAGAGAAGGTAGTCGGAGGGAAAAAGGATGCACAGTTTACATAAGCTAGAGATTTGGAAGGCCATTAGGTATTCAAGGGCAATGGCAAAGAAAGGCTCCTTGTGGCTGGAGCACTGCAGGGTGTGGGGTTAAATAGTGGGAAAAATATTTTAGGAGGGTAGGAGAGAGTAAAACCAGATTTTAAAGATTAAGGAGTGAATGAAAGGCGAGGAAGTCAAGATGTTAAATATAGACACCTTTTAAGGAATTTGGCCATGCAGGGAAAGAGTGGTAGTCTGAGATGAAGGAAGATGGAACTAAGGTTGTTGTTTGAGATGAAGGTAAGACAGAACTTGGATGTTCTTTAAATTTGTGGTGAAAATCAGAAGAGACAGGGAGACAAAGCATAAAAGAGGATCAGAGAAGTGAGCATGGGATCCCAGAGGAGCTGGGAAAAATGCAATCCGGTGCCCGGGAGAAGGGGTTAGCCTCTAGAACAGGACAGCCAGTAGGTAAGGGAGGTGGAGAAGTTCCAGAATAGAGTTGTGGGAGTATCTGGCTCCGTGTTTCTTTTATTTGGTGAAGCAGTAAAATGACCAACGGGGATGGCTTATGGTTTTGCTCTCCATAATGGAGAGCCAGTGTAGACAATGGCTATGCCACCTTGGCCAAGTGATTTTACTTTTCTGGACCTCAGTTTCTTCAACTCTAAAGTGAGGGATTGCACTGACACTTCTAAGTTTCCGTTTCATTCTGGTTCTGCATTTTATCAAAATGTTATGAGGGGCAAAGCCACTTTGTTTGCCTGTCCTTTGTGCCTCTCCATTCTGTGGAAGAGAGGCTTCCGTGGTCACGTAAGTTTGGGTTATAGGTAAACAGGTTCTTCACATGAGGCCCTTTGAGAACCTCTAGAATGCTAGTGTCATTAACAGCCTTGAAGTGGAGCTTAAAATATGCAGTGCTGCCCACTATTAAATAAATATTGTTCCATGGAACATACTATGGGAAACATTCATGTGAGCATTTAGTCTTCCAAGGAGTTTATAAAAAATGGTATTCCAAGTTAGCAGGGTTGACCGCTTAATGGCTGTTGTCTCTAGTGAGCATGGATGTGTGCTTGGAAGTGATGTATCTCCTTCCAGTATCAGAAGAGGACGGAAAGATCTCCTGGGCTCGCAGAATATTAACAGAAATAAAACACGCGGCCCTGTCTTGGCATCGCTGCTTTGAGATGGTAGCAGAGAGCTCCCGAACCTTCTAGCTCTTCCCTTGGATAAGCTGGAGGGAAAGCCACAAAAGCTTAAAAAGCTCTTATAAGGAGGGTGGTAGGTGCTGTGTCACCTGTATGATTTCAGAAGTTCCCAAACCAGTACGAAAAGTAAGTAAGAGAGAAGTGTGCCTTTGTTTGGTTAAATGGTAACCCAGGGTATCATCTAACGTTTTTATTTCTTACCCCTTCAGATATATTGTAATATAATATTTTGTATATAGTTTAAATAAGACTGCTGCTTCATTGGCCCCTCCCAGGGATAAAATATGTTTTAGCTTTTTTTATTTTAAAAAATGTTTAGTCTTAATTATTTTTATTTTAAAGGTAGAGCAGGGGAGGGGCAGAGAGAGAGAGAGAGAGAATCTTAAGCAGGCGTGAAGCCCAGTGTGGGGCTTGATCCCACAACCCTGAGATCATGACCTAAGCCCCAATCAGGAGTTGGACGCTTAACTGACCAGGCCACCCAGGGGTCCCTCGTATGTTTCATTTTTAATAGTAATTGCCAGCATATATGTCTTTTTCAATTCTCTTTTCTAAATGGAATGATTATTTTGTACTTATTTTTTGTATTTGTAGGGTCTTTATTGACATAGCCACTCTAATTTTGGTTGCTTTAGAATGTGATCATCTTGAGCAGGCAGACTTCTTCCCAAATAACTGATAGTTCGTATGACATTGTAAAGTGCACGTGCAGTTTTAGCAGATATGTTGTTCTGTTGATTTATTCAGCAGTCTTTTTACTGAGCACCTACTATGTGCTATAAGCACTGTGTTTCATGTCAGAGAGAGAATGGGATGCAGTAGCTGTCCTGCCTTTTCATGCTTTTCTCCTTCTTGCTTGTGGTTCTTTTTCAGAATTCAACCTCTTCTTCCTCTTCTGGTCTCCTTGGCTATCCCTCACTCTGCTGAACACATACACCACACACAGACAGACACACACACACACACACATGCACGCACCACTCTTGATTAGCTCAAGGGTCTGGCTGCTGTGGAGTCTGCTTAGAGGCTGAGATAGTCTAGTCGGTGGATTTGCTTTCACTTGGAAACTAGAGGCGTGGTTTAAGGTGGGTCCGGGCCAGTTCAGAGAGCTCTGGTTCACGCTGCCCTGTTGATTTGCGTCACCTTCAGTTTCCTCGGGTTGAAAATGGCCCATGGGAAGATGCCAAAGCTGTGGTGACAGGAAGTACCAAGGGGCTTGGCAGCCTCATTGTCCAACTGAAGAGCTTCACAGGGACCGCCTATTGATTTTATACAGCTGCAGTGGCATGTGGCACACATCTATGACTTCTCCCTTTTCTTCACAGATTCTTCAGTTGTGTTTGCCTTCTTGTCTCCCTCACTCTCTCTGGTACAAAGGTTGTAGGTTTCATTTGATTATATTTTGCTTTTCTGTTAAACTAGGCTGGGTCACCTTGCTCTGCAAAGCTATTTAGAATTTGCTCATTTTTTTTCTTTTTCTTCTTAACATGTCCACTGCTAAAAGTTAATGCTCTCTCCTTTTATTTTCACAGACCAGATGTCAGAGGACACAACATTAAGAGAAGTCTGTTTTCCCTATTACCTTTCAGGAAGAGACTTTCAGACCTCATTAGGAATTATAATTGTCAGTAGAAAGACATGCACAGTAGATTGACTTAAAAAATAAAAACAAAGAAAAACTTATTTTCCTAATTCTATGCTTTGAATTTGGGCTGTTTGATATAACTAAAGCAGATTGGGGCCCTTGAGTGGCTCAGTTGGTTGAGTGTCTGATGTCAGCTCAGGTCACGATCTCACAGCTCTTAGGTTCAAGCCCCATGTCAGGCTCTGTGCTGACAGCTCAGAGCCTGGAGCTAGCTTCAAATTCTGTGTGTTCCTCTCCCTTTCCCCCTCCCCTACTCATACTGTGTGTATGTGTCAAAAATAAACATTAAACATTTTTTACATAGAAAAGAGGCATCATTAGCCTCCTTGCTATGCATAAACATAGATTATATCTTAAGTATAATATGAGGTGCTTCTAGCTTCTTAGAAAAAAAATTATTTGATATCACATTGCTGTATATTTTTTTAACAGTTCAACAGTTAATATTTATTCCTTAAGTTTATATATCCAAGTTAGTGTTCATATCTCCTTATCTGTCTCATACGTTTTTATTTTTATTATTTTTTAAATATAGTTGATTGTCAAATTGGTTTCCGTACAACACCCAGTACTCTTCCCGACAAGTGCCCTCCTCCATCACCACCACCTCTTTCCCCCACTCCCACTTCCCCTCCCCTCAGTTCGTTTTCAGTATTCAATAGTCTCACAAGTTTTGTGTCCCTCTCTCACCCCAACTCT
>NC_043702.1:65733691-65743050 GCF_006229205.1 Suricata suricatta
TTCCATACGAATTTGAGAATAGTTTGTTCCAGCTTTGAGAAGAATGTTGGTGCAGTTTTGATGGGGATTGCATTGAATGTGTAGATTGCTTTGGGTAGTAATGACATTTTCACAATGTTTATTCTTCTGATCCATGAACAAGAAATGTTTTTCCATTCTTGCTGTCTTCTTCAGTCTCTTTCATAAGTTTTCTATAGTTTTCATTATATAGGTCTCTTACATCCTTGGTTAGGTTTACTCCTAGGTATTTGGTGGTTTTTCGTGCAATCGTGAATGGGATCAATTTCTTGATTTCTCTTTCGGCTGCTTCATTATTGGTGTATAGAAATGCAACTGATTTCTGTACATTGATTTTGTACCCTGCAACATTACTGAATTCATTGATCATCAGGTCTAGTAGGCTTCTGGTGGAGACTGCCGGGTTTTCCATGTAGAGTATCATGTTATCTGTGAAAAGTGAACGTTTGACTTCTTTTTTGCCAATTCTGATGCTTTTTATTTCCTTTTGTTGTCTGATTGTGGATGCTAGGACTTCCAGCACTATGTTAAACAGCAATGGTGAGAGTGGACACCCCTGTCATGTTCCTGATCTCAGGGGGAAAGCTCTCAGTTTTTCCCCATTGAGGATGATATTAGCTGTGGGCTTTTCATAAACTGCCTTTATGATGTCTAGGTAAGTTCCTTCTATTCCGACTTTCTCAAAGATTTTTACTAAGAACTGGTGCTGTATTTTGACAAATGCTTTTTCTGCATCTATTGACAGGATCATATGGTTTTTATCTTTTCTTTTGTTAATGTGATGGATCACATTGATGGATTTGTGACTATTGAACCAGCCCTGTAACCCAGGAATGAATCCCACTTGATCATGATGGATAATTCTTTTTATATGCTATTGAATTTGATTTGCTAGTATCTTGTTGAGTATTTTTGCATCTGTATTTATTAAGGATATTGGTCTGTAGTTCTCTTTTTTCTGGGTCTCTGTTTGGTTGGGTTATCAAGGTGATGCTGGCTTCATAGAATGAGTTAGGACGTTTTCTTTTTCTTTTTATTTTTTGGAAATCTTTGAAAAGAATGGGTTTGAGCTCTGCTTTTAATGTCCGGTAGAATTCCCGTGGGAAGCCATCTGGCCCTGGGCTCTTAATCTTTGGGAGATTTTTGATAACAGATTCGATTTCTTCACTGGTTATCAAGTCTATTCATGCTTTCTATCTCTTCCCGTTTGAAATTTGGCAGTGCATGTGCATTTAGAAATTTGTCTATTTCTTCTAGGTTGTCCTGTTTGTTGTCATATAATTTTTCATAGTAATCTCTGATGATTGCTTGTACTTCTAAGGGATTGGTTGTGATAGATTCTTTCTCATTCATGCTTTTGTCTATTTGGGTGCTCTCTCTTTTCTTTCTGAGGAGCCTGGCTAGAGGTTTATAATTTTGTTTATTTTTTCAAATTCCAACTCTTGGTTTCATCGATTTGCTCAACTGTTTTTTTTGGATTCTGTATTGTTATTTCTGTCCTGATCTTTATTATTTCTTTTCTTCTGCTGGGTTTGGGGTGCTCTTGGTGCTTTCTTTCTCATTCCAGTAGGTGCTCTGTTAGATTTTGAATTCGTGCTTTTCCTAGTTTGTTGAAATTGGCCTGGGTTGCAATATACTTTCTTCTTATGACTGCCTTTGCTGCGTCCCAGAGATTTTGGATTGTTGTATTTTTGTTTTCATTTGTTTCCATATATATTTTAATTTCTTCTCTAAAATCAAGGATTTTTTAACTCATCACACCTATTTTCAAAATTCCTAGTCATTGTCTCAGTTGCTTTCATGCTTTTTTCAACCCCAGCAATTAATTTTATGACAAGTTTTAAAAATTCTTGATCAAGTATGTTGTCTAGATCTGCCTTGAGCAGTTCTGTGCCTGTGACTTCTTCCTGGAGGTTCTTCAGGGGAGAGTTCTTCGTTTTGTCCTTTTGGCTAGTTTTCTGTCTCTTGTCAGCTTCAAAAAGCTCATTGTGCACTGTGCACCTGTTAATTATGCTCTGTTAAAGGAGGCTTATGACTGTCCAGGGCCTGTCGTTTCAAGAAATATTCTTTTAATGATGTCTCTCAGTTTCTCTTGTTGTTCCTTTGAATATTTTATTTCCCCATTCAGCGATATTTGGGACTTGCCGTCATGCACACTTTGGCTTTTTTCTTGGTATAGCCCTAAGAAGGAAAACAGAGAGACAAACACAGACGAACAGAAGCACACACACGCATGGACAAATCAAACAAACAATCAAATTAAAAGGGGGAAAGGAAAGAAAGAAAATGGAGAGGGAAGAGACGAAAAGAAGAGAAAAAAAAATAAATGGGGTCAGAGACAAGGAAGGACAATGATCAGTCTAAGAGTGTATGACCAGTTTAGGGGAGAGATAAGGATGAGATACAGGAGAATATATCAGGATTGCAAGAAAGAAAAAAAAGGGGGAGAAAGGAGAAAGGAAAATAAGGAGTAAAAATTTAAAAAGAAATTTGAGTAAGAAAGGTAATAAAAAAATAAGTACAAGAAAAAAAAGAAAAAAGGAGGGAAAAGAAAAAATAGTAGCAGCTCCCCCTTGCGGATTGCCATGGTTTAGTGTAGTAGGTCCTGGGGCTGCTCTCAGAGGCTCCGCCTTGAGGCTGCGGAGTCTAGAATGGTAGCATGCCAAGTTCCACCAGAACTGAGCACTGTAGGCCACTCTAATGAGTCTGATTTCCTTGTGCAGCAGCTGAGCCAAGTTGTATTTTCCACACCCTCCTCGGTTCAAAGTCCTAGTCCATGCACTTTTATGGTATCACAGATGAGATGTACCTGCTTTGGTGGCTGGCTTCATAGGGGGAGGGATCAGTTTTCCTTGGCTCAGGCTAGGATTTGGGCTGCCGCTTCCAGAGGGAAGTGTGCTGCCTGAAGCGAGGTGCACAGCAGGAGGTGAAGTACACATCCTCACAGACACCGCTGCAGACTCCCAGCCCCCAGTAGGGATAGTGATCGCTAAGGGGAGGGAGCAGTCTCTCTTGTCACTGGTGGATTCTCGCTGCTGCTGCCTGAGGCGCTGGGCGCTGCCGGAAATGAGCTGCGCGCTCCTGCAGCAGAAGCGCCAGCCCCGGCCTCCACTGCCGCCAACTCCCTGCCGGGATCGAGTTGGGGTGGGGGCAATTTTTTCCCTGTTGGCACCCGGGATTCGGGATTTGCTTGGCCAATGCTGGAGGCAAGATGCGCGTGGAAATGAGGTGCGTGCTCCCACTCCCTCAGCCAAGGTCAATGTGAGCGCCCCTGGCACTGCCGCCGCAGCTGCTTACTCCCCGCTGGGATGGCACAGGGCTGGAAGCTGTTCTTTGCCTTGTGTTCCCGGGTTCCAGATTTGGGCTACCCAGCAGTTATATATTAAATGAGAGTTTCTCTCTCTGAGTGCAGTTAAATGTTCTTTATCTCTTCCCCAGAGACAGTACTATGAGCATGTTCAGTTTCTCTTTCTCTTCCCTTTGTCTCTCCGGCTCCATGTTGTTGCCCCTTTTTGGGCTGGGGTTCCCACCTCCCCTGCTCTTCTCGGGCTGGCCCGTTTCCAATCTCCCCAGTTTGCACTCACTCACTCAGGCATCTTTGAGGTTGTCTTCTTTCTGGAGTCTGTATTTTCTCCTTCCACTCTTGCAGATGAGAGTAATGTCCTTCTCTCCGCCATCTTGGCTCCTCCCCTGTATATTTTTGAGCTTGTCTCTAACACAATGCTTAAGAGCATAGCTATAAATAAATTTACCTTATGAAAGTCATCACCATCTCCTCCTGGTACTTCCAATTAATCTCCTGGATGTGTCTAGAAAGACCAGCCCTATGCCTGCCTTTGCTCCTTACTGAATCATATTCTCATGTGATAATATTTTGTCTGAACAAGTAAGTGACAGTATACAATCCTTCTATTCAAAGGTGGTTAGAACTATATGCTTAAAAAATTCAATTTTCATTTCTGATTCAATAATTTTATCTTTCATTGCTTTCGGTGATAATGCAGAATTGAACATCTTATTTTTATGGAACATAGCCTCATTTGCTAAGACAGTGAAGTTAGAGGAAGAGTCTTTTCCCTACATATAACAAAACATGTTTAAGATTAATTTGACTGAATGTTTAAAAATTTTAAAGAAGAGTTTCCTTCTGGGTCTTTACTCACTTCTTGGAGAGAACGCTTGAAAATACATTTAAAAGCATCTTGATTTGTCTTTTCCTTGGACAGAACATTTTTTTCATTTATTGTTATCGCAAATCCCTCTGGCTCTGGCTGTGGTGCATAGTTCCCTCTTTCTTTATTCCACAACTCATGCTTTGTTTTTATGTGTTTGTAATTCTTAAAGGGATTGCATTTCTTCAAAAGAGAGGGAGAGTTCATTGCCACTCACCTATCTTCATGGGTGTAAAATAAAGTCTTTGGTCACTGGATGAAATCTGGTTAGATTGAACATAACCCTCATTAATGATTGCCATGTACTGACATCCTGGTGTTAAGTTACTCTTGGATTAATGAATGGGCTGTAGTTCTTCAGGGTGTACTAAAGTCTTTGTGTAAAATCGGTCACATCATGTAGCAAAGTAAGAAAATGTCCACGCTTATAAACCAGGGACAACAAGCCCAGGGACCTCCTAGGACCAGACTGGTCAAAAAGGAGGGAAGGAGGACTGGCAGCAAGATCATTCCTTCTTTGACCAACAGTCCACTGGTGTTGACGTATGGAAATAAAGGCACAGTGTTGCCAGATGTTTTTCTTCTTTGTTCCGGATATGCCAAATACGTCATTTTTATATAGATTATCTTTTAAAAAATTATCAGGTAACTAATCAAAGATTTTCCAAACATCATACAGTCTGCATCTTCTGCATGCCCTGCCAATCTGTGACCTCTAGAAACCTCATCAATTTGGAATATAAGTGTAGGATTATATGAAAAGCAATATGCATAGTATTCTTAATTATGTGGATAATGGTCAAAGATCTGTTTCCTTTGGAAGAAAGTTTATTTTTGAATCCCGTGGTCCTGACTTTAAGCCAGACTGAAAGGCAATGTGGGTTGATAATTTACCCAAAAGCATGTTAAAAAATGTCAAGAGTTGAAAGTCAGTTTCTAATACATTCTAGTGAAATCTTCAGTCTTCTTCTGTACTGAGTCTACATCTTAAAAATCATAAATTGTTGTAAGGTGTATTAAGAACCCCAAAGAATTTTAGCTTTTGTCACCTATTACAATAACTTCAACATGATAAAATTACATTTTTTGGTGTAAATCTGTCTTTGCAACATAAACTCTATTCTTTTTGTTCTTCCTTCTTTAGAATGTAAATATGTTCAAAACACTTGAACCGCCCTCCAACGTTTATTTCTCTAGATTAAATAATTTAAACTTCTTTAATGTTTCTGCCAATCCTATTTTACTTTACATGCTTTAAATTATTTCTGTATTTTTTTCTAGACAGGACTGATATTATTAATAATTGTACTAAATACCAAAAAATGATACAACTATTTTATTATACTTTATATATTAATATATATTTTATTTAGCATATATATGTACTATATGTGGTTTATAGTATATTTATATATCCTTATTATACTTTACATATTTATCCAGATTAGGTACACTGTTGAAAATGGTTCCACCTCAAATCAGGATTAGTTTTTGGTTCTTTTCATGCTCTTACAGCTGTTTTATATATTTTTTTTCTGCTGCTAGATATTGCCGTTCCATTGTTTTTTTCTTTCATAAATGTAAAATCTTATTGTTCCTTTATTTTATTTTAAAATTTATGTCCACGATATAACCTTTCGTTTTGAATTCCAATTATGTCCATTCCTGAGCCAACCATACCAGCTCTCCCCGGTGTGATGTCATCTTTGAAATTAAGTATCATCTCTTCTTTCTTTATTGAAGGCAGTTAGCTGGAGTGTTTAAGAAATACTGGCTTCATCCTTGGGGAGCACTGTAGTAGGCTTCCTTGACATTGAATCATTGGTTACTGTTCTTTCATAGGCCCAATTTGGCCATCTGATTTATGTTCCATGTATCTTAACAATTGAGGGGTCCTGGAGAAAAAGTGCGTGTATTCTAATGTCTGAGTAACCCAAACTGAGGCCACCTTCAGCTGCCAAATTGAAATTATTTGTGGTTTTGGACTTATTTCATGGTACCAAATATTCTAGTTACACTTGTGGTTTTAGAAAGTATTACCTCCTCATTTGGATTCTTAAATTCAAAATCTAACCCTGTAGCATATTATGTGGGTTTGTGACACTCCCATGGGGACCTTGGGCTCATAAACCAGTGAATGGATTATATAATGCTGCATAAATGCCATATTTTTTATCTGACAGACATAATCTTGATCCTATATTTTTATGTTACCTAACTGCTTGAGAATACCACTTTTGAAACAACCCATCAAAATGGAAATTGCTTCTAAAACATGTAGCAATAAATATTGGTCAAGGCTCTGCATAATTCAGAGTGACTCAATACTTGAACACTAGTCAACTGAAATTCTCTGTTGTTTTTTAAAAGGTTGATCATTTTTATTTTATGGTATAATGTGATCGATCCCTCTCTTTATTATTAGCCATATATTTCCTTTTAGTTAAAATTCTGTTTTCTGATTTGTCTAAGTTATATCTGAGAGTGAATCAAGCCTAAAAACAGGCAGAGATAAAATATAAACTATTGAGAATTTATGTGGTATGGATATTTAAACTACATATGAGACCAAGAGACATACATGGGACCCATGAAACCAGTTATGAAGAGATGAAAGTCACCAAGACTTCCAGTTTACAGATTTGTCTCTGCCATGTTATATTTGAAAAGCTTGTTGCCCAAGCTAAGATTTCTTTCCAGCATCTCATAATTTCACTATTGTAGTAATAATTTGCTAGGCTACTTGCTTTCTCTGCTTTTCTCTTCACAAATAATTGTTGACACTGTCCTTTTTTGAAAACACGAATGGAAATTCCCTAATATTTGCTATCCTATTTTAATGAAAGAGCATTCTAGAATTGTCAGCTCTGGCTGTCAGTTTCTCTTTCTCCCACTCACTTTATACTATCCTGGCTGAATAATCAGTTGAACACTACCTTCACCATGTCTACCTCTTTATTAGGAGCCTTCTGAAGTTCCTGACTTCAGTGCACAAAGTCTCAACTCCCCCCCTTACTTCTAAGGCTATGATCCATCGCCCAGACTCATCTTCCATTCCAAGCAGAGATCCTTCTTTCTTTCTCTCTCTCTCTTTCTTTCTTTCTCTCTCTCTCTCTTTCTTTCTTTCTCTCTCTCTCTCTCTCTCTCTCTCTCTCTCTCTCTTTCATTCCTCCTTTCTCCTTTCTTTCTTTTTTTCTTCCCTTCCCCTTCCCTTTCCCCTTCCTCTTCTCATAGACATATTATACACATGCTTCTCCATTTTTCACCTTTGTTCATGTGTTCCAAATTGTCTTCATTCTCTACAGCCAATATCAAGGGTCACCTTATGTATAATTGTTTTAGGCTGCTGATCTCAATTCTAATTTATTTCACAACTTTATTTGTAACATGCAATTTAGTTATCAATTAAACGATGCCTTATTTTTGTTTGGTATTTCACAACCTGAATGTCAGACCTAGGGCAAGGCCTTCTGTTTAAGTTCCTACATGTTAAGCACACAGTTAGCATTAGATATTCATTTCATTGGTGATTGATCTCTTGACTCTTTCATGTGAAGTATCTTTTATAAGCAAACATGAGCATAAAGACATTCATGTTAGAATGTGTCAATTCAGGGTGCCTGGGTGTCTCAGTCAGTTAAGCATCCAACTTTGACTCAATTCCTGATCTCATGGTTCTTGAGTTCGAGCCCCGCATCAGGCTCTGTGCTGATAGCTCGGTGCCTGGAGCCTGCTTTGGATTCTATGTCTCCCTCTCTCTCTTCTCCTCCCCTGCTTGTGCTCTGTCTCTCTCAAAGATAAATATTAAACAAAATTTAAAAAAAAGAATTTTTCACTTCAGTGAAAGTAAATGCCATATAAATATCTTCTTTGTAAAGTGGGATTGTATGTTTAGATATTTTCTAACAAGTTTCATTAATGGAGACTAATGAATAAGATAAATCAAATCCTTGGGGATTTCTTGAACATTTATTTCATGAAATATAACTGACAGATTGTGCAGTTGTCACTAAGAGGGTGAACACCTGACTTTCTAAATCATTTGGTTACCAACTCCTAACTTAGCAATCTGGGGTGATGTCTCTTCGTGGTCTTTTGGTTAGGCATGTAGGGCTCTCTCACCAAAGATTTGTGAGGATTTCCTAGCCTTGACTTAACTTGGATGCTGTTATTCACTTATTTCTACTTTGAAAACAGGACTACTACTAAAAAGTGATCACAAAATACTTGGCAGTTTTATTTTTATTACTTTTTTAATGCTTTATTTATATTTGAGAGTGAAAGAGACAGTGTGAGCAGGCTCCAAGCTAGCTGTCAGCACAGAGCCTGACACGGGGCTCGAACCCATGAACTGTGAGATCATGACCTGAGCCAAAGCTGATGCTCAACCTACTGAGCCACCCAGGCGCCCCAAAACTTGGCAGTTTTAGAATGAAGAATTCATAAACGGCTACATTTTAAGTTTGCGTTGTTAGGCACAATGCAAAACATCTTGTTTCTAGGTAGACAGCTACTTCATCACATGGTAAGTGGAATAAAATGCAAACAAATTGCTTCTGTGACCAGATTCTCTCTCTCTCGACTCTCTTTCTCGAAGAGTAGTGCTGTGGTGTGAAGTCAGTGGTCCACTGTCAGTTACCTCATTTTGGAGTGAAGTCTAGCACTCTGAAAAGGAAAAGATAAATTATTCTTTGGGGAGCAATGCAGTTTACTAAGCTGTGTATGAGGCTGGAGGGTCAGGTGACCTGACTGTGTTCAAATTGTAAAAGGCAAGTGTCAATTGACAGTGTGATCTGTTCTCTAAACTGGCACTCGGACGCTGGTGGGGTAGCTCGCTGCTGCCGTTCCCTCAGAACCGCCGTGGAGGAATGGTTTTGTGCGGCTTGCTTGCAAAGCCTGGCACTGATTTAAAATGCTTAGCTACTACTCCTTCAGGAGTTCATCTGAGGACTCTAAGATGGGCTTGGAGTGCAGGGGAGACAGGGTTAGGGGACAGTTTGCTCAGAATACCATCCTGTTTCTTTTCTCTTCAAAATCTCCCAGTCGCCTCTGAGAATCATGACTTGAACTTTGTCATCTGTTAATACTATTATTCTTAACCAAAAGAGAACTGTCTGGGAGCATCTAGGTGTGTGTGTGTGTGTGTGTGTGTGTGTGTGTGTGTGTGTG
>NC_043702.1:65743150-65818150 GCF_006229205.1 Suricata suricatta
AATACTTAGCCCTTAAGAATGTAAATGTGGGGACTTCTGGGTGGCTCAGTCGGTTAAGCATTTGACTTCATCCCAGGTCATGATCTCATGGTTTCTGAATTCGAGCTCCACGTCATGCTCTGTGCCGACAGATCAGAGCCTGGAGCCTGCATCAGATTCTATGTTTCCCTCTCTCTCTGCCCCTCCCCCACTTGTGCTCTGTCCCCCTTTCTCTCAAGAATAAATAAACATTAAAAAAATTTAAAAAGAATATATATGTGATTTGGGAAAATAGCTTAATGTCATTTGAAGCCAAGCCTAGTAAATGAGGTATGGGGAGCTGGTGAAGTGGAACTGATAATATTTGGCCTCAAAAGAGCTGTGACAATAAAATAAAGCTGGTTTTCTCGTGCTCATCACTAGAAAATCGGTGGAATGTGATCACATATGTTTACGAGGCAGTGCCACCCATATTCCTCCCTGCTTTACAGTCCTGCCCTCTCGTCTTTACATGCAGTGAAACTTTAGGTAGGTTGTTGTACTGCTCATCAAAGTGCCACTTTTAGAAGATTGTACTTGAAGGGTTTTTAATAGCACTAGAAAGACCGCTCTGCCATGCCACAGAAAAGCTTTCCTCTGCGTTAAGTGTACATTTAATCAACATTATGGCAATTATAGCTCTTTTAGAAGCCCTTCACCCTCTGTTTTGTGGCAGGAACTTTGTCTAGAATAAAACTGTCATAAGTAGAGGTAATTTGAAATTCATCCTCCTTTTATTTATGTCAGGATAAGTTAGGATAGGGGGATGGATTCCCATCTTCTTCTAATTGCAGGAATCAGAGTTGTATTCCATTCTGGACTCCAGAGATAACTTGTTAGCATGTCCACCCCCTTGAAAATGCTGTGACACTATTTCTCAGTCATTGCTTTTGTACCGTTTGAGTAATCTCATTGGACGTATCGATTGAGAGGTTGTTAGGAGACTTAGCGCCAAACTGAAGAAGTCCAAATTTGATGGCTCTCCCAAATAGTTCTGTGCACTTGGTAGATTTTTTTTCAGTTTACTTATTTATTTTTGAGAGAGACAGAGAGAGTGTTGGCAAGCAGGGGAGGGGCAGAGAGAGAGGGAGAATCTCAAGCAGGCTTCACGCCATCAGCAGAGTCCAACATGGGGCTTGAACTCACAAAACTGTGAGATCATCACTTGAGTCCAAATCAAGAGTCTGATGCGTCATGGACGGAGATACTGGAGTGCTCCCCCCTCCACTTGGTAGATTTTCACATGCACTTTTTTTCTTTGGAGCTGCTCAGAAAGAAAAGAGTATTGTTTTCTTCATGTGTTTTCAGATGATCTTCATTGAGTAGTTTATGCCACGTGTCTTTGTAACAGTTCTGGAAACCTGCTGCTTGGGGTGGGACAGTAGTGAAGTCCTCTGTAATAGTCATAATGAAAATCCAGACTGTCTGAGCATACGCTGGGTTAGCTTCCCAGTTATCTGTCCGACAGGATTGGATTTCATGTCTTAGGAAAAACCATTCGAAGAGCTCAGATATACACACTGAAGTATTCTTTCACTTCAGGTAATGATACTGCTAGATCATTAATATTGACCTAGAGGAAAAGCAGGCTCAGCCTTGCAGTGGATGCATTGTGGTGGCCATAAGGCCAACCCAGCCTGCGTCTGAACAGTGGGTCCCGACCAAGGGAAGTGGTATCTCCTCTGAGCTCTACACAGATCATGTCACCTTTGAAGCATTGGCTTTAGTCCTGGGATGCCTGTGCTGGACAAGAATTTCATCCAGGGGATGTTGCCAAAGAATGTAAATGATCTGCAAAACCTCTCTACTTTAAGTTGTTGAAGAACCTGGGAAAATCGGCTTGGCAGTAGGAGGAAAGATTTCAGGGAAGTTGTGGTAATAATTTGTCATTATGTGAAGGCTGGGTACCATATAGAAAATAGCAGATGGTTCTGTGTGCGTCACAAGAGGGTGGAACAAAGAGTGCAAATTAATTTGAAAAATGATATTTCTGATTCCAAACTAAAAGTCTAGCAAATTGAGTTAAGACAGAATATAGCAGTGAGAGAGTATATTACCATTTCTGCTTAAGTGCACGGACATCCATGAGGTCCTTTGGGGATAGGAAACACGATTCTTACCATCTTACATGGGCCCAACCTTCCAGAAGTTTGTTTATGTTTCAGTAATGAAAATAAGCATTTTCCTAGCACTAATAAAAGTAGTGTTTGTTGGAAATGTTTATTAATATGTTTATTAGATTCTGCTGATAAAGCCTTTTAGGACGTGGAAGAAAGAGAGATCACGCTGAGTGGATAAACATGAACCTCCCTCCCTCTTCCGAGCTAGGTGTGGGGGCGGGGTACTCCTGCTAACTAGACCATTTGCTTGAGAGAAACCATAGAAAACTGAGCTAGGAAAGGAAAGGCATAAGGTTTATGGGTTAAATTCTACCCCTGGGCCTTGGTCCTGTTACCTAACTTCTGGGCCTCCATTTCCCCATCTAGGAAAAGAAAATTATAGTCTCAGGAATGATTCAATAATAGAACTATTCTTAGGATCCATCTGGATGCTGTTTGTAGAAAGGTTTTAAAAACGCAAAAATGCTAGGCAAATATTAGGGATTGCCAGGACATAAAATTTCATTTATCTTGCTTTCATTCTGTTTACGCAAAGTAAATGCTGCACTTCTCTTGAGTTTTAGTAATACCTTATAGAGACATGTAGAATTTCAGTCTAAGAATGCCTGAAAAATATGCTGTTGATAAGACTCTACATTGTATGTGTGTGTGTGTGTGTTAAGGAAAGGCATTTTTTGGATAAACATCATTAGGCTCCTGTACTAGCAATCTGTTGTAAGGTACAACTCTTGAAGTGATAGCATTTACGCACAGACACACCCATGTCTTGTTAGAGGAGATTTTTAGCATTGATTTTTAACTCTGGAAAAACATAGAGAGTGGTGGCCTTGCAAATACAAAGAGGTCTATTGACAGGATAATGTAGGAAATAAATGCTGTTATGTGTAACTAGTTATATGGTTAGTTTTTAATATTAGGCAAAGAAGTTGAAAAAGATCAACTTTACTTTAAAAATGACCTGCATCACAAATATAGCTGTCTAGTTCATGAATGCATATTCTCCAGGTCTGTGCTAAAGCCCTATCCTTCTAGTTCAGTGGTTCTCAACCTTGGTTACAACCTTGGGGAACTTTTAAGATCCCAGTACCCAGGTTGCAGCTGTAACCAATTAATTCAGAATCTCTGGGGGTAAGAAGCAGTTACCAGCATTTTTTTTAAAGCTTCCCAGACTATTCCAGTGTGCGCCAAATATGAGATCCACTTCCCCATCCATCTGTAGTACCATTTTGGATTTAGTAACTGGAATGCTGTTTTTGACTCCCTGTCTCCTTCCTCCCTATGTAATCATACCAAGCTCTGCAGATTCCCCCTCAGCTGTATTGGTTTGACCCTTACCATCCCCAGTAATGCTAGTCTAGCCCAGATCTTTATAGCTAAATATCTAGTTTTCTTCGTTCGGTCCCTCCTAAATGGTATTGCCAGGCACTTTCAAACAACAGTTTTTCACAGGAGAATCTTGTCATTTCACTTGAGAACCTTATACTGCTTTGGCACCTGACATCCAGGATCCTGGAAAGTCTTTTTTAAAAAAATGAATCTTCTGATTGCTTATGTTTCCTGTTGCAGCACTTTATAAGGGGGGTGGGGTGAGGATTGAGGGATCAGGAAGATGAGTTGTTTTGAAAATATTTCGCGTGGAATCCTGAGGTTCCGTGGAGGAGCCTTGGGGCAGGCACCAGGGAGGAAGGAGAGTGAGATGTTGCGCAAAAAGCATGTCTGGGCTCTCTTTTGCCCCAATGCCTTCTTCTTGTTTCAGCCAGAGCAGCCTGTTTAGTTCCTTAATATATCTGGGTTGTGCCTAAGAGTTGATTATAACCAGAAGAGTTTCACTGCTAAAAGAAACAAAACAAAACAGAAACAACAACAGCAAAAAACAACCTTGACAACCACTGGTGGCTAATCCTTTCATTTCACAAGGGAGGAAATGAAGGCTCAGAGGGGTTAAGTGACTCATCCCAAGTCGTACAGCTAAAATCTGCCCTTTGTTCCTGCTAGTGTGATCTCTTCACTTTCTCTGAAAAATCAGAAGAAATGTCATGCTAGCTTTTGACACAAGGCCTTATACATTCAGGTGTTCAGCAAATATTTGTTGAACGAATCCTTGAATGGATGCTGTTCGGTACTTTGCTGCTTCTGTTCACGTTACCATAAAAAGAACACCTCTTTTTTTTTTTCTCCTGAATCTCCTTTTCACCTATAAAAGCAATCCTTCAAGGTATACCTCATCCTACTTCTGCTTCAGAATCTGGCCCTACACTCGTGACCGCAAAGACAATGTATCGGATTGTTTTTTCGCCCTTTTCAGTACTGTCTTATTCTCTAATTATTTTCTGGATGTCTCTCTTCTCCATAACAAGATTGTATGCCTGGGCCTTGAAGTACAAGACTCGGCCACATACACCCTTTATATCTCTTCTAGCACGGACAAACATACTTGTTGAGTTGGATTACTGTATTGCCCTGAAGTTATAGTGTAGTTTTTATGCTCCTGCTAATAGTAATTAAAACGCATGAGAATCAAATATCCTAAAATAGAAACTTTGAATTTTTACTCAGTAAAAGCAAATGCCCTTTTATTAAGGAATTAAACAAATGATATTTTTATGTCCATAAAATGCCTTTCCCATTAAAATAAGCTCGCATTCTTTTCATTTTGACCTTTTTTTTTTTAAAGCGAAAGATTGGAACAGGAAAAGAAAGTAGATTAAATAATTTGTGGTCTGCCAGAATTTTTTTCTTTTTTTTTTTTTTTTTTTTTTTTTTTTTTTTTTTTTTGTTTGAGGTCTCTGAGTACTCACAGTCTTGGTCACTTAGCACATGAGTCCCTAAAAGCAAGGCCAGACTGCAGCTTCATGGGAAAGAGACTGGGGAAATGTCCAGTCCAGTGTGAGCCAAGTCACAGTTGCGTTCCCTGCAGTGTTCAGATGTTCAAAGCCACATTTCCTGGCTGGATCAGCTGGAATTTTCTTTTGAAGAAAAGAGTGTTCCTGGATTGGTTTCAGGCCCTTTTCTTCACAGCGGTCATTCTTACATTCTCCGAAGAGTTCTTCCTAAGCCAGTAGGAGAAGCGATTCGGCCATTTTCCCTGGAAAATGTATTCAAATGCATGTTGTGTCCCTTAGACACTTTATGACCTTCCCACTCAATGCCTATCTTCTTCCTCAGAAGAACATTCTAGTATATACACGAAGATTCCACGACAGGCAGCTCAAGCATCCAGAGTTCTTGGTATCATCTGCTTTCATATATCATCCTTGCCGTGTACTTACTGACAGCCATGCCCTGGGTCACTCAACAATTATTTATTGACCCCCTCAGCAAAATAAGAAAACACTTAAGAGTATGGACTTAGAATTAGACCTGTATTTGAGTTCTTAAACTTAAATTATGTTTGAACATTGGAAAGTTATTTAACTTTTCTGGATCTCAATTTTATGATCTGTAAAGTGACCATAGTGACAGCATTACTTAAGATCATTGTGGAAAATACATAGTCCCTATGAATGCCGTTAGCATAGTGCCTGACGTGTGGTATGTATCCTGGTACTGCGTTACACTTAGGACCTGTTCTGTGTTAGGCGTCCTGCTGAGGAAACCAGAACTAATTAGGCATGTTTTTTGCTGCTTGGAACTCCATGTCTAGTTGGCGAGACATCTAGCTAGGCAGGATTTTATTATACAATATAGCAAGTTCCACGATAGTCACAGACAATGGGCTCTGGGTACTGAAAGAGGGTGCATCTCCTTCTGGGGAAGGGCGAGTTGGAGAAGGCACAGAGAGGTGGTGATATACATGGGTTTTTGAAGACTGTGTAGGCAGGTGCTAAGTAATGGGGAATGAGGTGGAAATGCAAATGAGCAGATGTGCAAAGGTAAGCAAGCACAGAAGAGGAGGCTGTAGGTAGAAGAGCAGGTCAGTTTCCCCGCTTGCATTGTTAGGGAGTGAAGGCAGGTAAGACGGACCTTGTGGCAGTGTCAGCGGGCGCCCTTGACTGCTCTCCCAGGACTTGCTACCTACTGCTAAGAAACATGGGAACTGTCTCACAAAGGGAGTGCAGAGGTAGCCGGCTGCAGAGAGGACATGAGCTTTGTGCCTGGTGTGTGGCACCTGGTGTGTTGCCACAGGTAGAAAATGCAGATAGCAAGAACCTCAGAAGAGGGCGGGTTTTATAAGACATGGTCTGGAAGGACTGGGTAGCAGGCCAGAAGGGTTTAGATGGTCTGTGGAAGGAGAGTCATCCACCTTAATTTTGGATATCGACTATACATTTTGATAGCACGCTGACTACTTTCTTATTTTTATGCCTACAGAGTCCACACTGGGTCTTAAAGGTCAGACCATTTTAGAAAAGGGCTCTTGGAACTTTACGAATTCCCTTTGGGGAAACTTCCTTCTGATGAAATGAAGAGGCCATGCAGTATAGTGGAATCACTCCACACTTTATACCCTAGACTTAGGTTACCTAGGATCTGGAATTCACTCTTCTGCTGACAGACTTTGTGACCTTTCGCAAGTGTTGGGCCTCAGAATTTTACTGCGTCAAATGAAGAGCAAGTACCAGACAACAGTGTGATGATTCCAGTTTTTAAGTCCTAATACTTTGAAGTCTCTAAAATATAAGTTGTTGTATAAACAACAGCAACCCCTTGAAACTTTGAATGAATACAAAAATTGAAGCAGATGATCCAGGAAAAATACTTTTTTTTGTTAAGGACAAGGTCTGCAAAACTGAAGCCAAGAGGCATTTTTAGGTGTGTGTGTGTGTGTGTGTGTGTGTGTGTGTGTGTGCAGAAATGGCCTTAAATTATGTGCAGTGAAAGCGAGGAAACAAGGAAACTTGAGCCTTTAGATGTCCTTCTTCCTCACAGATCCACCCAATAACACAGAAATGTTGGTCTCAAAAGACAAAAGAAAGTCAGGCTTTTGTCAGGAAGGGAATAGTTAGACTACAACAGGCCCATTTTAAAGCATAGAAGCCACAAGTTAGCTTAATTCTGAGATCCTTTTCTGGCTCCTGATCTTGGCCCAGACGGATTTTGTAATTGTACAGGGGTCTCAGGATCCTTAAAATAATTTGAAAGCCATTTCTCCCTTTTTCCATCACAATATATTCTCTCTTAGGCATGGATATGCTGTGAGATACTTTCTTTATAAAAACCCAGTGTTCAACAGAAGCTCAATTTTCAACTTCAGTGTGTAAGAATTATACTAACACTATTACTCAATTGCTATTTGCAGTTGAGTACAAACTAACACAAATTACCAAGTAACCACAGACCAGGTTTTGAAGAACAAATTTTTACAGACAAACACCATTTCTTTCCATGGTAGCATGGCAGGCCATATATTTTGGGAGGGAGGGGGTAGAGGGTGTAAGTAAGGTATTTTGAATATCAGATGATATCATCAATGAACTAGACATAACATGTTGAGGCTGTTTAATTGTTGGGTTGACTAGGAAATGACTAGAACCTTTGGGTAGTTAGCCATGATATACTTTCATTTAGGGGAGTATCCCAAGGTTATCTTCCCTGGTCAACAGGGTGACTGGTGTTATTTGTAAAAGTCTCAGTCCAGGTGTGATCACCAGACTTTTTGGTGAGGTACTCTCTTTGATCTTGAAATTCATTTAATTTTTATTTCCTTGACTCTTAGCAACTCAATCATAAATGTACTCAATCATGGTGATTCTAATTAAAAATCAGTTAACAAGCGTGAACAGCTCTCATAACCTAGAGTAGCTGACAACACGAGGACTAAAAGCAATCTGGTATTTTGGATGGGATAGAAAGGAACATTAGGTAAAAACTAAGGAAACATGAGTAAAATATGTACTTTAGTTGATAATATTGAACCAGTATCAATATTGGTTTATTGGTTGCAACAAATGTGCCATACTAAACCAATTTAAGATGTTAACAATACAGGAAACTGGGGGGTGAGGTAGACTGAAACTGTGTGCTATCTTCGCAACTTTTCTATAAATCTAAAACTATTCAAAAAAAAAAAGGTCAGCCACTTCTCCTTCCAGACAGACCTGTTACCTTATTCAGTCTATGTTGCATCTTGTTTTGGCTTCACGCATCTACAAAAATGAGCTCAGAAAGGACCAGGAAAAATAAAAGAAGATGAGGGAGGATAAAATGTCTAAGTGAGTTAAACTTATCGGGCTCAACAAAGAAAACAGTGTTTTGTGGTTCTGAAAATTGTTTCAGTTTTATGAAAGGCTTTCACAAATATGTCACTAAAGAGAAGACAAAACAAAAGGAAACAGGCTTGAATTACAAACAGAATTTAGTTTAGAAAATAATTTCATATAAAAAGCTGATTTAATATCAAAATAGTCTGATAAAAGTAAAGGCAAATGTAGGAAAATGTTTTTTCAAAGAAAAGGATCGTCTCCTGCACTGTCCAGTACAGTAGCCACTAGCCACATATTACCTTTCAAATGTAAGTTTTAAATAGTAAAATAAAATAAACGTTCAGTTCTTTTGCTCTAGTCATATTTCAAGTGCTCAATAAATGCATGTAGCTAACGACTACCATATTAGACTTCATAAATATAGACCATTCCCATGATCACAGAAAATTCTATTGGAAAGCACTGAATTCTATGCTAATGGAGGGGTCATTAGAGTTAAGGAATTTGTGGTAAAAATATTCATATCTGACCTTGGATGTTATATATGCTTATGTTTACTATTTGCATGTCTTACTAGAATTCACAGGAATCCAGACAAAACTTAGAAACATTAAATTTCTCTATTTCACATCTTTTCTTTCCTATTTCATTCAGGGAATGAGCTTTCATGTAAGATACTGGCAGATCCATTCCCATTCTGCAAACTTGATGGTTTATAGTTTTCTTTAGACAGATTATTTGGCTTAAAGTAGAGCTATACGAGTCAACAAGGATATTATTGCTATCAACAGAGTTTAGCACTTAAGTAGAGTGGGTAACACTGTAAGAATTTGAAAGCCATCCTGCCCTCCTTCCATTAAAATATAATCTCCTTTGGTCATGTAAATGTTATGAGATACTGTCTTTATAAATAGTTAATTGCATAAATATTCTGAGTGTAAATTTTTTTTGTATTATAACCTATGGAATTTCCATTTCTTGATAACCTCTAAACTGGGATAGGAGTGCATTTCTTGGGTAATTCAGGCTTAGGGCTCTCAAAAGGGTGACCTCAAGTATTGATAAGATAGATTTCAAGCTAATATACTAGTTTGGCTATCTGTATAAATAAAATTAGATGTTTATTTTTTAAAGCAGGTTTAAGAATGAAAGTAATAATTTGTCCTCAAAATGTAAACTGAAATAATTTAAAAAATTTTTAACTAATAACTGATGCAAAGTAATGCTTATTACTTTAAAATAATCTTAGTCACACATTTCACTTTTACTGTAGGTGTTTTATAGGGCCTAGAGGGATGGCATGAATTAGTATAAAACTGTATTTCTCATTCTGGGAGCACAGGCTCTTGTCCTTATGTGTATTACTGGAATCCATGAGAATTTATAACTTTATACTTTCATTTTAACGATAAAATAAAAAATGTTTTATAGGAAGAAACATAAAATTTCCTTTGATAGTGAAAATTTCAACTGGAAAACATTTTTTTTATAGGAGAAACTTATTTTTTTAAGTCAGCACTTCAACTAGGCACCAAGTTTGTAACCCATGATAGTTTCAAAATAAATTTTCCTTTGAAAATGAGTTTATGTTACTCATGTTTCAGAAAACTTACATAATGAATTAAAACAAACAAAACCAAATTCCTGTGTGCTCTCTTTAGCATGATTTATGTATAGATTCAGACACTAGTGGCAATTTGATTTCAATCTGGTATAAATTTCCAGTATCCATTTTTAATGCATTTGATGATGTTTTTTTGAGAGAGAGAGTGCACAAGCAGACAAGAGGGGCTGAGGGAGAGAGAGAAAGAGAGAGAGAGAGAGAGAGTTTTAAGCAGGCTCCACACCCTGTGTGGAGCTCAATGTGTAGCTCAACCTTACAACCATGAGATCATGACCTGAGCCGAAATCAAGAGTCAGACACTCAACTGACTAAACCACCCAGGCACCCCTAAATCCGTTGATAAATGTTGAAGAAAGACATTGTAAGCTTGTCGATCATGTCTGCTGATATTCTTTTATTTTGTACAAAATACTCCACTCCTCCAGTTCCCCCAGGTATATGCTTTGCAGGACAAAACTTTGTTGCCACCGAGGCTTTCCAGCAAAAGGTACCTTGAATAAACATTTGAAAATATGTTTTATATGTCAGAGTTCTGAGCCTGTAAAACTAAAGGCAGAACCTAGGTATTCTTTTGGGTCAACACTCAAAGAAACAAACATGGAGATGATATTAATGGAACACAAATGAAAAGAAGATAAAAAAGATGTCCATTTCTTTGAAATCTGAGATGGAAATTCAAAGTGTCATATGTTTGTTGGATTACAAAGTGCAGAACTCAAAATACTGGCCAAGAGTATTGCTTTGGTGATTTGTATTCCTACTTTCTGCAAAATATAAAGGATGAAACTTTTCTTTTAAGTAAAATATGCTTCTGCAAGACTATAACATAGGCCAACTTTTAAATGAAACTTAGAAACGTCAGTTGGGGCTTACAGGACAGGATGCATGGGTAAGAAGGCCGGGTTCTGATAGGAGACATGAGATATTTTGTGACCTGCACTTAAATTTGGGAGTTACAGTTGTGAATAGTTTAATCCCTTTATTTAGGTAGATTTTCCAACACCATTGAATATTCTCGCCTGAAACATTTTATATTCATGTATTTCCCTGCTATTAGATACTGACCCTAAAACCAGTAATTTACACATAGATGAATACTTTTATATGAATATCTCTTGTCCCTCTTGCCTCCTACCACATGTAAGCGGCAATGATTTCATTTAATCGAGAAGATGAGGCTGACATGAGTGGGCAAAGAAATCAAACCCTCAAGCATAGGGCGTGGCAAGCAGACAGTGAAAGCAGGTGTAGAACATGCAAATATGCAAATATCTGGATTAAGGGGCTCTGAGTCTGGGTCAGTGTTTCACAAGACTTTGCTCATATCAGAATGATCTAGATGGCTTGTTCAATTAGATGGCTGGGCCCCACCTAGAATTTCTCATTTAGGTAGATAGTGTGTAGGGCTCTGTAAGTTGCATTTCTGACAAGTTCCTCAGCATTTTCCATCAGCAACAGCATGATGCTCCAGGGACTACATTTTGAAAATCACTGGTCTGGTCTGTTGTAAGAATATATAGATTCCTAAGTAGTTAGGCCCCTGGCTCTTATATGCAGAACCACATCTTCCAATTGTTACTATTCCTACTGTATGAAAACTATGCGTCAGATCTTACAAAACAAGAACAAACACAAACATACTCTTTCAGTTCAAACAGAGCAATAAGAAGCAGGGGGCACTGAAGGATTAAAAAAAAAGGAAATTGGGGTTTATCCAGGTTCTGTTGTATCTATTTCTATTAATATTACTCCAGTTCTTTTTGGAACAGTAAGAAGAGACTATGTTAACCCAAAGGTAGCAGGAAAAAAAATTCATTGCTTTGATTTTATACAATTTTCTAAGATTTAAAGAATAATTAATGTTTACTTATTTTAGGAGAGAGAGAGAGAACACAAATGGAGGAGGGGCAGAGAGAGGGAGAGAAAGAATCTCAAGCAAGCCCCCACAAACATGAGATCATGACCTAAGCTAAACGTGAGATGATGACCTGAATGGAAATCAAGAGTTGGGTGCTTAACTGACTGAGCCACCCAGGTGTCCCTCTAAGATTTAATCTAAGAATACTTATGTCCATAAAGGCTTTAAGGTGAATGTGTATTGTAGTTTTCCTGAAGGGCCATATTCAGAAGCTACTATACATCCATCATGAGTAGTGAATTTGAACTACTACTCAAGTGGATTTCAACCAAAACTCCAGTTACTTATCTCTTTTTCCACAAGCTAGCTCTGTACTTCTCAGAAAGCCTTTTAAATACTCAAGTGTCTCAGCTTTTCTATCTATATTTAAAAAAGAGGTCCCAGTCCTTATTTTTGTCAGGAATGTTATATATAGCCAGCATACACGTGTCGGTCATGCAACTCTTTGAAAGGAGGCACTAAAGAAATCCAAAGGACTGCACTATAATCTTCTTAGACCTACTTTCCTATAGAATTCCTCGATTTTACTTCAAGGTTTGTTTATACAAAAGAAAAATTAGGCTTTATTCAACTTTAGAGTAATCTTCAAAATATCTTTTACCACAGCCCCGAAATCACTTCAGTTTTGTACAATTAAACAATTGCCTACATTGCTCAAATTCTAGGTCAGAGTTGCCATTTTGATTTCGGAGTTGCTTCTTAAAGGCAGTTAACACCATTGGCAGTGTGAGACTGAAGGCAGCTTTGGAACAGAATTGTCTTTATTCAGACTTCTCTCCATATGAAGTATGCAGCCCAGCAATATTAGCCGTAGCATATTTTGAATGCCAGAAGTCATGGAGATGTCATGAAATGGGACCTTACGTCAGCAGTAAATTTCTACATTAGAAAAACTCAGCCATCGGTGTTTAAAAAAAAATTGACAAATAATAGCCTCAGCTGGTACAAAACATTAAGTATGAAAATCCCCTTTTTCCCACCTGCCTGCAAGAGGTACTGCATTTGACTTAGTGAAACTAAGTTTTTCACTCCTTGTAGGACACTTCCATTTACATACGCAGGATGATTTAAGGGAGCCAGGAACTGGGAGAGAAGGGAGAAAACCAGGGGTCCCGTTTGGTGTTTAGTAGCTGCATTCATCCATTCATTCCCTATAATATCAAGCATCTCTTATATGCCAGATGATAATAATGAGAATATTATCAATAATATATTGATATATTAAACAGTAGCAATATAGTAGACACTATTTGATCATACTATATGTGTTTGTTTAATTATCTGATGCTTTATAAGATAGATACTATTATGTTCTCCGTTTTCATAAGTGAAGAAACTGAGGCTCAGATATGATGAAACAACTGTTTCCATGGGCGTTCACCAAGTAATGGCTAGAGCCAGGAGCTTGTGCTCCAAACCAGGGCTCTCTGACTCCAGACGGAGCTCCTAACTCCTGTGCTCTATTCCCCCTACACTGCAGTGCGCAGGGCCATGGAAATGCAGTAAAGAACAAAACAGACACCGTCCCTGCTCCGGGAAGCATATAGTTTTAACTTATCTGAGCTTAGTTTCCTCTCTGCGGGCTGGGATAAGTTATGGCACAGTGTGCCTTGGTGACTAGATCTTTTATAAATCCCAGGCAATTAAGTGAAGGCTTTAATGAAACCAGCACATGTAATTGGCCAGGGTAATTTCTGAACATCTCTTGTCCTTGGGAAACGCATAGTAATCTTGGAGAGTTCATTGAACTTGAGCTCATGCACTGAAATCTCAGGGTAAGTCTCCATCTAGGATAAGATGAAGACAGAAGAATGGACTATGTTTATATTCTTGGCTTAAAAATTCTCCTTGTCAGAGGAGAGTCAGCTGTCAGATTCAACTTACTACAGGAAACCGCAGAAATGAAGTCTGTTTCTATAGCTCTCTCCCCTTGGGGACCCAGTGTCTCAAGACAAGTACATTTCCATTTGAAGAAATCCTTAAATGAATCCCACACCCCAAGGTAGGTGTTTCTTTACACTCTGCAGAGCCAGTTGCCGGGCTCCACATGTAGGGGAGTCAATTCTAACACTGCCCACCTGCCTCTCTTCTAATTAAGCCACTTCATTTTGTTTTTAATAATCTGTCCTTGTCATTAGCTCTTATTTCCTGTCCTCACACAAATATTTGTGTTTCTTTTCTAGCCAGAAATTCTAACCACTTGTACATTTGGTTTAAAAAACAACAACAGCAATATAAAATGTACTTTTGTAGTTTCCCATTATATTTTGCTATATCTCTTTCCTCCTTGGAAAGATAGAGAAATGGCGGCTTAAAGAAATTAAGGCAGAATAAATCTCATATCCAAGGAAGTATGCAGAGTGGGAGAGGAGAAACCAGATTATAAAACAAGTTACAAGTATCCCCAAAATATGTCTCTGGTGCAAAAAAAGATACTGTACCGAAGAGTCTGCACCTAAGAGACAATATGTATAATTCTTTGACTCTGTGAACAATGGGAGAGTTTCAACTTAACTGTAAACATCATCATTGATCTTTTTTTGCTGTTGTTTTTGTTGTTTTGTTACCCCGGCTGACAGACGCATGAGTGTGGAGACAAAACAATAACTACAGCACTTTGTTTTTCACATAGAGGGTTTTGCCTCGAATATCCACGAGGTCATGTATGGAAGCTTCTTCAATAAGTCAATCTTCAAGTATTTTTGAAGCACCTAATGTATGTCAGACACTGTCCTAAATCCCTGGAGAAGCTTACAGTCTAATTGAAGGAGACAGAGTGTGTATACTTGAAAATATAACTAAGGTGGGGTGCCTGGCTGGCTTAGTCAGTGCAAAGTACGACTCCAGATCTTGGAGTTGTAAGTTCGAACCCCATGTTGGGTGTAGAGATGACATAAAAAATTAAAATCTTAAAAAATAATATAAAAAATGAAAATATGACTGCCACGTTAAAGTCTTTCTCACAGATTCTTCATAGGGGCACTTCTTTCTGTAAACATGTGCCCTTACACTCATCCTTTAGTCTCTTAGCTCTCTAGTGGTTATCATAGGACCATAAGATGTGCAAAATTTTCATCATAAATCTTGGCGTACAGATCAAGGATTCTCTCTTTAACAAAATCAATCAAGTGGAATTTAAAAAAAAGCTTTGCTACATGGAACCATTGAAATAACTTCAGCTATCTCATTGTCAAATAATTTTTTAATTCTACACTGTGATTGAACAGTGAAGAAAAAAAGAAGAGAGTGAGATAGCTCTGACCTGGGAGCTAACACAATACATCTTAAAGAACTTCAAAGTAGAACAATTATCTCAGCAACAGGGGTGATTTGGCATCCCTTTGTTAGCCATTTATGTCACATGTGTAATACTTTGACATTAATTTAGAAACTGGCATTTCTAGAGTCTTGCCATGTTGCCCGGATATTTCTGTCTTGATAATTTATTGATTATATTATTGTAATGAGTTGGCCAGTGACTCAGTTATGAAGAAATTATAACTAAATTTGTCTGAGAGAAGTAATGAAGAGAACTTCAGAATTCTTATATGCATGTTTCATAGCGCTGTCATGTGAAAACTTACCTGTTTTTAGCTTGATATTAGCTTGTGCTTTTTAATGTGAATCAGAAGCTGTAATGCTTTGATGTTATATAGTACTTAACCACATTGACTGGTGCTTAAAATATAGTAAAAAAGCCTCCCCACTTATAAGGACTATTAAAAAAAACTAGATAAGTGAAATGTTGACTCTTGGTTACTTTCTTGAAAATGCTCGTAGGTATCTAGTTTGTGTGTACTTAATTCTTAAAAGTAGGCTTCATGCTCTATGACCAGTTTTGGCAATTGTCTTTCAGTTGCCGATATGCTGACCCATTGTAGGTGAGAGGTAACTGTGTAAATGACTGTAAGTCTGTTCTTAAATTATGAGGTAACCCATAAGGCACTTTGTCCGGAGGTATAACCATGTAGGCCTCCGTGTTCAGAACATACAAACCTCCCACACTAACCGCGTGTTGAGGACATGCTTCCATGGTCATAGTTCCTTTTCCGCATGTTTTGTTCGGTGTTGCACCTACCACATCTGCTAGCACTGCCCGGTCTCTTACATGTAGCCTCCAACATGCATCACCACCTCCACCTCCTGGAATGGTTAGCACCCTATGGAGATTAAGTCCCTTCCCTTTTGTCTCTGCTTTTTTTTTTTTTTTAATTTTTCTCAGTCTTCTGTTCAAAACCTCCCCCCACCCCAACCTGTGCTACAGAAGGAATATTTGCCAGTTGATAAGATGTAGAAAACTGATGCTGGTGGTTAACAATTTCCATGCCACACCGTCAGCATTCAGAGAATGGGCGCATCAATTAACTAATTGATTAATATTCAACAGGATGAATGGGCAGCTCCAGGCCATCGCAAGCTGGTGCAATAGCTTGTAAGATCCTGTGTGCCAAGTTATGCCAGGTGGATTAGATAATGTGAATCATCATGTTACCTCATAGCTCCTATTCCAGCGTGATCTTGATGTTATGGCTGGTTAACTATTATTGACGAAATAATCATGTTCCTAAAACAAACCACTAGCATTCTTTAAAAACGATTTTCGAAAAGTAAACAGGAACTATAGATGACAGTCTTGTCATCAAGGCTAAAGGTCTTTTTACTAAATTTGTTTTTACTGTACTTTACATGTATATCAAGCGTTTAGTGTATTGGGAGGAAGGTATTAAGCTGCATAAAATACTCCATTCAAAAAAGACAAATACACATTATGCTATCATGACACTATATATCCACCAGTATATATATGTATGTACACACACACACACACACACACACACACACACACACACATATAACTCCAATCTGGTAGTTGTTTTTAAGGTACTTGTTTTTATGGGTTGGCTTTGTTTTATTTGATTCTAAGCAGCCGATCCAATTTTAAAAAGTCATCTTACCCTGTCCTTTAACCCGGTGTTGCCCGCCATGTTGTGTGCTGTGGGGTTAACCCTGCATCATTTTCATATTTGACATAATGCTTTCTAGCAGCTAAAATTTAATGGAGATCGCATTTGTTTTAAGATAATTATAAAATTATTGTGGTGCAGCCAAGCAGATCACTCCTGTTTTGCTAAAGCCAAGCTTTTCTATCCATCAGAATTACCCTTTCACATATATTTTGTGTATAATAAAAGAACATAGGTCTTGTGCGAGTCATTCCTGCTTTTATTTAGATATTCCATTAATGTATAAAACATTTGAATATTCTTTGCTCCCAGTAAAAGTATCAGTACTTCAATAATCACAAGTAGGTTATAAGAGGGAATTTAAGTTAACTTCTTCTTAAATCATACATGTTCACGTTGTAAGGATACCCATGTTGATTCATAGACATCCTCTGCAATTAGAAGAGAATAAAGAATATTTTCGGCACCGGGGAAACAGAGGCTAACACCTTGATGTATATTAGTTTTGTTTCTTTGGGAGTTTGCCCAGCAGATTATGAATTGTGAAATCTTTGCCATCTCTATAAGAAAGCCACAAGAATTGCTTGAGATGTAGAATTTGTAAAAGGAAATTGTCTTCTTCACTTTTGCTGTGACTGACAGTTTCATTGTAGAATGTGCCATTTCATTTTATCTTCAATCTACAGATTTTAAAATGAATTCACTTTCTAACCCATAAATAAGTTATAATAATTAGAGACTCATTCGTACAATAATAGTATGAAGTCAAACGCATTGCCCTTATTTCTTGGTTTCTAGATGTTAAAGTGTATATTTAGTTGTTATTAGAATATGGGTTTCTAGGAGAATAGACCCTAAAATGGTGAGAAAAATGAGTCATAGTTGGAGTGATTTTCAGCCACTATTTTTTCAGTTTAGAAAATATACATTAAAAAGGAGCAATTAAATTGATTAATATTCAACAGGATGAGTGGCTTTCCTTTTCTTTAAATATGTGATAGGAGGCTTTCTTTTTCATCTGTTTATTTATTTTTGTTGTTAACTGTGCTGCCAGGAAATTCTTCCTGAAATTAACCCTAAATGTCATGTAAGTTTTATTCATTTTAAGACTTACTTGAACCAGGGCTGGAGAAAAAACGTTTCTCTTTTTATTATTACTGTGTAATAACTTAAGATGATTTCTTATGAAAAGTTGGGATTCCACTTGAGTTAGGCTCCATTTCTCTCTCTCCTCTCAGAGTGCTCATCTAGGTAACATGTGTGTTTAAACCTTTTTTTTTTTATAGAAGTTTATTTATTTTGAGAGAGAGAGAAAGAACACAAAAGGGGAGGTGCGGGGGGAGGGGGAGAGAGAAAGAGAATTCCAAGCAGGCTTTTGGGCTGCCAGTGCAGAGCCCAATGCAGGGCTCGATCTCATAAACCCTGAGATCATGAGTCAGATCTTCATGGACTGAACCACCTAGGTGCCCTGGTAACTAATATATTTAAATGTTGCTAACTGAGCATTTTATCTTACTAGATCTTTCAGCAAAGTTCAATGAAGTTGACCACTGTGTCCTCCATACACTTTCTTCTCCTTGTTGACCATGACCTCCTCGTTTTCTTCCTAGCTTAGTAGTAAGTCCTTCTCTTAGCTCTTCTATTACTTGAACTCCAAACGTCAGACTGTTTCTCAGAGCGTGGCTCCCTTATTAATCTGCACACTCTGCCCATATCATTTCTTCCAGCTCCCTGGTGTCTTTAGTACCATTTTTTTGGGAGCACATGGCTCTCGCGTCTTTCTCTCTGGTCACAAGTGCCTCTAACACACCAGAACCCTGTATCTAACAGCCTTCTGGACACCTCTGCTTAAATGACCAGTAGGCATCTACAAATTGAAGGGGCCAAATGGGTGACTTTTAGTTTTGTCCCTCCAAATGTACACCCGTCCTGATCTTCCCTATCAGAGTATCTAGAACTATTTACTTGCGTGCTAAAACCAAAGCACTCTGAATTATCCTTGATTACACTCTTTTCCTCAGCTTGAGCTGCTACTAATCCATCAGGACCATAGTTGTTCTCTTGGCAAAGCATATGAGATAGTTCTTGTCGTTCAGGGTCAGATGTTTCTCCTAACAGTGGGAACCAGTGTAGGTACCTAGTTGTTTTCCATTCCAATAATTATCTGAATAGTTCTTTTTTTAATGCTTTTATTTATTTTTGAGAGAGAGAGAGAGAGAGAGACCGCGCGAGAGAGAGACAGCATGAGCAGGGGAGGGTCAGAGAGAGAAGGAATCACAGGATCTGAAGACAGGCTCCAGGCTCTGAGCTAGCAGTCAGCAGAGCCTGATGTGGGGCTCGAACCCACGAACCATGAGATCATGACCTGAGCCAAAGTTGGACGCTTAACCAACTGAGCCACCCAGGTGCCCCTATCTGAATAGTTCTTATCTCTGTCCAAGACTGTTTCCTATTTGTTATTTGTGGAGTTTTTGTCTTTTTCCCTGACCCTTGTGAGATGTTTAGTACAAAAGTTCTTGAGTGAGTGAATGTTTCCTTGTTTGTTCATTCATCCATAAACACCTGTTGGGGATCATCCGTGTTCCAGACCCTGTGTTCAGGATATAGAGACGATTGCCTGCCCTCAGTGGCTTCACAGTTTAGTGAGGGAGTGTGCCATACAAAGGACCAATTCTACTATAAGTGTAAAGAATGACATGGGAAAGCTTAAAAGTGCAGAAGCAGCTTAGATGCGGTTAACTTTTACGGGCAAGCATGGAGTTGCAGAAATCCCAGTAGACAGATGATTTACTTGGGTTTTAAAAGATGAAATGGGATTTTCAAGTAAATAATGGGAAAAGAAGAGGGATTTCCAGAGTGAGATACTAGCATATGCCACGTAACAATAGTATGCAGCGTCTAGGGCACATCTGCAAGCGTTTGTTCTTGCTGAAACATGGAATGCGTATGGAAAATGGAGGGATCAAGCTAGAAAGGCAGGCCATGAGCCGAAGGGCCTGATTTTTCCTATTAGGAAGGTTAGACTTCATCCTGTGGGTAGACTAATGAGTTTTGACAGTTTTTAAGCCGGCAAGGAATATGTTTACATTTTAATTTTAGAAAGTGTTTTATTTTAAGCTATAGTATGGCAGAGGGATTTAGAGGCAAGGAGACCAGTTAGGAGGGCAGAGGTGAGACAACAGATGAAGGTTTGAATGGGGCAAACCTGTTGGGGAGGAAGAATATAGAAATGGGGAAAGAAGTCAAAGGTGAAGTCTTGTATTTGGTAGTCTGAATGCAGAGTGGTCAGAGTGGAAATGAAGGACAGGAGATGATGCCAGGGTTTCTATCCCTCTGGGGTGACACTAACCAAAAACAGAGGGTACAAAAGGAGATTGAGTGATTGAATATTATATAAATCTACCTACAAATATAGATGCATGTACCTATTCTATCTTTAGCTCTCTATGTATCTGTAGACAGAGAGGGTCACTGTGCTTGAGACTCTATTTTTTTGATGAATTTAAGTATTAGGCTTCTCAAGCTAGAGGATTTACAGGAAATCCACTGTGGTGTAAAATATATCAGAATTTATGTTCACATCTCAAAGTCTCGTCCTGGTTTTGCCACTAGCTAAGTGTGTGATTGTGTTATTTCTCTGCTTTCATTTCCTCACTTCTGTGATTCTAATGCCAGGATATTATTTCCAAGAGACAGTTACCTTTCTACTTTAAATCTTTTTTGCTCCAACATATATTCCAGATCCTCTCTCATTATCCATGCATCCAAAGGATAACAGAGTTCTACGTCTTAGAAGGAGAGCAGTTAACCCAAGACCCCACCTTCCTCACCATTGATGTCTGTTGAAAAAAACAGAGGTCCACGGAGTGTGGTTGTTGCAGTGAGTTTATGAGGGACTAAACATTGGAACCTAGAAGTCCCAATGTCTAGTTACCCCATCTTGACCTTCTTCTCAATGTAATGATCCACATTATCCCTAATTCTGACTCCCTTATGGTGCTGAAATTCCATATAACTTTGGACATTTGGAAGCTATACCTCCTTCTTTGTTGATTTTCCCTTTGGGGAATAGGATATGATGATGGAAACAGAGGGAAGTCCAGTGCGGTCTATCTCTGGTCCTTCAATGGCTTCAGCATGACTTAGTGTAGCTCTGCTCACTTAGGGTTTGCTTGAGACCCTGCCCTGGGCTCCTTCCTGTGTTCATATTCTTTTTACTAAACTTTCTACTAAAACCAGACCCAGATAGAGTAACGTGTGATTGTAAAGGAAGAGGGTCAACTTTAGTTCTGACACATATTTGCACATCCTGGGGTTTTAAACAAACAAAATGAGTTTTCATTGCTGATTCATGTTTTCCTTTTGGTCCCTAGATCCTTTTCTGCTTCAGTCATGTGACATGTACCATGGTGACTTTCATCCTATAATGCATTCTGGGTTCTCCTAAATCTTAAAGCACTTTATAAAAATAAAACCATAGGTCTCATTTTTCTGATGAAGAGAGCAAGGCATAGAGAGGTTTTACAAAGTGATACAACAAATAAAGGGGGAAAAAGAATCCAGGATCATTTTTTTTCTCTCTCTCCATTAAATGATACTCTCTCTTATGCTTTTCTGTTGTCAAAAGCCCTCTCTACATTCTGTATTGTTAGGTCATCATCTCCTATAGTTTGCACAATACGATGTATTATGGATCGCTCACAAAGCAGCAGATATGAATTCTTTATAATGGATTTATTCTTTTCAATTTTTTGTCATCTTTGGGCTTAATAGAAATAGTGCAGCATGTTATATTGTGTGATCTGTTCCTAAATAGATAAAAGATTTCTGTGTTTTGAAGGAAACATTTATATTGGTTAATTTGCTGCATTGCCTGCAGGAATGTTAGTCTGTAGGAGGAAAACAACTGTTTCCTGACAAGATTTTCCTTAACTCTGCTAGAAATTCTTATTTTAACAGTAAAATAAAGAGAAGTAATCCATAAACAATTAAAGAATAGTATCTTCAGGAATGTTTACCACCGCTCAGACAGAACATCTAAGATCATGAGATACACAGGTGTCTTTTCTTACATGAAGAGAGGCTCTTTCCTAATTCCCTTCCCAGCTCGTAAGTCAGACACTACGGATGCTGTGAGTATGCAAATGTGAACCTAGATATTCTCTCCATGGATATCAAGTTCCCAGCCTGCTCTTTGGAGAGCCACAAGTCTAACTGTAATAGAAACCGAATATGTGCTTTCCTTTAAGAAATTAAACGCCACTGTCCACAATGTGCAAAAGACTGTGAAATTGAAAGTGTGTCCCTGGAGTGGGTAAAAAAAAATAATAATAAGTGGCAACTCAAAAACAGACTACTGGCAAATAATCAATTATCTTCTGAATTACTATACAAAACTACAGTTTCTTTTGCTAGCCTGTTGAGGAAAGAACTCCACACAGGAGGCAGCCAGCTTCGACTGGGGAGTTGTTTTCAGTTTACTTCCCGGGTACCTTCCCGTAAACATCGACTGACGGGCCATGCGGCTGGCGTGAGGCAATGTGAGAGCTCACGCTAATTGGTCGGCGGAACTAACTGCGAAATAGCAGACTTGCCCAGAAGAGAAATCCGTTGCCTGTTTCATCTTTGTGTTTATGGTGTGACTCACATAGCTTAATTTGTCAACCTGGGGCAACAGTTAAACTTGTCTAAAGATTGAAGACTGGGTGAACCTTTGCTGGGACACATTATTTTATGAACTTGAGTGGAATCTGTTTGGCCACCAGCTGGATTTAGAGCTGGCCTAAGCCTCGGAAAACAGGAAAAGGAATGATGTTTTACTGCTGGCTGCTCATAGATGAAATGGGTAGAAATGTAGACTGTTTGGGCAGGACGCTTATGATTAATAAATGGGGCAGAGGGAGTGCTAGGGGCTATCTGGCTGAGGTTTTGTGTCAGGACAATTTTAAGCGAACCATAAAATGTATGAGAGTTTAATAAACAAGGAACATTTCTAATGACTTTCCAGAAATTTAGGCCCATGGAAACTTGTGAAACTATTCAGCATTTCTGTAAATGAAGAAAGTACCATAGATGAAGCAGTTTTGGCTCCGAGCTGAAGGAGAGACTATACAGGAAGGAAAGACTGCAGCAGAAAGATCTTCCCTTCTCATTGCCCTTGTTTACTTTTTATTTTTAAATGTTTATCTATTTATTTTGAGAAAGAGAGAGAAAGAAAGTGCCAAGCAGGGGAGGCGGAGAGAGAGAGAATCCCTGCACTGATGAAGCAGAGCCTGTTGCAGGGCTCTGTCCCACAAACCCATGAGATTATGACCTGAACCAAAATCAAGAGTCCCGCGCTCAAAGGACTGAACCACCCAGGTGCACTTCCCTTGTTTACTTTTTAAAATGGGAAGAAAATTTACCATTTTCAAAATCTTGCCAGAGTTTAAGTTCCCTGAATAAAGAATACAGGAGGACACCTGGATGGCTCAGTCAGTTGAGCACTGACTTCAGCTCAGGTCATGATCTCATGCGCATGAGTTCAAGGCCCACATCAGGCTCTGTGCTGATGGCTCGGGGCCTGGAGCCTGCCTCGGATTCTATGTCTCCTTCTCTCTCTACACCTCCCCCACTCATGCTCTGTCTCTCTTTCCCTCTTTCAAAAATAAAATAAACATTAAATAAATACAGAATATAGGGTATCCACTCCTTAATAAAAACCACTTCCCTGCCCGAGACAGTCTGCCCTGCCCTGACTATACCCAGGCTGTCCCCTGCCATACACAGATACACATGCACATGCATGGAATCACACCCGTTTACAGATGAGAACACAGATGCTAATTGACCATCAAGGACAGACGATGAGTAAATGGCAGTACTGGGAGTTTCAAGTCATGTTAAGACATTACCGGGGTGTCTGGGTGGCTCAGTCGGTTAATCATCCGACTTCGGCTCAGGTCATAGTTTGTAAGTTCGAGCCCCACATTGGGCTCTGTGCTGACAGCTAGCTCAGAGCCTGGAGCCTGTCTTCAGATTCTCTGTCTCCCTCTCTCTCTGACCCTCCCCAGCTCATGCTCTCTCTCTCTCTCTCTCTCTCGCTCGCTCGCTCTCTCTCTCTCTCTCTCTCTCTCTCGTTCTTTCTCTCTCTCAAAAATAAATAATAAAAAAATTAAAAAATTATACTTATTATCTCTGTTATAGCTCGTAAGTCACTTTGTCTATAGGCCAAAGAATAACCTCTCTTTTTTACCAACATCTGAAATAAGAAGAGTTTTTCAACTGTTTGATAATTTATTCTTCCATAGTATTCTTATTTTTCACCTATTCTCCATCCATTCTTTAAAAAACATTTTTAAGGAGTGCCTGGATGGCTCAGTCCATCCAGGCTCAGCTCAATTGGTTAAGCTTCCAACTTCACTTCAGGTCAAGGTCTTGTGGTTTGTGGGTTTGAGCCCCGCATCGGGCACTGTGCTGACAACTCAGAGCCTGGAGCCTGCTTTGGATTCTGTGTCTCTCTTTCTGTCTCTCTATGCCTCTTCCCTGCTCATGTTCTCTCTCACACACAAAAATAAATAGACATTAAAAAGATTAAAAACAGGGGCACCTGGGTGGCTCAGTTGGTTAAGCATCCAACTTTGGCTCAGGTCATGATCTTGTAGGGTGTGAGTTCGAGCTCTGTGCAGACAGCTCAGGGTTGGGAGCCTGCTTCAGATTCTGCATCTCACTCACTCTCACAAAGAATTAGAAGATAAAGGTGACAGTGGCCAACAGCATGAAGGCATGGACATTGAAAATATGTCTGCATCCCTCCCTGCTCTGTGGTCCCCCACCCCAGAGGTCCCCACTTTCCCAGTTTCTTATATATTCTTTCTAAGTTTAAGACACTTTGTATATACAAACATTTATGTATATCCTCTGCCACTTTCCTGGTTTATATAGATGGTGGCACATAGCACACTTTGTCTTGTTACTTATTTTCACTCTGGCTATTAGCAAAATCTCAGTTGGGTCTGCCGTGTCCACCAGAGGTGAAATTATTTGCTGTGTTGCAATAGGAGAGGCTGCATGAAATTAAGCTTGACTTGGCTCTTTCTCAACTTGTAAAGGATAGAATATTCTCTCTTTGTATCTTGCAGGCATTATTAATTGATATGTTGTCAGCACTTCCACAAATATTTCTATGCTGTAGTGATTTTTCTCATTGAAATGTATGCGGTGACAATTCAGCACATTTCTCCACCTATTAGATCAGATAGCATCAGTGAGAAGAGAGTGAAGCAACTCTTACTAGGTACATCAATTCTTTCATGCCTAAATTACATTATACTGCATTGACTACTATTATTAAAGTTTGGAATAATACAGCACTACAGAACCATTTAGGCTACCCTGAGTCCTGGAGAGAACTGATAAATCTCTAAAGAAGGAGGAGGTGACTCTTTTTATACAATAATCAAAATCGTGAGAGGTCATTTTTCACTTAATCCTTCAATTATAGAATATTATAATCTCCTGCCCCTTTTCTTCATAATTTTCTTGCTTATTAGTACATCAGCAACTGAATTTGTGAATTCTGAAGCCTATTTTTTTTATCTTGGAGTTTTGATAATCTGACTGAATTGGGTTTTAGTGCTATGCACAGTGGTCAGTCATACTGGGTGTTTCATTGACAATCTCTGCTAATTTAGGGAATTTTGCTACACAACAGGTGAAAACAATCTACAATGATAAGACATGCTTTTAAAAAGTTAGTCTATTCAGTTTTGCTTTTTAAGAAACCCAGTGATGTCTACCGTCTCATAGACTGACCAAAATATTTCAGACCACTTAATACCACTCTGGGAATAATTTAAAAAAAATGAGTTTTCCTTAGATTAGATATAGGGTTTCATTCAACATCTGGTGAAAACCTGGGTGCATTCTTACGCTCCTTGAAGGCTCTGCTTGCCCAAGAGTTTCTGGATCATATCTTCCAATTCAGAAGAGTATCTAGTTTAATTTCGCACATAGAAATGCATTGGTAATGCATTGGTAATGCATTTAGAGAACGCTTTAAATTCCCAAGGACAGCATTTCCTAGAAATTTAGGTTGCCAATGGAGTTAATATACTCGTTCCACTCAAATTGTTGGGTAAATGATGAGCTATGACAATAGAACGGGAGCCTTCCAGGGGGGTCTTCCCAAAATATTTCTGCTTAGTTTGTTCTGTTCTGGGTTTTATCATCTTGTTTCTCAAATTGTTTCCAAAAAGCTAATTTGGGTTTTTGAACAACTCTGTTGAACTTACTTATCATTCCTTCTTTAGATTTCTATTTTGCATAATTACCATAGAATGTGTGTATATTTCACAGAAAAAGAAGATATTTAAAAACTTGATCACGTATGGGGGAGGATTCATTTGTGGGTAAAGATGGTGTGGTTGCTTTGACTCCTTTCTGGCTGTGAAGCAATTTGTTGGATGAGCATTCAAGAACACTCACAAAATAATGTAATCCAGGCATGAAAGAACTGAGGCTTCTAAATGAGAGCCCTCCCTCTCTTCTCACTGATTACATGTAAGGGCAGGCGCGAGAAAGGGAAGGTGTTTCCAGGAAGGGCTGGTAATATCTTCAGTGTGCCCCTGTGCCCTTGAGGCCAGACCCTTGGAATTTGCCACAGCCTAGATTCTATCACTCAGTCCTGTTCTACAGGCAAACATCCCCAAAATGGCCCTGTGCAGTGCCTACAGGGTCCTACTTTTTAAGGAATAACTTATGTACCACCGGCAATGGGTTCCAAAGACTACCCTAGTAACATCTATTTTCCAAAGGACAAATTATTCCTCCCAAGAATGAGAGTACTAGGATTTTTTACGTATTTGTTTTCTAAAGGTCCTGATGATGATGGTTTTCTAGTCCTTTTCTCTTTTCTCTAGTAGCTCCTAGAGCTCATTGCCTCTCAGGTAACACCTAGAATAGAAAAATAGGGTTGCACTCCCAGGTTGTAAGTTTATTTTAAACATGGGGAAATGAGCTCCAACTGCAGTTTTTGCTTCATTCATTAGCTTCCAAATCACAAAATTATTATATATATCTATAGTTTTCAGAATGTCAAGTTGAGTACATTGTGTACTAGATATTCTATTACATATTTGTGAAGTCTTTGTATTGAAGTAGAAATACTTATTTGCTACACTACTTGGCCTGACCTACTAAAAATGTGTAATAGGGAATGGCACCTTCCTCTTACCACCATGGTCTGGCCAAGTGAAAGAACTCATTGCTGGTTTCATACAGGTTTCTCCTAATTGCACTAGTCTTCTGCTTTGGCTTAAGTAACTACTACAGAGTTCTTGATTTTTCAGTTTTGCTCAGATAGCTTTGGGAGAACACCATCTAAACACACATGCACACACACACATGCGTGCACACACACACACACACACACACACACACACACACACATCCATCTGTCTGAAATCCTGATCCTTGGCATACCTCAACATTACACAAGGATATGCCCTTTCTGACACATTCTATGCATTTTATGCTAAAATATTCCATTGGAATTATGTTTTCAGGCTAACCAACTAGTCATTTATCAATACAGACCTGTTTCATCCCTGCTAGTTAAATTTGTTGAGAGTGAGGAGGGTTCCTAAAACAGTTCTATGATAGCTTCAAATTGAGCTGAATAAAAATCAATGGGGATTAGGGGGAGGTGGTCTTCACATCAAAATAGCATTAGATTCCATATCTTCATTGGAAATATTTCCTTTTTGCAACTCCTCCTTCATGATTACAAGAAATGAGATCTGCCTTGGCATTCATTTGTGGGATTTGTTTGTTTGTTTTGTTTTGTTTTGTTTTTCTTCCTGGCATGGGGTCTAGTAAAAACAGATTCTTTGGGAAGACAAAAGAAAGTACAGATTTCTCTTTGTTTATTTTCAATCAACTTGACTTTTAAAGATGGCCTTCTTTATGTTTTCCATTTACAACATATGCCTGCTTATCCATATACCTTCAGATCAATAAAAGGGTAGATATTTAAAAGTATCTGCGGTAGCCAACAGCTGGAATCATGCCAGGCATCTTTACATTTTAAATTCTTCCTGGGCTCTAGAGGTAGATGAGGCCAACTTTCCTTTTGACTCAGCAGGCAAGTTTTACTATGACAAGAGCACTGCTATTTTAAAAAGCAGCTCTTGACAATCTAACTCCAGAAAGCATTCCCACCCTGTGAAATAGTACAGACGCACCCGCTTCCTTATTGATGAAACACTGGAAAATAATGCCTGTTAGAAGCAATTTTAATCATTTGGTAGCTCAGCTTCTAACTCCTCAGGAGGTTTCTAACCCAACTGCCATGCCCGATCTTCTGTCCCAGTTTTTCCGATTGGGCAGCTAGATGATTATCTCAGGCTTGGCACACAACAGAAATTTGGCTTGATGAACCCCTTAAGAGTGGGGCTGACTTGGCTGGATTTTTTCTAAGCAGAAGTCTAGCCTTTCAGGTTGTATGTGGTACCTTCCTATTTTTCTCACAGCTTCATTCACAAAGTTCCACTTCTAATCTAGTTCTGATTTAGAGTGACATGTCACAGCGCTTTCCTGAAGACTTCTGGATATTTAGAATTCTTGATCCCCAATAAACAGTATCAGGTGATCATTCATCAGTTTATGTCTGGATATCTCTAAGGGTAAGAGACAGCAACCTGTGTGTAGTATTGATTAATTAACAGTCTTACAGATTTATTCATTTTGTATAGGAATAATATTGGGGAGATACATTTTGTTGCTAACACTAGTTATCTGATTATTTGCAAAAGGAAAATCACTTATTGCTAATCTGAGTCATTTGATCCAAAACAGTGTTCTTAACCTTAATTGAATTTGACATTTTTGAAAGATTTGTTATAAAAGGTTTTATTTATTTTTATTTTTTAATGTTTTATTTACTTTTGAGAGAGAAAGAGAGAGAGAGAGAGTGTGCGAGAGAGAGCGAGCATGAGCAGCGGAGGGTCAGAGAGAGAGGAAAGAAACAAAGAGTCCAAAGCAGGCTCCAGGCTCTGAATTTGCGCTTCTTCTAGTTTGTTGAAATAGGCCTGGATTGCAATATACTTTCCTCTTAGGACTGCTTTGCTGCATCCCAGACATTTTGGATTGTTGTATTTTCATTTTCATTTGTTTCCATATATTTTTTAATTTCTTCTCTAATGGCCTGATTAGCCCAATCATTCTTTAGTAGGGTGGTTTTTTAACCTCCACATTTTTGGAGGTTTTCAAGATTTTTTCCTGTGGTTGATTTCAAGTTTCATAGCATTGTGATCTGAAAGTGTACATGGTATGATCTCTATTTGTTTATACTTATGGAGGGCTGCTTTATGCCCCAGTATGTGATCTATCTTGGAGAATGTGCCATGTGCACTTGAAAAGAAGGTGAATTTCCTAACTTCAGGATGCAGAGTTCTAAATATATCTATCAATTCCATCTGTTCCAATGTGTCATTCAGGTCCATTGCTTCTTTAGGGATTTTCTGTCTGGTTGATTTATCCATTGCTGTCAGTGTGGAGTATTCAAGTCCCCTGCAATTAGCATATTCTTATCAATAAGATTGTTTCTGTCTGTGATTAATTGTTTTATGTATTTGGGCACTCCTGATTTTTGGTGCATAGATATTTATAATTGTTAGCTCTTCCTGATGGAGAGACCCTGTAATTATTATATAATGTCCTTCTTCATCTCTTGTTACTGCCTTTACTTTAAAGTCCAGCTTGTCTAAGTATGGCTACTCTGGCTTTCTTTTGGCTTCCAGTCACATGATAGATATTTCTCCATCCCTTTACTTTCAACCTGAAGGTATCTTCAGGTCGAAAATGAGTGTCTTGTAGAGAGCAAATAGATGGATTTTGTTTTTTGATCCATTCTGCTACCCTGTGTCATTTCGTTTGAGCATTCAGTCCATTTACATTCAGTGTTATTATTGAAAAATGTGGGTTTAGAGTCATTGTGTTCTCCCTAGAATTCGTGTTTATAGTGGTGTCTCTGGCACCTTGTTGTTCTTTGCAACATTTCCCTCAATAGAGTCCCTCTTAGGATTTCTTGCAGGGCTGGTTTGGTGGTCATTAATTCTCTCAATTTTTGTTTATTTGGGAACACCTTTATCTTTCATTCTATTTTGAATGACAGGCTTGCTGGATAAAGGATTCTTGGCTGCATGTTTTCTTCTGTTCATCACATTGAAGATTTCCTGCCATTCCTTCCTGGCCTGCCAAGTTTCATTAGATTGGTCTGTAACCACTCTGATAGGTTTCCCTTTGTACGTGAGGGCCCTTTTTGTCCCTAGCTGCTTTCAGAATTCTCTTTATCTTTATATTTTGCCAGTTTCACTATGATATATTGTGCTGAAGGTCGATTCAAATTCCGTCTTAGGGGGGTTCTTTGTGCCTCATGAATTTGAATGTCTAATTCTTTCCCCAGATTTGGGAAATTCTCAGTTATAATTTGGACTAGTATCCCTTCACGACCTTTCTCTCTGTCTTTCTCTTCCGGAATTCCTATGATACAGATGTTGTTCCATTTGATTGTATCACTCAGATCTTGAATTATCTTTCCTGCTCCTGGATTAATTTCTCTGCTTTTTTCAGCTTCCTCTTTTGCTATAACTATATCTTCTAATTCACCTATTATTCTCTCTGCCTCGACAATCCTTGAGGTGGCTGCCTCCATTTTATTATTCACCTCATTGATAGCCTTTTTTAACTCATCACACCTATTTTCAAAGTTCCTAGTCATTGTCTCAGATGCTTCTTTGGTGCTGTTTTCAACCCCAGCAATTAATTTTATGACAAATTTTTAAAATTCTTGATCAGGTATGTTGTCTAGATCTGCCTTGAGCAGTTCTGTGCCTGTGACTTCTTCCTGGAGGTTCTTCAGGGGAGAGATCCTTCGTTTTGTCATTTTGGCTAGTTTTCTGTCTCTTGTCAGCTTCAAAGAGCTCGTTGTGCACTGTGCACCTGTTAATATTGCTCTGTTAAAGGAGGCTTATTGACCTATCAGGGCCTATCATTTTAGGACATATTCTTTAATGGTGTATCTCAGTTTCTCTTGTTGTGCCTTTGAATACTTTATTTCCCTACTCAGCAATATTTGGGACTCGCCGTCATGCACACTTTGGCTTGTTTCTTGGTGTAGCCCTAAGAAGAAAAGCAGACAGACAAACACAGAGGGAACAGAAGCACACAAATGCACAGACAAATCACACACACAAACAAATTAAAAGGGGGAAAGGAAAGAAAGAAAATCGAGAGGAAAAGATGAAAAGAAGAGAAGAAAATATATAATAAAGGGGGTCAGAGACAACAAAGGACAATGGTCAGTCTAAAGTGTATGACCAGTTGAGGGGAGAGATAAGGATGAGATACCGGAGAATATATCTGGATTGCAGGAAAGAAAGAAAAAAAAGAGGAGAGAGGAGAAAGGAAAATAAGGAGTAAAACTTTTTTAAAAATTTTAAGTAAAAAAGGTAGTTATAATAAAAAATAAGTACAAAAAAAGGAAAAAAGAAGGAAAAAGGAAAAAAAGCAGCAGCTCACCCTTGTGGAGAGGCATGGTTTGGTGTAGTAGGTCTCGGTCTCAGGGGGCTGCTCTCAGAAGCTCTGCCTTGGTGACTGCAGAGAGTAGAATGGTGGCACGCCAAGCTCCACTGGAACTAAGCACTGTAGGCCACTCTGAGTCAGGTCTCCTTGTGCCACAGCTGAGCCAAGTTGTATTTTCCAGGCACGCCTTGGTTCAAAGTCCTAGTCCATGCACTTTTATGCTACTACAGATGAGATGTACTTGCTTTGTTGGCTGGCTTCTTAGGGGGAGGGATCAGTTTCTCTTGGCTCAGGCCAGGATTTGTGCTGCCCCTGCCTGAGGCAAGTTGTGCTGCCTGAGGCAATGTGCACAGCAGGAGGTGACATGCATGCCCTCACTTAAGCTGTGGACTCCCAGCCCCCAGCCGGGATCACGATCTGGATCTTGTTGGTGGGGGGATGATTTTCTCTTGGCGCCCAGCTGGGATTCGCACTGTTTCTGCCCGAGGTGCCAGCTGCTGCCGGAAATGAGCTGCACACTCCTGCAGCGGAAGCACGAGCCCCAGCCTCCACGACCACCAACTTCCTGCTGGGATCGCGTTGGGGAGGGGGCTATTTTTTCCCAGTGGGCACCCGGGATTCGGGATTTGCTCGGCCAATGCTGGGGGCGAGATATGCTGTGGAAATGAGGTGCGTGCTCCCACTCCCTCAGCCAAGGTCGATGTGAGCGCTCCTGGCATGGCTGGGGCTGCCTACTCACCGCTGGGATGGCGCAGGGCTGGAAGCTGTTCTTTCCCTTGCATTCTCGGGTTCGGGATTTGGGCTACCCAGAAGTTATATATGAAGTGAGAGTTTCTCTCTCTGAGTGCTGTTAGACGCTCTTTATCTCTTCCCCAGAGACAGTACTATGAGCATGTTCAGTTTCTCTGTCTCTTCCCTTTGTCTCTCGGGCTCTGCGAGCTTGCCCCATGTTGGGCTGGGGCTCCCACCTCCCCTGCCCTTCTCGGGCTGGCCCATTTTCCAGTCTCCCCAGTTCACACTCACTCATGCAGGTATCTTTGAGGGTGTCTTCTTTCTGAAGTCTGTATTTTCTCCTTCCGCTCTTGCAGATGAGAGTAATGTCCTTCTCAGTTCAATAGATGGGGCAGATGAAGTTTACAGAGCTCCCTTCCTCTCCACCGTCTTGGCCCCTCCCCTCCAGGCTCTGAGCTAGCTGTCAGCACAGAACCTGATGCGGGGCTTGAACCCACTAACGTGAGATCATGACCTGAGCTGAAACCAGACGCTCTATTGACTGAGCCAACCAAGCACCCCTAAAAGGTTTTAAAGAAGCAAGGAAAGTCTCCCTAGCTCAGGTCACTTACTCTGTACTCCAGGATATTAGTGGAACCTGAAATATCTCTGCTACCTGTGGAAGGAATTATCTTTGCAAGTGAAGATTTCGGGGTGTGGGGGGGGGGCCACGCATGCACGTGTTTGCATATAATGTGCTTCATTATAGAAGGCGTTATAAACATTAGTGCTTGTACCACATATTTCTCTGTGACAAACAAAGCCATATATGTGGGGAAAAAGTAGCATCAGCCCCAAGGTTCTAGAATGTATCAGATTTTCCAATATAATGTATCAAAATCAATGTATCAGTCATGAATTATAAAAATGTGATTACATTTTCAGTGGGGAGGATATGATTAGTGACAAAGATAGTGGCAGAATTTGATGGTGGAGGTTAGGAACATGCACGGGGTGTAGTATGTATGATGTTTCCAAACTGTATACTGTGTTTTTTGGGTCAACTGAAAACATATTACGGGCTATAAAGCTTTTGCCATCTTTTTCTGTTATACCTCGTACTATATTATCTAATAAGTAATTGTGATCTTGTTTCCAACATTGGAGTATGAAGTCTTTAAAGTTATTTTATTTCTATATCTCTGGAATCTGTCAAAGAATGATGCTTAATACATACAAGGGTTTTTAAAGAAATGTCTAAGAGACATTTGGGCCACTGATTGTATCTAGGTCATGATCTTCCAAGTGTCGGCTACTTTGATTTGAAAAATGTCATGGCTTGAGATACCATATTTTCTAATTGAAAACCAGTTCTTAGAGAAGAATAAAAGTCTCTTGAATATGCACTTGTGTGTATAAATATATACACATATTTTTAACAAACAGAGTATGTTTTAGCACAAAATCTTACGATAAAAGAGCTGGTAAATCTCACATTAGATGCCCGAGGTCCAACTTCTAATCTCAGGTAGCAGTATCCTCTACAATTTATTAGTCTCCTGATGGGACTCTTTTGTTTTGGAAATTAAAAAAATTTGCCCACTTCTCTCTTTTCTTTACATTTTTTAGATAAAATGATTAAATGTGAGGGCTAATGAAAAATAATGGGGCACAGGGACACGCACATAATGGAGGTCTGTTCCCTTGTACTTCCCTACTCTTTACAAAGCAATCCTAATCCATTTCATGATGATGCACTTGGCACTGAGTAGTTACATACATTCATATTACTAAGAATGAACGTGGGCCAAAGACCCAACTACCCTAAACAAATAGTTGCATAAAATCCAGCATTAGTGAGTGAAATCCTGATTGTCACCATCTTTGTTAATAATGTAGGTTTTCTTAACCCGATTAGTGCTAGGTACTGTGTCAAAATTCAAGCCAAATAACGTGAGGCTCTTGGCTGTAAACAGCTACAATTTTACAGGCACTTTTGATCATTCTGATATACTCTCCTTTCAAAGACAAATGATTATACTGTATATTAGATTATACTGAATCCTAAATCCTGCCCAGGATTCAGTAATATGATCTCAAAATAGTCCTAGAAGTGGAATGAAATCTGTGATAGGAGGTGGAACTAAGGGCAACAGTTAATGAAATTAAGAGGGAAAGCTCCCTTTTTCAATCATCAACATTATTAATAGGTCAAGACTCTCACCTATTCAAAGCGAGCCTTGTGGACACTGCAGATTTCAGTGTCTTTTTATATTCATATTAGCCCTTGCTTCCAGTTTAGCCAGACGGCTATTCATGTTTAAGTCCTCAACCATAGACTGTTTAGGTAACATTGGACATCGACCTTAAAAACATCCTGATGCCTTTCTGTGATTTTCAGAAAAAAGAAAAAAAAAGTATCTGTAAAAATGTTCCTAAAATAAATAGTAAAAAAAAAAAAAAAAGGAAAAGAAAAAAAGACTGAAAAATCTCCGACTAAAACAAGGGAGGGGCGGTGCTGGAGGGGCTCAGTTGGTTGAGTGCAGTCAGACTTTGGCAGCTCAGGTCATGATCTTGTGGTTCATGAGTGCATGCCCTGCTTTGGGCTCTGTGCTGACAGCTTAGAAGCTGGAGCCTGCTTCAGATTCTGTGTCCCCCTCCTCTGCTCCTGCTCTGTCTCTCTCTCTCTCTCTGTCTCTCAAAAATAAATAACATTAAAAAAAGAAAAACCTCCTGAAAAGTAAATTTCTGTTGCATAAAAGCCATTTTTCATTTTATGTTGGCTTCCGTCTTATGGACCACGATTCATTGGTAAGAGGAAGGAATTGCTCTGAATAAACTAAGGCTACATGAATATTTAAAAATTGTGTACTTAGATAACTATCTGATATAAAACATTAGCAATGATATTTTAAAATATTAATACTGATGTCTTAAGGTAATCAATAAATCACAAAATACACTGAAATCATAATTTGGTCCTGGAAAAATTGAGAACATTATACACAATTTTATCCATATTACAAATAGTGATATGGGAAGCTTTAAATAAAGCTTCATTTGTTTTTCAATTTTCCCTTATTGATAAAATCTTTTTGTTGTCTTGTAGCATCTTTATAATATATTTTAATAGAAGGGAATAGTGCATAATTCTTAAAAACTAGACCAAATATTTAACAAGGCTAGGGACTATGCTTATTTTTATTTACCACTGCATTTTCAGTGCCTAGTCAGGGCCCGGAATGTGATAGAAATAGTTAATGTTTAATTGAGTGCTTATTATGTACAAGTAATTGTTCTGAGCACAGTGCATGGATTAGGTGGTTTAGTCTTCAGACCAGTCCTACGAGGTAGTTGCCACTTCACACATGAGAACACTGAGGCCCAGATGAAAGAGATTGTCAGAGGTCATGTGATTAGTGCATACTAAGATTAAAATCCAAACTCTGGAAATCTGGCTCCAGACTTTCTCTCTTCATTACTGTGATGCTAGACTGTATGTATTAGACAATCTTTAAATGCTGAATGAATAAAACAGAGAGGGAGGAAGGCAAACCATAAAAAAGTCTAATACAGAGAACAAACTGAGGGTGGATGAGGGGGTTGGGGGAGAGGGGGAAGTGTGTTGGGCCTTGAGGAGGGCCCTCGTTGGGTGTTATATGTAAGCAATGAACTACGGGAATCTACCCCAGAAACCAAGTGAGTAAACATGAAGATCTATCTTTTTCTGTTAGTGGTCGTTGCCTGAAGGTTTTCGAAAGAAAGCATGATGGCACAGGACGCACATATTTACTAAAGCCACGTGGGTGTGGGTGTGTTTGAGAGGGCATGTGGGAAGACGTGCAGTGTGAATGAATTTAGGTCTTTATGAGTTCTTTGAGCTCATTTATTTACATAATTATCCAGTATTTATTAAGGTTATGGTGAGCTCGGTACTGTTTTTCAAGTATTCCCTTCAAATTAATACTTATGAGTCACACGTGAGAGGCCAATAAAAGGAGTAGGTCTTAGTAAGACGGAAAAAGAATTGAGCACAATATTTGTCTCAGGCAAAATCAATTAGCATTCTTTGTGCGGTAGTAATTGGTCAATTCCTATACGTGCTGCTTTGCTAATGTCACTCATTTCCTACAACTTCTAGTCTTCTTAACCTATAAAATAGGAATGATAATTAGAATAGGGTTTGGGAGCCACTAAAAATTAGTCCACGAATACAGACGCTTTTTAGAAATGTGTGGATTGTGGGTTATGGAAGTTCAAAGGGTGTTTGTGAGGCCCGAGAGATGGGGGTGGGAATAATTCATACTTCTGAAAAAGCAAAAGTACCTGAAGTTTAAAAAAAATGTTTATTTATTTATTTTGCTAGAGTCTGAGCAGGGGAGGGGCAGAGAAAGAGAGAAGAGAGACAGGGAAGGAGACAATCCCAGGCAGGCACCACGTTGTCAGCACAGAGCCTGACTCAGGGCTTGATCTCAAGAACCGTGAGATCATGACCTGAGCCCAAACCAAGAGTTGGATGCTTAACCCAATGAGCCCCCCAGGCATCCTCTGAACGTTTTTAATAGGCTAGAAGCTAGCTACGTGAAGCAAAATTTTTAACTGTGTAAACACAGAGATTGAGACGCTATGTTATTCCCTAAATTTGAGTGAGTATATTTGCTCATAGTAATTTCAGGGTAGTCAGCTGATCAATTTATCTAATTCTTTGGTTTAAATATGTTAACAGTGTAGAAAATCCTATTCCTCACTACTGATTTTCCAGGTTTATTCTTAACATCTTGATCTTGTGAAAGTGTGTGTGAGTGTGTGTGAGTTAATGGATCTCTTCCTGTCACTTTCCTCTCCTTTGTGGAGTTCTCTTCTCTGAATTGCCTGACACTAAGTGATATAAATTTTTAAATATAGGCAGTAAAGCTGTTATTTTTTATTTAGCTTTTACTGTGTAATGGAATTTGTGACAAGATTATTTGCTACAATGTTATTTTGTGTCTTGATTAGTGTTCTTTGTAAAGGACCCCGAGATATGTGTACAAAAGGCACTGTATGAGCTGTGAATGGAGGGGCAAATGGCCTTCATTCAAATATAGCCAAGTAGTCATTACCAAAGTTTTAAGCAATTTGAACTGCCTAACTAGATGCATGACAACAGTAATTGTGGATGTCCTTAAAGGACAGCTGTATACATTTTGATCAGTGAATACCCTAAGTTCACTTTCAAAGAAGCAATTATTATTAGGTATAAGTTTTGCTTGAATTAAGTTTTTTAAAACTGGCATTTTAAAAACTTGTGGGCTACTGAGTGTCTTCACACTAACAATAACATGGCCCAGTGTTGTACATCAGCAATCCGTTTGCCTGTAAGATAATGACTTGCTATGAAGTCTTTTTTTTTAATATTTTTACTTATTTTTGAGAGAGAGAGACAGCACATGAGCAGGGGAGGGGTAGGAAGAGAGGGAGACACAGAATCGGGAGCAAGCTCCAGGCTCTGAGCTGTCAGCACAGAGCTGGATGCGGGACCAGAACCCACAAACCGCGAGAGCGTGACCTGAGCCCAAGTCAGACGCCTAACCGACTGAGCCACCCAGGCGCCCTGTAAGTCTTTTATATCCTAAATAGCGTAAGTTGAGCTTAGAGGCATTGCCAATATTGTTGGTGTTTGAGTTGTACAGTGGCCACCAGAGGAGTATCAATGACGTAAACTTTCTCTAGTAAAGGTTAGCTCTCAATTTTAAAAGCATTCCATTTCTTATTATATATGGCACATAAAATTGGCAAAATATTTAAGGTCCAGGCAGCTCCATTACCCCTCCTCAGCCACAATGCATCTCCCAAAGCACTTACTTTCTAAAGTATTTGCAGAGTAGAACTTTTGTTTTTATTTTTTTATTTTTTTTAATGTTTTATTTATTTTTGATACAGAGAGAGACAGAGCATGAGAGGGGGAGGGGCAGAGAGAGAAGGAGACACAGAACCAGAAGCAGGCTCCAGGCTCTGAGCTAGTCGTCAGCACAGAGCCTGACGCAGGGCTCGAACCCACAAACATGAGATCTGACCTGAGCCAAAGTCGGAGGCTTAACCGACTGAGCCACCCAGGCGCCCCAGAACTTTTGTTTTTAAACTAAGTCAGACTCAGAACCCAAACTATAAAGTGGATAAAAGCAATGAAAGGATAGTTTTCAGTCTTTAGCACTTGTCAGAAAATATCTAATTGCAGTATGTATAAAACATCTTTTGAGGGCACCGGGGTGACTCAGTCGGTTAAGCGTCTGACTTCGGTTCAAGTCATGAACCGTGTTGGGTTTGAGCCCCGTGTTGGGCTCTGTGGGTTCGAGCGCCATGTTGGGCTCTGTGCTGACAGCTTAGAGTCTGAAGCCTGCTTCACATTCTGTGTCTCCTTCTCTCTCTGCACCTCCTCCACTCGCCCTTTGTCTCTTTCTCTCAAAAGTTTAATAAACGTTAAAAAAAATTAAAAAACAAAACATCTTTCGTTGGATTGCTGCAGATCCCTAGTGCCCACTGAGCCCAATTTGGAAACCACCAGGATGTCCACAGAGCTGAGAATTTTTTTGAACAGAAACTATTCCTTTAGTTCTTGTCATGGTGTTGTAAGGAATTCAGTAGCTAACTAAAAACTTTCTCATCTAGGATCTACTTATCCAGCTATCCCAGACCTTTATACCTTAGGAATTAGACACACCTTGTTCATAGGAAAACCCTGCATGCTCCCTTATCTCTATGGATATGCTTGGGTGCCTGGGTGACTCAGTTGGTTGAACATTTGACCCTTGGTTTCAGCTCAGGTCACGATCTCATGTTTCATGGGTTTGAGCCCTGCATCAGGCTCCATGCAGGCAGTGCAGAGCCTGATTGGGATTCCCTCTCTCCCCCTCTCTGCCCCTCTCCCACTCACTCTCTCTGTCTCTCTTAAAATGAGTAATAATAACAAACTAAAAAAAAATAAACCTCAAAAAAAAAAAAGTACAGATATGCTTAAGAAAGGCTTCCATCACCAGTGATTAAATGCAAGGCCTCTTTCTGTATGTCAGTGTTCCTCCTTCTTCCCTCTCTTCCCTCTTCTCAGCCTGCCCAGGGTAATAGAATGAGTTGATCATCGAGGCTGTGAAATAAAATCTGTGTTTAACTTCTGGCATGTTCCCTCTCTAGACAGTAATGTGACTCAATAATGTGATACTCTCTTTGTCAGTGTGGTGATGAAGTCTAATGAGATAAGTGATGGCCAAATCATTTAGTACTTAATAAAGCCTTTTCTTTTATGCTCCACAGAGATAAACTTGGTTACTTATACTTTATCATCTTCTAAATTTCCCCTTGTAAACTCACTACTTACGCTATATTAACCTGTAGCTTCAGTGTTGGTTATTTCTGCTTTACAAGTCACCTTAAACTTAGCTTAAAACAATAACAATCTCTTCCTACTCCTGATTATATGGGTTGACTGGGCATGGGTGAGCAGTTCTTCAAGGTGATATTGGCCAGGGCTGCTGTTAGGACAAGACTCATGTGCTGGAATATTCTGTACGGTCACTCAGGTGTCCGGCACCTTGGTGGGGCTGTGGGGGCTTCAGCTCGGCTGCAGCACTGACCCGCGGGGCCTCCCTCCGCGCTAGTCTCGGAGCCTCTTCCTCCCACTGTGGCCTCTCCCTGTGGCCTCTTCCACGGGGTGGCTGACTTCTTGCATTAAAGACCAGGCCCCCCGAAGCATAAAAGCCTATGTCTAGAACTGGCCCTGGGGCTGCTTCTGTGGTATATTCTACTGCAGAAAGTGAACCCGCCTGACAACTCCCTGTTGGAGGTGAGTGAAGAAAGGCTGGGAAGTGTGGTTGATTGACGGCCATTTTGGAAACCAGCTACCACAGTGTTGGTTTTCTAATCCTTTGTCCCTGGCTTATCCCTGTGGCCCTGATAGTGTTGTACCTTGGCGATAGAGAGGAGTCCTTTTTTACAATCCTGCTTTAATTTCAAGCAAACAATGCTGGCAGTTTTTATAAGCATCCACATATGAGATGATTGCCTTTGATCTGGCTTCAAAACAGTTTGTTCAGATGTCGATGAATAGCACAGCCCATCAATAGACTTGAAATAAACACAATATATTTTATATAGGATTTGCTTTTAGAAAAAGAGAGAGAGAGAGAGAGAGAGAGAGAGAGAGAGAGAGAGAGAGAGAAAGAAAAAGCCTACCAGTTTGGTGTTATTACCAAACCATCCCAAACATAATGAAGTTAGTTATAAATTGAGCCATTCTTTAAAAATAGTGTTTAATATTTATTTATTTTTGAGACAGAGTATGAATGGGGGATGAGCAGAGAGGGGAAGACAGAATCTGAAGCAGGCTCCAGGCTCCGAGCTGACAGCAAAGAGCCTGATGCTGGGCTTGAACTCATGAACCCATGAGATCATGACCTGAGCTGAAGTCGGCCACTTAACTAACAGCCACGCAGATGCCACTGAGCCATCCTTTTAAAATGATTTTCACTTTCTCACATCGTTTCCCTACAGCTCTATGTTAAGAGTGTCTAGAGCAAAAAGAGAGGGAAAATATTTTGATTTTCACTGAAAACCAGTTATTTGGTCCAGATTATTCAGATAGTTAACTTTTGATGTAACAAAAACAAAAACAAAAACAAAAGGTACATATTGTCACTAGTCCATCCACAAATTTATAATGTTTCTGAGTGAGAGGCCTCTGAGAATTGTGTGGACCCTCTTTCTAGAAAAAGCACAGGTGCTCTAAATTTTGCATAGACTATTAAAGAGTTTACAGATACATATCCGTTCACGAATCCCAGTAAGAACCCTGCCGTAGTAAAGGTCATGAAGTCTCTAATGAGAGCAGAAAGTAAGTTTCTCTTGCTGTGTCATTCATTTCCCAAGGCAGCTGTTTAAAAAGAAAAGTTACTCTTGGAACCATTTAGACAATAGCCACTGCTTTGGTTCCTTAAAAAGATTCCACCCATTCCATTCTAATTGTCCTATTCTGAGGTGGGGCCAAAATGAAAGAACTACAGCCAAAAATAAAACCAAGGAGTTATTCTAATTCACCTCTGCTTTTGGTGGTACAGAACCGTAAGTAAGGTTTGCAGAAGGAGGATAGGGATTTGGATTTCAGTACTGGGTTTGGACTGTGGGCAAATTGTCGAAGCCCGCAGCGCCTCTGCTCAGTGTACCTGTGTATGTGTCTCTGACATTTATTTCTTTGGCTTTTTCACTCACTCATCTATCCCACTCTTACCCTGTCTCTCAGGCTGACACATTCTTTCTCTCTCACAGTCTTTCTTCCACTCTCTATGTGTATATACTATATATATATATATATATATACACATAAGTACATATGTATCTGACTTAAAATGTTTCTAGGTACCTCATAGAGGCCTGGCAACAATCAAATAAGGTGACTCAAATAAATTCTTTTGAAGGATTTTATCATTTTTATGGTGCAAATTTACAAAATTTTTATTTTATAAAATTTGCAACTGAAAAACAATTCAGTTATGGTGGAAAACACAGAACTGGGGGTCTGGAGACTTCGGTTTTAGTCCTGCTTTCAGTAACTTGCTGTGGAGTCTGAGGCCAGGCTGCAAACCTCTTGACGTCTGTTTCTTCAAAAATGGCAGACACGGTTACACAAGGTGAGCGCTGGGACCCTTCTTCAAGATCTCCCCCCGCTCCCAGGTGGATCTCTAATCTAGTGACTGGAGAGAGGAGGCTTTTGCCCATGGATCGGATGTGCCCTGTTAACGGCACAGATGAAGCCTCCGGGTCTCGCCGCTGGCCGCGTGGGACTGTGACCTGAGAGAACCAGGCACCCGCGCAGCCATCGGAATAACAGCTTTGAAAAGCATTTGCGGATTACATTCCTCTGGGGACAAACTTCCCTGATGTTTGTACTTAGTTTTAATTGCGGAAGGAGGACTTCTCTGTTTGACCAATCTATTTGATATATTGAATTTACCCAAAACAGACAGGCCCCTTTGTTCCAGCACTTTGGCAAATTGGCTTATGCCATTCGGTAACCTTTTGTGCTTTTATGTTGTTAAGTTGGAAAGCTTTCTGTGTTCTGATTGCAAGGCCGGTGTGGTCCGGGATGCCTCTATCTGTACCAAAAGGGAGCCGTGCTTTCAGTGATTGTGGCAATGTTTACTTCTTCCCATCAGTGTATCTGCTCTCTTTTCTGAAGTAATCACTATAATTACACTTCTTCAATGAGTTGCGTTCTATTGTGTCACCAGGCCTATCTGCTAGACATCACTGTGTTTTTCTTATCTGAGTGCTCTCAAATGGGGAAGGTGAAATGTGTTGGCAAGCCACCTTCAATCAAATTAATGTGAGACCAATGTATTGTCAACAGAGATGGTGGCTGGTCCCTATTTATCCCGTTCCAAGAGAATGGTACAGAAACTGGCCTGCTGTTTATAATGAAGTGTCTATCTGGTTGAGAAGCATATATATATATATATATATATATATATATATATATATATATGCTCATCTTTTAAGAACGATGATAAAGTCTTATTTTCTTACTACTTTCACTTTATTGTCATGTCATTGATAAATGCTACAGCTGAGATGTTGTAAAAAAAAATGAAATGAGGTAAATTGTACAGATTTATTCTTGTAAAATTTTGGACATACCAGGACTCCCATGGCTTGAAAAGTAAAAAGTTGGTTATGAGCCCCTGTCTGTTTGGCTTATCATTACAGTATATGTTTTCAACAAAATGCAGAATTCTCCTAAATCCTTATAGAGTTTCTGTTATAAGTAACATGGCAGCAATGACTTGTGTCTTTAGAATACACATTACAACACTTGAGCACATTTAATTTTAGGTAACAAAAAGAGGATGCGATAGAACAAACACGTTTCTTTGTATAGGAGCCTCATATTAAATTAGTCCGATAATACAGTTGAAGACTTTCGAGCACATGTATTTATTCAATTTCTACTGCTCTTGATCGGACAGTACAGTAAAACTTCAACAACCAGAAAAGGAAACTTTCCATCCATTTGCCAAAAGCTATGTATCTGCAATTGCATATTTATCTTAATACCCTTATGAACAGAAATAATGAAAAATAATAATTTTTATCCTTAATGTGTACTGGAAATTGCCACATGATAGTGAACAAATTAAATATGCAAATATACTCCAGGCTCTGAATATACTAATGATTTATTCTTACAGTTAGAAGTCTGGAGGATCACCTCACATGTACAAAAGGAACTTCTATTCTCCCGTTTATAGAAATTCAAGCATGACTGACCTGGACAGACACCTTTTCTTAAGTAGCTGTTGCAGATTAGGCCCCGGTGCATGTTTTCTGGGTAACTCAGACCTCATATTCCATGCAGACAGTGCTTTCACATGAGCAGGCTTAGCTAGAGTAGATCTTAACTTTTATGTAAGGTTCTTAATAGAGCATTCTGGGGAGTTACCCAAAAATATCACCAGTCCAACTAAAACTATATTCCTGACCTACAAAAGGGGCTCTTGGAACACAATCCACTCAACTCATAGGCTGCTGACATCACAGTAGTATACTTTCTCTTTGAAACAATACCCCAAAGCAAAAAAGGCAGAAATGTCCCATTTCACTCCTAAATGAAATACGTCACATTTGGATGAGGAAAAGACAGGCTACCTACTAATGCTCCCCATGAGTAATGGCCAACTTTTCTCTATGAAGGCCTGAAAAGTCGCTCCAAAAGATTACATTAACATTATCTATTAGTTTTTTGTTTCCAATAGAACATAGCAACTGGAGGGAAAAAATGATATTTTAAGAAGATTTTAAAATAATTTCTCCCTCTAAAGCTGAGACTATGTAAATGAGTTTTGTATCTGAAGTCATTTCTGTTAAGTTTTAGACCACCAGAGATAAGGGTAGTAACCAGGGAGATGAATTGATGATTAACTAATGGTTTCTGTTAATTACGACACTAATAAATTTAGTGCTGTTTACATTTTGCATTCAATTTTAAAGTCTGTGCTATTGTATATGGTGACTAGTATTGTAATTACAGATTGGTTCGCTGGGCCCACTCATGTACTTCCTTGTGTAATTAATCACAACCATTTTCTCGAAGTCTGAATTATTCTCAGATGTTAATTTGGTTTTAGAACCTTTACTCACACTTCATTATTTTAAAAGACTCATCAGAGGAGACGAGTTAAGATGTGTTTGTAGTCAAGGCCCGTTTTCTTGTAACTACAACAGCCTTTCCTTCAAGACACATCATTTCTAGAGGATGAACACGTGCCATTTCCCAAGGAAGGAAAGGTGTTAGACACGTGCCCTCACACCTGATGGGATATGGTGAGAATAAGACGGAGGGTGGAGCAGTTCACTGTCAAGTCCCCTGAGGGCTCCCCTGCTCACCACAATGATGCTTAGTAGCACTCATGGCTTGGGAGAATGGGACAGGAGAGGTCATGAATCCTGTCCAGGAAGCACGGCAGCCTGCTCCCCTTACTCTTGCTTAATTCAGTCCTCATTAATTCCACTTTATTTGGCATATCTTGGTGCTGTTGATGTAATCTTTATATGTTTGCATATTTTCTTTCCATGCTACTGCCTAGTAGTATCCCAAATGGAGGATGTTTCCCCCCATCTGCTTAGAGGTAAAGTGTTCTTGGTTGCTAATGTTAGGGCCCTCTATGAATGGAAACTCACTTTATTTCTTACCATTATTATACCACAATCCTCATGATCTAAGCACACTTCTTTAAAAAAAATTTTTTTTTAATGTTTCTTATGTTTGAGAGAGAGACAGAGACAAAGAGCAGACAGGGGAGGGGCAGAAACCTAGGGAGACACAGAATCGGAAGCAGGCTCCAGGCTCTGAGCTGTCCACACAGACCCTGACGCAGGGCTTGAACTCGGACCGCGAGATCATGACCTGAGCTGAAGTCGGCTGCCTAAGCGACTGAGCTTCCCACGCACCCCAGCACACTTCTTTACTTGAAGAAACCATAACCTTTTATAACTACAGACCTTTGACATATAGTGTTGCATCTGTCTGGAATGCCATTCCATTTTTCCATCGTACAAGACTTAGATTTATTCATTCATCTAATATACAGCTAATGAGGACTGACCTTGGACCAAGAACTGTGTTAGCTAGTGGAGACAGAAAGATGAATTCTGTTCAGTGCTTGCCTTTGAGAAGTTAACGAACTCTACCATGCATTATTAGCTGTACCTTCCTTGCATATTCACGGTGTTTTATACATTTTAGGTTGTCTTCGATAAGGCATACATACACTCTCCTACTTTCCCATTTCTCTAGTCCCTGGAGTTTGTTTCTTAGCATAACACTGTAGAAATAAAGAAGGCCTTAGGGATATTCTAATCTAACTCCATTTGTAGATGAGGAAACAAATGATCAAAGGGCTAAGTGAACAAAACCAATTATTTGAGCTTATACTAATTACCCAGACTTGTTTACTCCTAAATCTAGCGTTGTTGTCACTGTCGCACTGGGTCTGCAAGTATTTCTGGAAGCTTTTGGGAAGCAGTCATTACTTCTGTTGGATTACTAGGGTGCTAGTCATTAGTATCAACCTAGCCTAACAGTGTGTGAAACTATACCAGAATGGCTAAAGAGTAAGTGTACTTTTAGAAAATAAACTCTCAGTGGGTACTTTACATGCTGGGAGTCATGACTCAGCCATTCCCAAGTGACCTAAGCCAGAATATTCTAAAGTGACAGAAAAAGAAGGTTTCCTTTACCTAAAATGACAACCAAATGAGTGTATCAGATTAGGTTGGAATATGATTATGTCACAATAGATTAATAATGCAGTTTTGAGAGACAATTGTTCTTTGTTACTGAAATGCATCATAATGGATAATCATGAATTCTGCTGGAAATCTTTGGAGCCGGAGTAGGTCTAAAGAACATAGGTTCTATAAACACAGGGACGTCAGGCTTCTTTACTAGACTTAAAGTGGAAGATGAATGATAAGCTCCTCCCTCCATGTTACCAAACACGTCATGGTATATTCTAAGAAGGATATTTTGTATCCACTAAATCCGATTTATTTTAAGGGTACCACTGATGGGATTTACTGCCATTGCAATTCTGTTTTCCTTTTCTTTGTCAGTTTCCTCACCTCCTTTGCCTCTGGGGGACTATCTTTGAAATTATGATTATGTACCAGTATGTGGAGTTTTAATATCCTGCAAAGGGGTAAAGCAGCCAGGACTGGATAATGGATAGCTCCCCAGACTGGTGCAGGAGTTCTGGGTTCTAATCCTGGCTCTGCTGGCTACTGGGATGTAAGAACCCTTTCTCGGCATCTGCCCCAGCAAGTATAAGATGAAGGGATTCAACTCATGGCCTTCAAAGACCTTTCAAGCTATGGGGTTCAGTGATATAAAGTTGAAGCTTTTGCTGTTAAATTTGCCATTGCTTCTTGAGATTCTCCTTTAGTAACCCCTGACCCTGAACTAAGTCAAATACAAAAATAGGATGATGATTACATTACAATGGATCCTCTCATTAAATAACTTTAAGCTGTACAGTTCCATCATTTCAAAATGAAGTTTGAGGAGTATCCATTTTCAGAGAGTTCATAATTAACATACGTTGTATAAGCAGCTACAACAGCCTGCTCCTCATTATTAACATATACCGGAGTTTGTCAATTCAGTGGTGAACGCTTCCAGTTTCGGGAAGCCCTCTGGGAAAGCCCTGCTTAGCAGGTTTAATGTGAAGAGTTGGTGTCATCCTAATCAGCTGTCTCTGACAGAGTACACGCGGTTCCGGCTGTAGCGTCCCTCCCTGGCTGGCAGTGGGTTTCCAGCCCACTGAGCACTTGATGCCAAGCAGTCTGCTAAGGGACAAGAAGAGACTCTTTGGGGATCCCTGGTATTTATCACTGTTTAGGAAACTTGAGGTTCAAAGGGCCAGGGCTCATACATACCACATTTATTCTAAACCTTTGATCCAGGACATATCGAGGGATTTGGGGGTTTATTTTGGCTTTTTGTCTTTAGCATAAGATGACCCTGCTATTCTGCTCAGGTGTTTCTGTTAACCCTGTCTTCTGTGTCACTAAATATAGTTCAGAGACCTAGCATTACCGTCCAAACTGCTGGATTCTTTTTGAAGCTAATAGGTCTCGATTTATTATCCAGCTCTGAGATGGAAGGGAGGTACTCCTACCTAAGAAACTGCATTTCCAGAGAAATGAACCAAATTGCTTTAAAAAAAATTTTTTTAATGTTTATTTTTGAGACAGAGAGAGAGAAACAGTGTGAGCTCGTGAAGGGCAGAGAGAGAGAGAGGAGGCATAGAATCCAAAGCAGAGGCTTCAGACTCTGAGCTCTCAGCACAGATCCCAATGCAGGGCTCAAACTCACGAACTGTGAGATCATGACCTGAGCCGATGTCAGATGCCCAACCCACTGAGCCACCCAGAAGCCCCAAACCAAATTGCTTTTTTTAAGTACAGACTCTTAAAAGTGTAAGCATATTTAAAGTCAGTTGTTACAAATGATTGTTTCCTGAGCAGAAATGTATAAAATAAAAACAATCAGAAACTGATTGTAGAAATACATGTGAAGACACAAACCTAACTGTATAGACTAGGGAGGTATGGTGGCGGAAAGAGGTGTGCTGCTGAAAGAAAATGGTAAAATGAGTAGCTGGTGGAGGTTTTCATGAAAATGACTGGAACAGACTGAGTCATAATTCTTGCATTCTTGCTCATGAGTTCAACATTGTGAAATTTTCCAGTTCAATATTTTCTGTATTTGTTAACTTGGTTAAACATATTTTCATAATTAAAAAACAGTTTACTATTTTATAATGATGTGCTAATCCTGTAGCACATGGAGGCTTTTTCCAAAAGCTTATTTTAAAAGTAAATGTAGGGTTGCTTGGGTGCCTCAGTTGGTTAAGTGTCAGACTCTTTATTTCAGCTCAGGCCTGAATGGGGCTTCACACTGGATGTGGAGCCTGCTTAAGATTCTTTCTCTTCCTCACTCTCGGCCCTTTCCCTGCTCATACGCACGTGTGTGTGTGTGTGTGCCCTCTCTTTCTCTCTCAATAAAACAAAAACAAACAAACAAACAAAAAACACAGGTAAAGATAAAGGTAAAATGAAAGTCCTTGCAGGAGGCTCTTCCTTTATACATGTACAAGTGTGTGTACATATCTGTAATTTCATAGGAAATAGTTTTTCAGCAAAGTAATAATTCTAACACCAAAAACAGCACCTGGATAATATAATAATAATGATACAATAAGAATTCTGTAAAAAAAATGCGTTAATTATCCTAACTAACTTCATGCATGAAATATTTATATATGTATCTATGTTTACAAAAACCTAAAACACTAGAATGTCAATGATATCCTTAGGTAAAGTACAAAGGGAATCCCAACGTCACTTTTGTTTTCCCTGAAAATTTTAGAAGAAACAACTTTTATTAGTTGAAAAATCATTGATTTTGTACTTAAATCATGCCTTTTGGATTTTTGTTGTTTTTGTTCATGGAGTAACTTTTTCCTATTCGGTTTAAATTACAATGTATCTATGCTCACTCCCCACTGAAGAGAATAATGGATTTTTTAGGAATCTCTTGAAAATGTACATTGAAACAAATTGTGTTTTTAAAAAAGTATCTTAGGAGCTATATCTGTGGTTTGAGTGGACTGTTGCCTCAGAGTGATGTAGGTAGGAAGTGATTATTGTAGCAACTGAGTCTGGATTTTTTTTTTCTTATAGAGATCTGTGGGAACACAGTATATGTTTGCCATATGTGGTTTATACTATGTAGAAGATTTATTGCCTTTAAAGAAATCTGCACAATAGAGCCTATAATTACAGATGGCAACAAATGCATCAAGGCAACTGCTTGAAAAAGTTTAAACTTTCCTCTGGCACCTGTCACGTTAACATTGAAATGACTCATGTGCAATTTTTAAAATATGAACCATTTTAAATGTAGGAAAAGAAAAAAAACTTTGAGAACTAATGCAAAATCATATTTTGGGGATATAAAGCAATTTCTAGTTAGTCCTTAATAATTGTTTTTCAGGTAAAGAATCATGAAAAATATTAAGTATAATTATCATTTTTTAAAATGTTTATTTATTTATTTTGAGAGGGAGAGAGGGAGACAGAAAGATCAGGGGAGCAGCAGAGAGAGAGAGAATCCCAAGTAGGCTCCACACTACCAGCAGAAAGCCTGATGCAGGGCTCACAAACTGTGAGATCATAATCTGAACCCAAATCAAGAGTCCGATGCTTAACTGACTGAGCCACCTAGGCGCCCCTGATTATCATTTCTTTTTATGACATGAATTCTTTTAGTCTACTTTTATTAACAAGCAGAAAACATTATTTTTAAATGAGGGCCCATAAAAATTCTGTAATATTTATTGGGATCTGTAAAAAAAAATCAGTTTTGCTTACTGGAAGGGTAAAATGCTATTTTATATACTTTCCTCTTTGCAATTAAATTAGATTTTTTTTTAGTGGAGAAAAACTCATAAAGGAAACAGCCTTGGAGATGTAATATGCTCTAGCATATTTAAATAATTAGACTTGCGTCTCATTGAAATGTATGTGCTCTAGGTTTGATAGTGATAAAAGCCTGAATATTAGTATGATTAGGAAATTACATCATGTCACAGCATAATTGATTGATTGATAGCTGAGTGAAAACTAACCATAAAGCATTTGAAAATAAAGGCCTGTTCTTCCGTTATTCAGGCAGAATTTTTGCATCTACCCAGTTGCAAGATTAGTAACTGAAATGCTCATCTTCCAAACAAAGTGGAATTGATATTTCTTCCTTTTGCTGTGTCTGCATACGCTTTCATTATACCACTGGCGAGGGAGAGAATACGATTCAATGTGCTTCGTGCTCAATTCAGTATTTAATTGTTCCTCAAAACCTGTCAGATGGACACCAGATTACTAATGGACTCCCTGAGCAATTTGTGTTTTGGAATTTCCCTTGCAGATCTCAAGTTTTAAACATAAAGCTTCACTAACAGGAGGGTTGATCCTCTTTTACTCATCTCTTGAGAATTGATTTTTCCCAAACATTTGAATTATCATTAATTTTTCAAAAGCATTTTGTTTCTCTTTCCGTTTGTGTTTTTGCTTTCTCTTTCTGTGTCTTGATCTTTTAAAGATTCCGGCTCACACAAGTCTTTGGCAATACTCACAGGAGTGTAGAAGGGATGGAGAAGCAAGACCACTGCAGGATTCTCTGTTTCAAAGCTGAACCAATATTCACCATTGACATATCCATTCATCTGTGCAGGGTCACTGGAAATCCTCTCTCTCTAGTTTTTCCTTCCCTTCAGGGAGCAGTGCTTAAAAGAGCAAACCCCTGGTGTGAAGAGATAGGAGAATTCTCAGCACGGCCAATGGTGCCAGGAATCGAATTAAAGTTGTCCATTTGCTGATGACTTTCTGTTGGAGCTCCCAGCACATTGGAGGCACTGTGCTCTCGGCTGATGCTTTGTTTACTTGAAACTCTGACAGTGGCGCTTCAATTTAATTTTTTTTAATGGCAGAAGTCATATCATGCCAAAAATATGCCAGGAGGGTAAAAACACTAAGATATGTGTCACTCTGTAGAGTTATAACATGTTATTAGATTCCCAAGGCTTGCTCAAGGAAAAATAAAAATCTTAAACCTTTGCTAGTAAAGACTGTTCCACATGCGGTAGCCAAAAAAATAAAAAGAAAGAAAGAGCAAGAGTTAAATCATGAATGAATTCACTCCACTCTTGAGGAATTTAAAACTTGTCATTTATTCTGCAATTGTTGACATTCCCAGATCTATTTTGGCATAAATCACATTTTGATATGACTGAACCCACAATTTTGACTTTCTTCATATGCATTATCTCTTCTCAGTGAGACACTAAGAAGACATGTATTGCCATTAAATCTCAGATGCCAGAAGTCAGCACTGAAGATGTTTTCTCCAGTTTGATTTTCTTTGTTATCATAGGAGGTGTTAATGTGGTTTAATTCATTGGGCAAAGTTAAGAACTGTCAGGATTACATTTGTGAGGAAAGATCTGAAAACCCCAGGAAGAACATAACTGATTCAGAAGATAAAAGTGGAGAATACATAGTCCTCTTGCCAAGTCCCAGAGAGCACATTTCACCAATGTTTGTGAATCCTTACGTTTCTGCTTTCACTTTAATCTGTCTGTTTTATCTGAAAATAGTGAAGAGTGCCTGCCAGAAAGTGGGTCCTCAGTAATCTTTACTGATAGAATGAACGAGGTTTGGTATTTTTTTTGTTTACTATTAGGATTTTTTAAAATATTGCTTTTTTGTACTTAGCACTTGATTAGAACAGACAATGTTCTATGCTTTACTTGGCAAATTCTGTTTAGTGAGTATTTTCCCTGGGATGCAAGTGTTACATACATCCCTAGGATTGCATTGGGGAAAATGTGGGACAGACGTTAACCCTAAACATCTGGACCTACTCAGATGCATGTCCACTGGATTCGATTTTTTGTGCGGTGGCTTGTTCATACCACCTTCATTATAAAATCACCCTTGGAAAGCATGCACGTGCGGTTGGGAAAGTAGTGTTGTAGCAGTTTAATCTAGCTAAGTGACCTTACACAAAAGAGAAACTGTGCAATAACAGTGAAGCTTGTAAAAAGGGCAAAACGTATTCTGAAGCAACCCAGAACTGATTTTAACATATCAACCACAAGAAAGGGACTGTGTCATCATTTTAAGAGCAAACTATACTACTGATTTCAGAAGTACCTACTACTCTCTTTAGATTTATTGAAAAATACAGAGAATGACTCTTTTCTCAAGAGCTCACCCCTCATCTATCCATTCATCTGTTTTTAAGCTATGCTAAGGAGCAGTTTCCACCAATGCAGTGAAGCTGTTCCTTTTCTTTAGTGATCTAGACCTTTTTACAAAATGTCATATCTCATTATCCTTAATGTAAAATTACCCATCCAAGTTACCATGGTGCAACCTTATATCTTAAATATCAGTCTGCGCCCTCTAGCCATTAGTTATCAAGTATCATTTAGACCAGTCGTGGCATAAACTCTGTTAAGGGAGTTTTACAAAAAGAATGCGAGCGATGTGACTTCAACCAGAAGAAATTTAAAATCATATTTATAATGCTTGGTTCTGACATTTTGTTACTTATACAGAATTTTTCAACATAACATTTAAATATAAGGATTAAGGATTTTGTCACAATCTTATTTCATGTGAAGTCTTACTCTGTAGCACCCATAGGACTTTCTAAGGAAGTCTCATTTTGTTTGTTCAGTTTTGTGAGTGCTGTGTTAATAATATTATAATCATCAAGTGTGCTTGTTATTAAGTATATACATAGTATGTGCCAAGAGAAAATATATATTATTCTTATTAAAAAATAACAGGTGCTATTTGTGTAGTGACTACTGTGTGGTTCAAAAGAATTTAGTAAGGCTAGTTTTGTCACTAATTTGACAATTTTGCTTATTTTATTTTTTAACTTTCTTATTTACTGAGCACATACTCTGTGCAAAGGATAGTGGGATGTGCTGAAAACATAAGATGAATAAGACAGTCTTAGCCCAGGGAAAGGGACTAACACATAAACAAACAATGTTCATACAACAGAGTAACTGCCATAATTGGCTGAATGATTCTTAATAGAAATTTACCATAGGACTTTAGACACCATCTTCCTTTTAAGTTCCCCAAATATATATTTTTTTGTATGACTATTTGTAACTAAGAATCAGACATCATTAAAGAAGAGAAAATTGACCTTAAGGACCTCAGAGTCTAGTGCGAGATCCACGTAGACACAATGCAGTTTTGGCCCAGGAAGGGAAGAATGGTTCAGGGCAGGGAAGAGCACTACAAGGAGAAAGAACAGCATATATAAAGATACGTAGGAGAAAAGATACGTAGAAGATAAGTAGGAGAAAGTGCGGGATATCCCTTACAGTGAGCAGTGTGTACAGCATTCTGTCAACAACCTAAGAACTAGAAATACTGAGGAAATCTCCAGGTAAATTTTAAAACATCCAAAGGAAAATGAAAACTAAGTGAAAAGTGGCTTTAATGAAGGTCGGTGCTACATGATTATAGCACTTTTTATTTTTATTTATTTTTGTAGTTTCCATATTTTTCAATAGTAAGTGTGCATTTCGAAACCAGAGAAAGTTTCTTTTATAAAGTAAGCCCAAAATACATACATATAAATAAGAGTCAGAAGGAAAAACATATAGGACCTGAGAGACCCTGCTGAAAAGGAACAAGGTTGACCTAAAGCAATAGCATGGGAATGAAGAAGGATCAGATGTTAGTGTTTTAAAAGATGAACTAAAAAGCCTATCATTGATTGAGTGCAGGATAAGGGAGAAAGAACTAGGCCATCTGAAGGGTAATTAGGCAATCTTCTTTGCACATATTGGGAACATAACTCTAGCTGGTTGGAAAAATTATTTTTAATAAAAGTAACACAGTAAATTATTGGCAGCACCAGAAAAGGAATTTAAATCTCCTAATCATAAGTCACTAGGGGGAAGATCAGGGGGTATTTCATGTTATGCTTCTGAAATCTACCTACCTGTAACTTCCCCTCACCATATCTCTTTAGTTCTGTTTCTTGGAATTTCAAAGAGCTTCTTTGGCAAGGATAGTTCCTGTAAAGTAGCATAATGTTCTAGTTGCTTTCCTTCCATCTTCTCATTTAACCCTCAGAACAACCTTTCAAAGTAGATTATTATTATCCCCGTGTCAAAGTTGGTTAAGTAATCTGCCTCAGGTCCCATGATTAGTTACTGGAAGTCTAGCAGTTCAGACCTGGAACAATTCAAATATATGCCCAGATTCAATTCACAGTAGCCAGCAGAATGAACAGTTAAGAATGAAAGTTTCTTATTATGGTAATTGATGATTTTTTTAAGGTAGTTCTTGGCAAGAAGAGTCAAGAAAATATTGCAAACATTATGAAAAGAATAACTTTGGTAAAATATCTATTTCCTGCTTTTTTCTTTCAACAAGTGCAAGTATTACATCATTAAATTTCTTCACTGAGATCCTGTTTCATTTTCTATAGTCTATAAAGTATATTCCAGTTGGTAGTCTCTAGCCTAAAATGACTATAGATATTTCATGGGTAGAAGTTAGTAAGAGGCCCAGAAAATACAGTGAGGGCTAGAATCACACTTATTGGTTATAGTTTTTTCTTCCGATACATGAGTATCCATGAAAATGGAGACGGATAACCCTGGTGGAAAGATTAACTTGTTCAAGAATTCTGGGAGGTAAAGGTAGAAGGATTATTTTTTAAGGGGAAAGTATCTTGCTCAGTGTTGCCTCTTAGAAGGTATGCCATAGCCAACATATGGAAACAATAGAAGATTTTTGTAAAAGAAGTAATAAAACTATTAAAATAAGAACAGCAAATTGAAGTTCTGGCCCCAATTAGGCTAACTGTTAGCTTTGTAATAGTAATTTATTCATTGCATGCATTATGCCAGTTGGCATTTGTGACAATTGTGTGGGACTGAGGAATCTTAAGTTCAGAGACTGGTCTTCAGATCACGATTACTCTAATAGTGACTAGGGAACTAGGACAAAAATGTATGTCTTTTGCCTCCTTATATAGTGTCTTCTATTGAAGAAGAGCAAAAGAAGCATAAACAAGGTTTCTTTTAATCTTGGAGACCACTAAATTATTGGAAACAAGGCACTACAACCACTGTGTGACCCAGACAAAGAGGGCACCATGTTTTAGAATGTCCAGCCTTGCCCTCCTCCAGTACTCTCCTATAACCTATTGTGAGGATGTCTCAGCTTGGAACCATGCCCTCCTTCTTGACCATGTTCCAAGCACCTGCAATCCCCTGAGTCCGCTTCCAGGACCCATGCAGGGCTCTTCCCCAGGTTTGTCCTTCCACAGATGGAAAACGTCCTCGTGTGTGTACTTCTGGACCCAAGGGGAGGCCAAGAGGCAGCTAGTTGGAGATGGGGGAATAGCAGGGAATGGAAGGAACATTAATCTACAGGGTGCATTAAAAGCCATTTAGGCTGTGAGCTAGTGAGCAAGAAGAAAAGAGCTAGTCACAGGTCAGCCTCTCCTATTCTGGAAGAGCTCCGATGACGCAGGAGACAGAATATTCTAAATTTGAACACAGCTTCCCAGATGTTTATGAGGATAGAATTATAAAGGTAGAAGGCATGAACAAATTTTGTGTAACATTATTTGTTCCGTTTATGCTTTCAAAATAATTTTTTGAGAGAGAGAGAGTGAGCAGGGAGGGGAAGAGAGAGAGGGAGGGAGAGAATCTTAAACAGGCTCTATACCCAGTGCCAAGCTCAGTGCAGGGCTTGATCTCATGACCTGAGCTGAAGTCAAGAATCAGATGCTTAACCAACTGAGCCAACAAGGTATCCCTCAAAAAAACTTATAACTTTATAACTTTTACCTGTCTTAAGTGTTTAGACATATAAAGTATGTTAGGGCCTTCATGAAGCAAATCTTTCTAGATATAGGTAAAGTCATATATTGATATATATCTACAGAGATAAGTATAGTACCTACTTTTATGGATACTCTATCATTGGACATATAGGAATGGGCAAGACAGACTAGGTCCCTGACCTTTTCTAACGATATGCATTGCTGGTGTCAAAGGCATTAGTAGGTATTACAGAAGAAACAGGAAAATAAAATGAGCATTAAAATGCAAGTACAGAGTAATACGGAAAATGGTAAAGGACAAGAGAAGACAGTGATGTTGGGGAAGTCTTCCTAAATGAAGCCATAATTATAATAATAGAAAGAAGAATAATTCTCAAGCAAAGAGTAAGGTGTTTTAACCTAAAATAGATTGTCTTAGAGTACCATGAATCTTACTATCCAAATAAGGAGAGTTTAACTTATTAATTTTTAAATAAGACTGATATGGATGATTAACTTGGGAAACAAAGTTCATAACATTCATGGTTAATCAAACTAAATGTTTCTTAAAGTTTATTTATTTTTGAGAGACACAGAGCACATGCACAAGAGAAGGGAGGGGCAGAGGGAGAGAGAGAATCCCAAACAGGCCCCACACTGTCAGGGTATAGTCCCATGCAGGACTCAAACCCACAAACTGTGAGATCATGACCTGAGCAGAAATCAAGAGTCAGATGCTTAACCAGCTGAGCCACCCAAGGGCCCCAATAAACTAAATGTTCTTAATTATTAAAGCACCTACTTCCTTTGTACAAATGTATACTTACATTATACATCACACGATACAAAAATATACTAAACTCAAACCAACTTTCAGAATCAGCCAATAAAGCGGGGTGCCTATGTGGCTCAGTTGGTTAAGTGTCCGATTTTGGTTTTAACTCAGGTTTGTGAGTTCAAGCCTCCCATAGGGGTCTGCGCTGTCAGTGTGGAGCCTGCTTGGGTTTCTATCTCTCTCTTTCTCTCTGGCCCTCCACCACTTGTACTCTCTCTCTCTAAAAAAAAATACATATATAAGTAAATGTGAAAAAAAATTTTTTAAAAAGAGAATTAGTCAATCAAGCATAATGCAATCTTCTGTTACACAAGTGAACCCAGTAGGGGTCCAGATGTTACAAAATGAGTGTGACCTGCACATTTATCACATGCAGTTGCGCTGTAACTCAAGCTCTAGTTCACATGTGATTGCCTTCCCAGAACTCTCCTACCATAAGGAGCCCAAGTAGTAAACTCAGTGGAAAAAAAAGAGCATTATCCCAAACTGTACAATAGACAGAAATCTCTAGCACCTAATAAGTACTTGATTTATGAAATGAAGAGGAAGATGATGGAAAGACAGCAGTGTGTTTGTGTTTGGGGTGGAGAGGAGTGTGAAAAGACCAGAGAGCCGTGTAGTACTGTGAATGCATTTTCTAAGTTTTAGTGAATTCTAAATGAAATGAAATTTATTTTTCTTGAGAGGAGAGCCAATAAGAATTCTTCAGGCAGGAACCATTTCTTTCCATGTAGCTTCATATATTTTATGAAAACCTATAAGTCTTCTCGAAATTTGAAACTCTTTTTAAATAATTCAGTAATAACTACCAACTGTCATCCTTTTTTTGAGAGAGAGAAAAAGAGAGAGACAGACACAGAGAGAATCTCAAGCAGGTTCCAAGCTCAGTGTAGAGCCCAACACAGGGCTCGATCCCATGACGCTGGATCATTTCCTGAGCCCAAAATCAAGTCAGATGCTTAACCAACTCAGCCACCCAGGTGCCCCTCTCATCCTTTTTATGATCCAAATCTTTGCTACCACTGGGATGCAATCTTCAGTTAGGCTTCCTTTTCCAAGTTGTACTTTCTTGTCATACACATCAAAGGCACTATTGTCCACTTGTTTACATGTGGTGATTTTCTGATAGTGATGATGAATTTGCCTTGATTCTCTTAAATTCTCTTTTATTCTGTCCCTCTTAGTGACCAGGGTTTACACATAACTGCGATTAGTGGTACATTCAATAGATTAAGGAACAAAACATTGAACATGGGTCTAATGATTGGCTTATAGGAAGACAGAAGGGATAACTGATTCTTAAGTTTCTTGAGTGAAACAAAAGGGGAAGCACAAATCAGATATGCTCTACCTGTCCTTAAACTCTTTCCCACTATCTCAAGGAGGTGGTCTTTCTTTTACCCCAAGAGTTGTCTGCAATGTGTGCCCTTGATTCTTGTACCATCTCCTTGATAATTCCATCAGTTCCCACCTGTGCCCCATCCACGCAGTGTTGTATTCTTCCTTTTTCCTTTCCACTATTTCTTTCCCCTCAGCCTAGAGCAGGGGTTGGCAGGCATTTTCTGTACAGGTTTAGGTGGGGTATTATCAGCTTTGTGGGCCATATGGTCTCAGCTCAACTTCTCAACTCTGCCTGGAGCTAGAATGTAATCACAGTGCATAAAGCAATGGGTGTGACTGTGTTCCAATACTACTTTACTTACAAAAGAAGGTGTCACACTGGATTTGACCTACTGCTATTTTTTCCTGACTATTGGTCTAAGAAGTTTTGGTCTAGACCAAGTTTTCCCCAGTCCTTAAAAAGAAAATCGCTTGCCTAGATTCTTCTTTTACTTGTAAACCGCTATCCATCTCTATTAAGATGCTTATCTGTGAGGAAAGTTCTTCAATGCTTGCCATGTCATTTTCTCATGAGCCATTTTCTCCATATCCCACCCATCATGGCTTCTGACTCTGACGTTTTACTAACACTGCTCTCTCACAGATTGTCCCTGGCCTCCTAACTGCCTATTTTCTCTCTAATCTGACATGATTTCTCTGATGCCTAGGCTGCAATTAAACACTCTGTCCTTGAAAATCCTTTCTCACTTGTCTTTTGAAATAGCATATTCTCTCCCTCTCTGTTTCCCTTTCTATTCTAGAAACATCCTCCCAGTCCCCATTGTCTACTCCTTAAATGTTGGTTTAACTCAAGACTTCCGTTCTCATCTTCTATACACCTCTCTGCTGTGACTTCCATTACTGTAATTTCAACAAATTCCTATATGCTCATGATTCCTAAACATCCTTCAAGACTTTTGGCTTCTTTCCCATCAAGAGATAGGAACTTCCAGTGTCCAACTCATTGGCTGTACAAGCTAATAAGTTCTCTAAGGAAAGACAAAGGGTAGCAATTCTGTGTCACATGGTCCAGGTGGCAATTCTGACTTTGGGGTGGCTTTGGGAAAAGTCCCTTAGATTCATCAAACCTTGTTTGTTTCATCATACATAAAAAAGAGTAACAACCCCTCACTAGGCTTTTGGAGGATTCAATGTAATACATCCAAAATCTCTTTATTAACTGTTTTACAGATACCTCACAAATATTTCTATTTTAGTGATGATATCCTTTTGATGTCTCGATTTTCTTTCCTTCATTCCTCCAAACCTAATTGGTCAGCCCATCCTTTTGATTCTCTAAAATCTTCCTCAAAATTTTCTCTTCCTTTTGCTCAAGTTCTGTTCCTGCTTCCAGCCTTTCTCCTCTCTTCTGTTCTATATATTGTTATTATTGATATATTTCTAATGAAATTGTGAAGGCAGCACTTTTTGATGGCAGTAGGATTAAGGTCCTACTATTTAAGTCCATTTGCAGTATCTGATTTAGCCTTTAACTCTAGCTCCATTGCACCCTATACATAGATATATAATCCCCTATTTTCTAATCATACCAAACTACCTTTTTTCTCAAATGTGCCAAGTACATTTAGTATCATCTGTGATTTTGACTGAACCTTGTCTTAAGCAAGAAAACATATCTGTCTCTGTTGTAACTGGTGAAATTCGGTTCAGCTTTCAAGATACACTTTGACTATTAACTTTTCTTTATAGCTACTTCTCCCTACCAGATTTGGAACTAAGTATTTTCTTTGGTAAATCATCATTAAAGATAAACTGGAAGTTCCATTGGGACAGGGGCTTCTTCTTTTCTAATGCTTCAAGTTTTTGTTTAAATTCTGGCTAATTAACCTAGACTATAATACTGTTTTCAGGAATAGAATTCAGTGATTCATCACATATATAACACCTAGTGCTCATCACAAGTGCCCTCCTTAATACCCATCACCCATTTAGCCCATTCCCTGCCCACTTCCCCTCCAGCAACCCTGTTTGTTCTCTATAGTTAAGAGTCTCTTATAGTTTTCCTTCCTCTCCTTTTTTTTTCCTTTTCCCTATGTTCATCTCTTTTGTTTCTTAAATTCTACATATGAGTGAAATTATATGGTATTTGTCTTTCTGTAACTGACTTTTTCACTTAGCATAATACACTCTAGTTCCATCCATGTCATTGCAAATGCAAGATTTCTTTTTTTTAATAGCTGAGTAATATTCCACTGTATGTGTTTACCATATCTTCTTTATCCATTCATCAGTTGATGGACAGTTGGGCTCTCTCCATAATTTGACTCTTGTGCTGCTATAAACAAAAGGAACATGTGCCCCTTCAAATCGGTGTTTCTATATCCTTTGGGCAAATACCTAGGAGTGTCATTACTGGGTCATAGGAGACCTCATTTTTTTAACAGTGAGGGCAGAAGCTCTTAAGTAATAGTAGGCACTCAGATGTTATTACAGCATGAATGTCATTATAATTTAAACAGGTTAGCCAACTGGTCTTATTTGGGGGTTTTTGTTTATTTTTTGTTTTAGTGACAATAAAAATTATCAAGATTCAGAGATTCAAGGAGGATTTAAGATGTTAGTTTTGAGACTTAAAATTTATTTTCTCTGTATCCTCCTATTTCCTCATAATTGACAAACTACTTAAAAACAAGAAGAAAAGCAATGGAAGGAGAGAAAATAAGTCACTGGCCCACATGTCAGAGCCCAAAGGAGGTGAGGGTAGGAGGTGACAGGGCTAGAGTAAACCTATAAGAATTGAAGACCTAACTAAAAGAAAATGAACCTTTTTAGGTTTCCTTTTTTTTGTCATTGTTTGCTTGCTTGCTTGTCTATCACCAGGAAGGAGACTTACGTAATGCTTTTTGGTTTTTTTTGCTCAAGAATATGACAAATGATAAAATTATATATGGTGCTAAGAATAAGACAGATACAAGGTATTGTGGGTCCCTAAAAGTTTTAAGGATTGAGGGGCCCTATTTTTTTCAAAATTATTTGCAAACTTAAATATATGGCTTCTCTCCATCTTCAGACCTATGTCTGAATGGTTTGACCAAAAGCTGATGTTTAAAATCCACTTTCTCCAAAAAGTCTTGCCTGATACAAGTCTCCCCATTACCCCCAGCATCTTGTGTTTACATGTATTAATGTGTTGTTTATTCTCTGTACTAGAACCTTATCTATGCGTGTATCCATGCTCCCTTGCTCATGTTTCTCTATTAGAAATTAAGACCATGGCAAATTCTGCCAACTTTCTATGTAGCTCAGGGTTAAATATAGGTAAAATATCTGTTAACTAAATACTCATCTCCTTCTTAAAATTCATAATTAATACCATAGCCTCATCATGATGGAAAGTTATTTTAAAAGCTCACTAAAAGAATGATTTGTGTTTATCATTGCTGTTTTTGTCATTATTACTATTATTTGACATCTTAGAGCCTCGTAGCTTTTATAATAGATTCTAATGTACAAAATATTTATTCTCTTTTATAAAACATTCATACATTCTTTGATTCATAAATGAAGTTATTCAAGGTTATGATAAGGTACTCCAAAGGCACTGAAAGGGACCCTCTTTTAGGTTTTGTTGCTTGTTTTTAGCTATGAGTCATTTAAAGAGGCAGGATATAGGTTTACCATAGTTTTATGCACTGGCTTTTTCCTTTGTGGTTCTGAATACGAATTCAGTTGAGACTTAAAGAAACAGGAAGATATTTTGATTTGAAAGCGATATGAATTCACAAGGGAATGAGTTTGGTTTCTTCTCTACTTTGTAATGCAAAGAAGTGCATTCCACAAAATCAGATGAAACAAGCCATTAATTTGACAGTCTCAGTCCTCATAGCCCTATTGATTCAAAAAGCTGAAAACAGTTATGGAGGCTTATTGGCTCCAATTAGGCGTCATGAAGCTTGAGGTTAGAAGAAATGAGTGTACTGGGAGAAGAATCATTCAGCAACAGAATCCTTCTTAACATTGTATCATGAATGGGTATAAAATCTTAGTCTCCTTTTATTTTTGTACTTTTTCATTTATTGATTATCTTTATGGACCTGTTTCAGAATGTCTAGAGTCTCATTTCAAAGCTAATTGTGTCATCTTTTGGGTTACCTCTAGTGAACAAAAGATATTTGTCTTACCTTATGAGACATTTTATGACTGTAAGCTCAAGAGCTTCCTATAAGTCGTATTTAGATGTTCTCAAGGAATATTTTCAATGGCTTCTATATAATTATTATGCACATGGAAATGACTCAGGATATACTCTATTGATGGATTCATCAATATAGACTCTATAGATATATACTTATTTCAGCACATGCATCATCTTGCATGGAAATACCTCCTCTTGTTAGACGTGTGTAACATTTTTTTGCTCTTATCAATAAGAAGCCTAGCTAACTCTCACGACCACCTTAGTGCATATAAATAATATATACTCACAATATTGTTCTTTAATGTTAAGATCTTAGTAAATAGTGCCAGGGAAAGGAAGAGTCAGGGAGGAACACGGCATTCATGTTTTTAAGAACATATCTAATGAAGCAATAGAGTGTTATTTATGGCTGCTATTATGAAAGATCAGTGTTTCTTCAAATATTCCTTTCAGACTGTCCATTTTTGTCTGTGTTTTACCTTAGTGATAGAAAAACGATCGTTTCCTCTAAATGATCACAATTGATATATATCTCTCATAACTTTTCCTATATAAGCAAATGACAGGGAGATGCTGATGAGGAAAGACTTGCTTGCTAGAATCAATTATCAGTTATAAAATCCTTGCTTACCATTTGTTAACAAATCTTCAGTTGAAAACCTATTGACCAGCTTGGCACTAGCCTAAATTTGGCTTTACAATGGCTATAAACCCAACTGTAATAGAAGATGACTGTATTTCCAAGTATATTTGAAATAGGGAAAAAATAAGATTATTGTAATAAATCTAACATCACAGCATCCAATTCATGGAGCCTAATTATGACACTACTAACTGTGAAAATCTATTCAGCGCTAGGAACACTTTTCACATTACATTCACGCTAAAGATTGGCTGTTAAGAGCTCATTACTGGTATTTTTCTAAAGAGTGGTTTATTAAACACAGTTACCTAATAAGCATCTTTGGTCGTGCAAATTGCTGAAAACAGTAATGAGTCTGATTAGACTTCATTTCAATTACGACAGCTTGTCTAGAAAAAAATATATATACATATATGTATATTTCCTTGATGCCTCAGAATCTGGCTACAAGACACTAGAGAGTTTAAAAAATAAAAAGCTACCTCTATATATCCTTCACTAATGAAGAGAGAATTGTCCAAGTCATCATCCAATTTACACACTGGAAAGCTGGATGGACAAAGTGGAGTCACAATCCTGTTTGCTTAAAAACAGCATAGGCTGTCTTGACTAATATGTCTAAATAAGGTCACCTTTAGTTTCCCTCTGTTGTTTTTTTTTTTTTTCTTCCTGAGGAATATAAAGCTATAAATGAGGTGGAGACTTAAAAATGATTCATTCTTATTTGGTTTGTGGAGGTTATTCTTCAGATTAATAGGCTCACCTTTCAATTACATTTTATCCATGGATCTTCTGCTTAAAATCATAACAATACAGGAAGCTGCTGGACTGTGCATGCTAATTATCAGGCCGATTTTTTAAGTGCATATACGGGCAGGAAAAAACAGGAATGAAACCAAGCTTTATGAATGTGCACTAATATTTCAGAAAGTGTAAAGAAATGTTCATTAGACACTAAACTTGATTTTGAGATTTAAAAAAAGTATGTTATTTAGCTGCATTGAAGAGCTAACCTCCTATTAAATCATGCCTGAATATTACTGCTCAAATTGAAAGAAAAAAATTGTTAATGTAAAAAGCCTTTAAGTGATTAAGCTGTCATTGCTGTCACTTGGGTACTCTAGTAACATTTTAATGCTTCTGGGAGCTATGGCCAGGGATGCAATGCACCGTTTTATGCTATATTCTCTGAATAGATTCTTTTTTAAAGTAAAATATCATTTGACACTGAAGAGGATAAAATAATTTCTTGAGTAAAACAGGAAAACAATGGCTGGATGAAGAAGCGTTTAAAAAAAGGAGGGCATAATAAAACATCCTCACCTGAAAAACTTCCCAAGTTAGCTAAGTGATCAGGTAATGGCCGCGAGACGCAAGGCAAATATAAATGAATGCTCTTGTGGGCATCCTGATGCTTTCAAAAAGATTTACTTAAAAGGAGACCAGTTCCAAGTATGTCATTTTAATGAGAAAGGAATGTTCCTAGACTTACTTAAGATTCATCATTAGCTTTATGAATTCTCTATTCTGTTTCAAAAAAATTATTCTATAGAAAACACAAAAACATTTCTAAATTACCAACTGGCGGTGCTGACCCAAGTATTACATATTTTAATTATTTGCTTTTCAAGGTTTTGTTTTTAACATTTCATGGAAAACAATTCTAAAAAGTGCTTCAACTATACTTCAGTTAAAAAGTGATTCTGTTTTTTGTATTCCACTGAGAAGATGTATTAATATGTAATAAAATTGTTATTAGATTTCCTTTCTGAAGAAGACTTATTTGGTTTGTGGAGGTTATTCTTCAGATTAACAGGCTCACCTTTCAATTACATTTAAACCCAGAACTCCTTGAAAGTGAGTGCTCAATTAAGGAAAAGAGTGTTCATAGTATAGTTTAGCATAAATAAAAGTTTAATTTTGTTAGTATGGAACTCTTTGAGGTATATGACTTGGCTTAGGCCATAAATAATAAACATCTAGCTACGGAAAACCTTAAATATGCATACTTGTGATTAAAACTATGATGTCCACATTCGTTAAATCGTTTAGCATGAACTTTGGATTGTAAGATTATTAACAGTAAAGCAAGTAATTTTTAGGATAAAAGCAATTTAAAAAATCTCTTCTTTCTCTGTCATTTTCCTCCTGTTTTCTCTATATCTTTTCTGTAACTACAGTCATAAAACTGAAAGACATACATACAGGCACCTAGATTTGATTTTTCTGTATAGCTTACATGTATCACCTGCAGGTTCCGGTTTTCCTGTTGTCGAGGGACTTTGTGTAAATAGGACACGCACGGTTTGAAGAGGGTGCAGAAAGGTTTGACTTATTTACTCATTCAACATGAGCAACTAAAACTAGCAAATGTATGTATGTATTTACTTATTTTTAAGTTTTATTTTGAGAGAGAGAGCCAGTGGGGGGTGGGCAGTCAGAGACAGAGACAGAATCCCCGGCAGGTTCTGCACTGTCAGCATGGAGCCCAATGCCTGCTCCATTACATGAGCTGCGAGATCATGACCTAAGCTGAAGTCCAATGCTTACCCGATTAAGCTAGCCAGGCCCTCCCAAACTAGCAAATTTAAAAATACGTTTCTTTCATTGTGATGAGCACTGGATGTTCTTTGTAAGTGATAAATCTCTAAGTTCTACTCCTGATACTAATATGACACTATGTGTTAACTAATTAGAATTTCATTTAAAAAATTTTTTTTAATTTTTTTTATTTTTGAAGGAGAGAAAGACAGAGTGTGAGGGGGGAAGGGCAGAAAGGGGGACACAGAATCTGAAGCAGGCTCCAGGCTCTGAGCACAGAGCCCAATGCGCGGCTCGAACCCACGAACCGAGAGATCATGATCCGAGCCAAAGTCAGATGCTTAACCTACCGACCACCCAGGTGCCCCTAATAAGAATTTAAATAAAAACTTGAAATATTAAAAAAATGTTTATTGCAAATTATCTGCTAATTTAAAAATGTGACTGTTACCTCCTTTTTCCCTAAAATAGTAACAAATACTGTAGCTTACCCATACCTTAAGGATGCCAATAAAATAGTTTATGATAGGTAAGAAGTATGCAATTGTAGTATAGATTAGATCATATAGAAGCAACATCCTTACAGCTTTTAACTCTATGGACAGTATTGAGAGCAAATTTATTCTTAACTGCTGTAGTAGAGACAAAAGTAAGCCCTATTTATTCACAACAGAAGAGAGTTAGATTGGAATTGATTGTAGAATTATAAGCAAAGGAAAGGATATGTATTTCATGTGATTAATGTTACTGGGCCAATTATTTTTTTTTAAGTTTATTTATTTATTCTGAGAGAGACAGAGAGAGAAAGAGAGAGGATACCAAGCAAGCTCCGCACCTACAGTGCATAGGCTCAAAGTCAGGAGCCCAGAGATCATGACCTGAGCTGAAAACAAGAGTCAGACATTTAACCAACCGAGACACCCAGGCACCCCCTAGACCAATCACTTTTTAATATTCAGCAAAGACCTAAAGTTTTTTTGTTTTGTTTTGTTTTATTTGACACAATGGCATCAACTATCTTAACAGTGGATGAAAATAAATATTGTGTAGTTAAATAGTGTCAGAGGGAACACAATCAAGATAGAATCTGAAGAAACAATTTCCTTAACTTATGGTCCCTCCTATTGTTAGCATTTCCCGAAGGTTAGGTTGTTGGGCACCCCCACCAGGACAGGAAATGGCACTTTCTTTGAGGGCGCTGCTATCCTCTCTTCTGCTTCTGTCTCATTATGTAGCATTCTTTGTTTTTACAAATGGAAGAGCCAACAGCGCTAATGACTGGAATGTCATTCACACTGCACTTTTAACAACGTTCTGTTTATCTGGAAATTAGAGCATCCTAATTATAGGTGCTCAGGTTTATTTCACCAGACCATAGAATGGGCCCCAGCAGGGAGAATGGAGACTTGGGAGAACAGTGTTGTGAGTAAGAGCTCTTCGTGGACCATGTTGATTGTATTCGAAAGTAGTTTATCTTCATACGTTGTCTTATGTGGAAGAAACAACCCTAAACCTACCTAAACTCATTTCATATGTAGCTTTTTCCACTGCCTTCAGATCAAAGTTATTTTCTTCAGGCTGGACTAAATTATACACAGGTCCCTGGAGTGAAGGACACTGAATTAATGCACTGTGTCACCCAGCCCTGACTATAGAATATTTTTATCAAAGTCCAAGACACTATTTTGCTATTGCATTAAAAATTCATGCTCGAATTGCCAAAAAGAGAAAAATGCATAAATAACCTAAACAAATTTTGTCTGGGCTTTCCACACTATAGTTTCACCTTAAGCAGAGTTTTTAAGGAGAACAGTTGAAGAGTTGTATGCGTATATGTAAGTAATATTCTCCTCCTTTGTCTAATTATGAGAGAACCCTCAGTCTTCAATAAGCAGCCTCCGTGGTCTCTTCTGTTTTATGTAAACTGTCTTTTTAGAGTAAGGTTCCAGAGGAGCACAGAAAAAGAGGATGAATACAAATTGCATCTTACACAATGTTGTGGGGCTTGAGAGATTCTGAAATTTGTTTATGACCCGTGTCAGCATGGTGTGTTGAGAAAAAGTGAATATAGTTCAGTTTAAATATAACTAAATTGAGCTCTGCATTTATATACTTGAAATAGAATACACATGTGCAAATAACTATTTAGAAATAGCTATACGTGCGCATAATGATTAACATAACATTTTAGGATCGTGACTGAGGAAATTAACCAGCCATGTCATAATTCAAGGTTGGTCCTGTGCTCTGTTTGTGTTAACTAAAGTGCAAATTTATTTTATATGGCACAACGGTAACTTGAAAGTCAATTGAAATAACCTCAGACTTTTAGGACAATGGTAATGTTGCCTCAGCAGAGACCTTTTTAAAAATAAAGATTCAAAACACATAGAAAATGCACCATACTTTTGGCATGTGTATCTCTCTTTCTGGATCAAGCATACAGGCTGGCTACTATGAGCCTAGCACAGCGCTTTCAGGTTGTGTTAACCCCGTTTATCCCCGCACGCTACCCAGCTCACCTGTTATTTACACACATAAGAGGGTTGATACCGCAGAACAAGGGGAGTGCCCTGTTGTGACACAGGACATACATATTCATTAGCCCCGGCAGTCCCTATGGACATATGTGGTGTGTCCTGATGATCTTTGTATGACAAAGAGAACTGGGGGGAAGGGTAGATGGCTGTAATGGATTGAAAACATATATGGAGAAAGGGAAGAGACAGCATGAGCGATGAAAGGCCGGAAAGGAACATCTTTAAAGGTTAACCGCAAAGCGCTATTTGAGCTGATTACAAATTGTCTGAAAACATTCACAGAGGTAGAATATATAAAATATTTGACTTAACATGGGAAACTCAGTCCTCTTGCCTAGTAACCCTCAAACTCTTAAGGTGGCAATAGTTGATGACACCCGACACTAAATGCTACGGATTCAGAGTATGAATCACGTGTGTGTGTTAAATTGCATGTATACGCAGGCGCCTGGGTGGCTCAGTCAGTGAAGCGTCTAACTCTGGCTCAGGTGGTATCTTGCAGATCATGAGTTCAAGCCCCACATTGGGCTCTCTGCTGTCAGTGCAGAGCCCAGTTCAGAACTTCTGTCTCTGTCTCTCTCTCAAAAAAAAAAAAAAAATCAAAATAAAATAATAAAAAAGAAAGAAAGAAAGAAAAAGAAAAGAAGAACTTAAATTGTATGTATATGAATAGCCTTGTGTTTGGGGGATTACCTTTCATAGAATATACACAGACTAGTCTTTTGGACAATATTTCTTTACTTAGATTTGTATTCAGAAATTTTTACAAGAAACTTTTGTAAAACCCAGCCCTTGGGGCAGAGCACGGGGGGCACCCAAATGAATGAACAAACAAAATATCTAAATTATCATTTTAAAATATATGGATTTGATGTGAGCATAATTATATGCTTACTTGAATAGTGGGACTTAAGTTTTGGAAATTTTAGGACCCCACAGGAAAAAAATTTTATTTTAATTATGTTTATGATTTCCTAGGTGGCTTCAAGTGATAGGCTATCCATGCTGACCATATGTTAAATATAAAGTCAGTGGACTAAATGCGTATTTCTTTCACCATCAAGTGTTAAGTTGCTTTGCATAAGTGCTCATGCATTCATCCTCATAAGTATAAGGCATACTGTTATAAACATCATATTTGTTAAAAAGGATGACCTATCAGACCAACATATAACATTTCATCCTCAGTATGAAATATAGGCAAAACAGTCATTTTTACATTCAGTCAGTATTTTGTTGCTGTGAATAAAATGTAATATATTTTAGGGGCATGGATTCAGATCATAAGCTACACACAAATTTAACTGAAGGACAGAGTACATATCATGCTAGTCTGGGTCATGCTGCCTGCAACCTCCAATACAGGTTCCTACCACGCCCCAAATGATGATGTGTAGAACAAGATCAGATGCTGACCCAGATACCAGCCACGCAACAACTTTCTATAAGAAATAAGAAGCATAGGGATGCCTGGGTGGCTCAGTTGGTTAAGCATCTGGCTTTGGTTCAGGTCATGATCTCACAGCTTATGGGTTCGAGCCCCACATCGGGCTCTGTGCTGACAATTCAGAGCCTGGAGCCTGCCTCAGATTCTGTGTCTCCCTGTCTCTCTGCCCCTCCCCGGCTTACACACTGTCTCTCCCTCTCTCTCAAGAATGAATAAACATTAAAAAAAAGAAAGGAAAGAAAGAAAGACAGACATAAAGAAAGAAAGAAGAAAGAAAAAAAAAAGAAAGAAAGAAAGAAAGGAAGGAAGAAAGGAAGAAAGAAGAAGCATAACTTTGAAGTAACTTAAACAGTCTCTCAAAAATTGTACTAAAGCTCATGACTTGTAACAGGGGCAGCTTTACAATTAAATGAAGCTTTAGTTTCTGCTATCAGAACCCATGGCATAGTCAAAGGAACATATTAGGAATGGTGGGGATTGACATAGGGAAAGCAGCTGGGACAGTATGGGACACATCAGAGCAAAGGGGGAAACACTGAAATAACAGCAGTGTGGAAACCAGCTTTTTAAGAGATCACTATTCATTATTCTACACTGCTGTACTAATGATACTGAATTAACAAGAAAAATACCAATTACTTTCTCTGCATTTTGATTAAGAGGGCAGGAATGCATATAGTAAATAGTATTTAAGAATTTTCTAAAGATACTACTTGTTTTGGGGCTTGGATGACTCAGTTAGTCCGGCGACTGACTCTTGATTTCAGCTCAGGTCATGACGGACCTGAGATCAAGCCCTGCAATGGGCTCCGTGTTGACAGTGTGGAGCCTGCTTGGGGTTCTCTCTTTCCCTTTCTGTCTGTCCCCCCTCTCCCACTCTCTCTCTCTCTCAGAAAAAAGTAAACTTTAAAGATACTTGTTTAAATTTGAGAGCACCATACTTACTAGTTTTCAAGATCATATACTTAAGTATAAAAGCTGTGAAGTCATGAATTTGGTTGTTTATGTGACCAATAGGCACCATAAAAAAAAACAACCATGTTTCACTAGGGAGTGGGGACACCAGAACAAGGTGGAGAGGGCAAACCATGTCCCAAGTGGGCAGCTGGTCCTCAGATTCAGCCGGGTAAGAATAAGACCTAGTGATAGAAGATCACTCGGCTTGTCTTGAAAAAATAGGAAATACGAAACAGATTCTGTTTATAAAGTTCACTGACTTTTAAAACCCCGTGCTGGCCAAGCAGAAGACAGCTGCGGTTGTGTGCTGCCCTCAGGTAGTCAGGTGGCATTTTCTCTATGTTAGAGGTGAGGTATTGGAACTGTATTTACGAAGGACCATTTAGCCAGAAATGCTTTTTTTGGTTGTTAGAAAAGAACGCTTTATGCAAGTAAGGTGAAATGGGAGGGGGGAGTAATTTGCTTCAAAATGTATTATAATTTGGAGTCTTGAGGTGTGAAAGTGTGATTTAAGGAGAGAAATCATTTGACAGTATTGCTGTATAATTAGAACATCTTATTTTGAGACTGCAAGTTTTGAGATCCTTTTTAACTGGATTGAAACCGCTAAGTACTTTATTGTTTAGTTGTGGTCTCTACAATGTTGAGTAACATTTAAAATAAATAAAATACCATGAGAACATTTGGAATTGAAAACATTTGAATTTCTGACACTTTTTTTTTTTTGTAAGATCATGCTCTGTGTTTTGCTGAGTGTGAAAGAATTGCTATACTTTTCTTGTAACCAACATTCCCCCTGGAAAATTTCCTTTTCAGGAGCTGTCTTCAGGTTGAAGAAAAAGTGATTTATAAATTCTAAGAGTGGTTTTACTTTTTTTCTCTCTAGTCAGTTCTGTTTTGTGTTTAATGTACTTGTATTATTTTTCAAAATCAAAGAATAATAAGAAATATTTGTATAGCCGCTCACAGCTGGAAAACATTTTCATGAATATTATTACTTCAGGTAATCTTATTAGCAGTCCAGTAAGATATATGATACCGTTACAGTTCACATTTTATAGCTGAGAAAAGTGAGTTTGATGCGCTTAAGGGACTTCTCCAAGATTAGTTCAATTAAGTGACGGCACGAGCAAAGCCAGTGGTCTGACTCACACTCGGGATGTGTCCCACAAAATTCTACAATCTTCTTGATGTTTCCTTCATTCCCTTTCTATCCCAACAATCTAGGTAATGCCTCCAAATAAAACGCTGTGTCGGGTCAAATAGTTTTCAACCCCACAGGGCATCGTAGTGAGTGAAGTACCAAACTATAACAGAGACTGTCTGGATGGGGGTGGGTCATTTTAAAGCTCCCTTAATCTCTAAAATCAAAGAGAATTTAGAATGTGAAATTACAAAGACAGAAAGCTGAAATAGTTTCATTGTCTGATAAACAGACCTCTTTGACTTAAATTCTTAGCACTGAGCCGCAGGCTCTATACAGAGTGGGCCCTCAAGTTGTTGAGTACATAAAATCAACAGTCCCTACCTCATATTTAGGCTATTAGTCCTGATAAAGGACTTCTGATTTGGGTGTTCTGAAGATGGAACCAGATTAAATAAAGACGACATGCAGTTTCTGTGCTCTTCCTCTCACTCCACCCCCCCCCCCCAGTTATTACTTTTAGATATGACGTCACATGTTCAAACTGGGATCATCAGGAAATGGACGGAGGGAGACTTCAGATCACATGGGTTAGTACAGGGAATACCAGGTACTGCTGTGTTGGCCTCTTGGCTTATGAGGGTGGGGACACAAAGGAGCATACTGCTGGTCTGCTCAGACATCTCATTCGGCCATCCCTCCCCCTGAAGAATCATGATCTAAGGTCCCACTTCGGGCCAGTTTTCGATACCAGGATGCTAGCAGGTGCTTTCTCACGAAGCTTTCCGCTGCCTACACCTGTATGTTTCGCCAGTGAATGTGCTCCTCTCCTCCTGAAATTCTGAATGTTCTCTGTGTTACTTCTGCTGTTCCCTCCCCAGGAGATAGTGAAACTGTTTCATTATTAGGCAGAGGGGACTGTAAACTATTATATTCAAGTTGACCCTTGAACAACTCAGGTGTTGAAAATCTGCGTATAACATTTCACTCCCTGAAAACTAATAGCCTACTGTTGACGAGAAGCCTTACCCAATAACATAAACAGTCAGTGAACACATATTTTGTATGTCATATGTATTATATACTGTATCCTTACAATAAAGTAAACTGGAGAAAAGAAAATGCTACTGAGAAAATAGTGGGGCGCCTGGATGGCTCAGTTGGCTAAGCATCTGACATCTGCTCAAGTCATGACCTTGTGGTTCGTGAGTTCAAGCCCTGCATCAGGCTTTGCAGTGATACTGTAGAGCCTGCTTGGTAGTCTCTTTCTTCCCGTCTCTTTTCCTGCCCCGCCCCCCCTTGTGTGCATGCGGACACTCTCTCTCCCTCTCAAAATAAATGAAGTTAAAAAAATGCATCTGCACTATTGTAATGTACTTATCAAAAAAAATCTACATATAAGTGGACCCAATTCAAAGTGGCGTTGTTCAAGGATCAACTGTACTTTGTTATATTTACCCCAGGAGTGATTGTTTTCTAAGAACATGACTAAATACGGTATTATATTTTAAAATATATTTAAGTAAATAATAACAAAATGGTCAGAGGTATAATAGCCCAAAGGGCTGCAACAGGTGTAGTTATGGCCGCACAGCCCCCTGCGTGCATTGTGCTGCAATCCTAGAGCAAGCCAGCCCTCCCCCTCCAGGTGTTTGCCTCGGGTCCCTGCCCTTAGGACTTCCGAGCACACCTGCCGATGAAGGCAGAATCCCTAGCAGCCGGAATGACCCTTTGGGAACCTTGTAGAGAAGGGCTTTGTTAGACCTGATGAACTGCTGAACAGCATATGTATGTTAGGAAGGAGTGGGGGTGGGGTAGTGTGGGCCTTGGATGAGTATTTCCAGGAATGTGTGCTAAAAATAGATTCCAGGGGCTTCATCTTTTATTTCTGATTTCCTCCCATTCTGAAAGTTGTTTTTATATCCTTCATTTTTTTTTTTTTTTGCCTAACAGTTTCCTTATCATGTTGAAGCTATGACAGAACTTTGAAGGGTGTCCCACTTGTGCTGTCTCAACAGAGTTCAAGAACAAAATGAAGCAAGTAAAGCAGTGAGGCAGCACTGTTCAGTGCTAAGCCTAAAATTATAAAGTAGTCAGGAGTGATAACCATGGAAGATGTTATCCGGACTGTCCAGTGTTATGGGAGAGATACAGATTTGCTCACTGATAGATACCTAAATCCCTCTTACAACAATAAAATAACAAAATGCCCGGGCTTTTTACAGTACTATCTATCATTCTTGTATGATACACTAACATATCTTAAAAGCAATTTTCTTTCAATTACATATTTTATAAACACATTGCATTGTGAAATTTGCCAGCTGTGTTAAGAATTTTCTGATCCTTTCGAAAATAAAAAAAATGGATGTTTTGGAACAACTCGTCAATTATATTGAAGAACTATTTTTCTTACTTTCCTCTATTTTCTGAGTTTTTATGGTACCTAGTTAGTAAGCTGTTGCTAAACAGCAGTGGAAGTTCTTCTTCTGAAGTCATGTTTCTAATAATGGTGAAATTGGATTGTTTCTGAGGTTTTTCTCTTCGTGTTCCAAAGAGAAACCCTCTGAAAGCTGTTCTCAAAACCCATCTTATTATCTGGGTGTCACGTTAAGTGGCATGCGTGTTTCCTACTCACAGATAACGGCAATGCGATCAAATGGAGCATGCTTTTTGTTCAAAGAACATTTGGTTCTACATTTTTCTCCTATTTCCCATCAGAACTATCACCACCAATAAACAGGACAATAATAACAGCAACACATACAGGTCTGGCTGTCCTTCCAATTAGTATTAAAATTCAAGAAACTGATGAAAAAGCTCTTTGTGCTCCCAAGGCCAGGACAGTCTCCTGAACGCTGGCTTCTTCGACTCCTACTAGGAACTAGCTCTTGGTTAACTATTCACTTACACTTTCAGGTAATATGAGTGATTTTAAAACACTGGGTAGTACTCATGTTCCAAGGGATGTGAATGCCTCTGATCCCTTAAGGTTATTTAATCGAAGCTCACTCTTGACTCCTGCAGGCCTGCTAAGGTTATTGTCCTGTAGTATGCTTCCATGAATAAACTTTGTTATCTTAGTAATAAGCACATCCACGAATAGCATGAGAATCAAAAGGCAATGGTATATCAGTAATTGTCCCGAATAAATAGTTTTGATAGGATCTTTTTTTTTAAATTTCAGATGAAACAGAAATCTTAAGAAATGTTTTAGTTTTACTAGAGTTAAACTCCGCAGACCCAGTGAAATGACCCAGTGAAAATGACCAACCTATTTTATTTTATTTAAACTTGATATTCCTGTCTTTTACAGTGATTATAACTTACTAAACTCATTTTTTGCACATTTTTAATAAATCATTTACAAGAAAAAAATTTAAGCCAGTAAGGTGGAAAGATGCCCTTTATTGTTTTTTAAATAATTATTCTAAATCTAGAGCAGTTTTTAATGGGCTTTTATCATGTATGTTGACTAATGCCAACAATGGCTGAGCTCAGATAACTGAAAGGAGCCCACGCCTGATAGCATGCATGCGTGTGTGTGCATATGTGTGTGTGAGAGAGAGAGAGAGAGAGATGTTGTGTTTGTGGTAAATTCCATTTCTTGTGACTCCCAAAATATTTCCAGAGGCCTCCTCTCAAGACGTCTGTTCACGTTTCTTCTGTATCAGTCTAATCAAATTTCCACTCATGGCACATGTGCCTTCTTATTTTCTCAACTATGTATTTGATAATCTCTTAAAGAAAAAAACCCTAATAGAAATTCCCTGGAAATAATTTACAGGACTAATGAATTTGTAGGTCTTTTAGACAGTTCTACATTACAGTCACAT
>NC_043702.1:65820650-65828150 GCF_006229205.1 Suricata suricatta
GTACAGATCATAAGAGATAGGATGTACTGTGAGAATTCTTTATAATGTCAGTATCGTTAGAGAGGAAGAGGTAACAAAAGAAGTTGGGGAAAAGCTTTAACACTTCTGATGAGTATCTCCGTAAATTAACGTTTCTCCGTCTCCCTCCCGCACCCCAACCCCCAGGCTTGAAGATGCAGTGGACGCCGGAGCATGCCCAGTGGCCAGAACAGCACTTTGACATCACCTCAACCACTAGGTCTCCTGCCCACAAGGTTGAAGCCTACAGAGGTCATCTGCAGCGCACCTATCAGTATGCCTGGGCCAATGATGACATATCTGCTCTGACTGCATCCAACTTACTAAAGAAATATGCAGAGAAGTATTCTGGCATTCTGGAAGGCCCCGTGGACCGCCCCGTCCTCAGCAACTACTCAGACGCGCCTTCGGGACTGGTGAACGGTCGGAAGAATGAAAGCGAACCCTGGCAGCCTTCCCTGAATTCAGAAGCGGTCTATCCCATGAACTGCGTCCCAGATGTGATCACGGCCAGCAAAGCTGGGGTCAGTGCAGCCCTCCCTCCAGCAGATGTCTCTGCGAGCATAGGGAGCTCTCCTGGGGTGGCCAGCAACCTGACAGAACCTAGTTACTCAAGTAGTACCTGCGGAAGCCACACGGTACCCAGTCTTCACGCAGGGCTCCCGTCTCAGGAATACGCCCCAGGATACAACGGCTCATATTTGCATTCGACTTACAGTAGCCAGCCAGCACCTGCCCTTCCCTCCCCTCACCCCTCTCCTTTGCATAGCTCGGGGCTCCTCCAGCCCCCCCCACCGCCGCCCCCGCCGCCCGCCCTGGTCCCAGGCTACAATGGGACTTCTAACCTCTCCAGTTACAGCTACCCCTCGGCCAGCTACCCTCCCCAGACTGCCGTGGGATCTGGGTACAGCCCCGGGGGGGCGCCGCCGCCTCCTTCAGCCTACCTGCCTTCAGGAATTCCTGCTCCGACCCCGCTGCCCCCCACCACTGTTCCTGGCTACACTTACCAGGGTCATGGTTTGACACCTATCGCACCCTCGGCCCTGACCAACAGTTCGGCGAGTTCTCTCAAAAGGAAAGCTTTCTATATGGCAGGGCAAGGAGATATGGACTCCAGTTACGGAAATTACAGCTACGGCCAACAGAGATCTACACAGAGCCCCATGTACAGAATGCCCGACAACAGCATTTCAAACTCGAATCGGGGGAATGGCTTTGACAGAAGTGCTGAAACATCATCCTTAGCATTTAAGCCTACGAAGCAGCTAATGTCCTCTGAACAGCAAAGGAAATTCAGCAGCCAGTCCAGTAGGGCTCTGACCCCTCCTTCCTATAGTACTGCTAAAAATTCATTGGGATCGAGATCCAGCGAATCCTTTGGGAAGTACACGTCACCGGTAATGAGTGAGCACGGGGAGGAGCACAGGCAGCTCCTCTCTCACCCAATGCAAGGCCCTGGACTCCGTGCAGCTACCTCATCCAACCACTCTGTGGACGAGCAACTGAAGAATACTGACACGCACCTCATTGACCTGGTAACCAATGAGATTATCGCCCAAGGACCACCGGTGGACTGGAATGACATTGCTGGCCTCGACCTGGTAAAGGCTGTCATTAAAGAGGAGGTTTTGTGGCCAGTGTTGAGGTCAGATGCATTCAGTGGACTGACAGCCTTACCTCGGAGCATCCTTTTATTTGGACCCCGGGGAACAGGCAAAACATTATTGGGCAGATGCATAGCTAGTCAGCTGGGGGCCACATTTTTCAAAATCGCTGGTTCTGGACTCATTGCCAAGTGGTTAGGAGAAGCAGAAAAAATTATCCACGCCTCTTTTCTCGTGGCCCGGTGTCGCCAGCCCTCTGTGATTTTTGTCAGTGACATTGACATGCTTCTCTCCTCCCAAGTGAGTGAGGAACACAGTCCAGTCAATCGGATGAGAACGGAATTTCTGATGCAGCTGGACACTGTACTAACTTCAGCTGAGGACCAAATCGTAGTAATTTGTGCCACCAGTAAACCAGAAGAAATAGATGAATCTCTTCGGAGGTACTTCATGAAACGACTTTTAATCCCACTTCCTGACAGCACAGCGAGGCACCAGATAATAGTACAACTGCTCTCACAGCACAATTACTGTCTCAATGACAAGGAGTTTGCACTGCTCGTCCAGCGCACAGAAGGCTTTTCTGGACTAGACGTGGCTCATTTGTGTCAGGAAGCAGCGGTGGGCCCCCTCCACGCCATGCCAGCCACAGACCTTTCAGCCATCATGCCCAGCCAGTTGAGGCCCGTTACGTATCAAGACTTTGAAAATGCTTTCTGCAAGATTCAGCCTAGCATATCTCAAAAAGAGCTTGATATGTATGTTGAATGGAACAAAATGTTTGGTTGCAGTCAGTGATAACTTCTTTAAAAAAAAATGTAATGAATGTTGGCACACACACATAAAACCTGCTACATAGGGTATAGAGCCCCTTTCCAGTAGTGTTTAAATCGCAAAGGGTACTGGGGAAGATGACGATTAAGTTGCATCTTTAGAGTCAGGGTAGATTTGGAGGAAAAACGCATCAGATGAGAGCTTCTGATTTGAAAGCCCCAGATGACAGAAAGCATCTGTTGATGCTCAGTTCAGTTCAAGCCAGACAACACTCACCAAGGAGCAAGGTGCAAGTGTGTTGATTTCAGAAGGACGTGAACCTTGTGTGTTGAATCCATTCTGCTGTTCTCGAGATTTAGTTGCTGTCAAGTGCCTGGAGTGGTGCTTTATTTTTTGTTTGCCTCACAATTACATTGGTGGCATGTGCTAATATAAAGAGCTTTAACTTCAAACGTTATTGGACTAAAGAGATGAACGGTTGTGTTACGACAGAAAACCAGATTTTTGCCATTTTAAGAGCAACAGTATTCCTCAATCCTGTCTGTTCTGCGGCATTAAGCTAAGAACAGGTAAAACAGGGTAACGGTGATCTGGACCTTAATTTCTGCAGTTCATTTCTTTTAATGTTCTTGTCTGCAAAAACTCAGGAAAGCGATTGTGATTTGTACAGTACCTCAAAGGAATGTGTTGAAAGCACTATGTACTGCTGAGAGTAATGGGACAGGCTTCAATGTTACTTTATATTAAAATGTATGTTTACCTCAACAATTGGAAGATAGCAAGGAAAATTACTTTGAATGTATCCAGAAAAATACTGACATGTGATCCAACTGAATACTTACAACTTAAAGTAGAAATGGAAGGATTTTTTAAAAAAGATTCTTTTACTGATTATGGGGAATAAACCAGAGCAGAATAATTCTTTATGTCAGAAACTGCAAGAGTTCTTCGTACATTGCTCCTTGATAATGAAGTGAAAATGTTCTTAAAAGGTACACTGGTTAATGGAAAGCTACTTATTCAGTTTATGTTAGTGTCTAGAACACTCGGCCACAAGACCTGTTTAGGACCCTGAAAGTCACAGTACCTAAAAACTAGGACTGCCTTTTCCTGCATAGGGTGGTGGTGGTGGTGGTGGTGGTGGTGGTGGTGGTGGTTTGCAAGTTCTCTCTTAAAACCGCTGGGAATGGTGTCATTCTACTCACTAATCTAGCTTATAGGCTTGCCTTGCTATTTGATAGAATGCAGAAGATAGCAAGCAAAAACAAAGAAAGAAATACAAAAATCAACCAACCAACTTTATATCTATAATCTCCACAAAGAACATCTACATCCCCTCTCCTTTTTGACTTCTCTCTTCTCAGTGCAATTTTGCTTCTAATTTTGAAATCTTCTAGGCTATAGTGCTCCCACATTCATTTCTACCTCAGTTTTGTCACAATTCTCTTCGAAAGTAAAGTAGAAAATTGGAAGTGGACACACACACACACACACACACACACACACACACACACCTATACCTTGTCAAACTCGTTACTTTGTTTTCTCCCATCTTCTTCCATAAATCTAGTCTCCAAAACCATCAGTCTTCATGCTTGCTTCCGCCCGAGCCCAGCCCCTCCCCTGCATATGTGGCATTTTTCTTAATTTCCCATTCTTCTCCTGCTCCCCACCAAGTTGTTCTTTGTATCCTTTACTGCTTTATGTGCAACTTTTCATTGATAGCTAACTGATGCTCGGCAATGCCTCTGAACAGACAGCGTAGGCTGTAGCTTTCCAAAGCCACTGCCCGGGCATAAGCAGAACAGCCTGGCTTTTTGAATGTATTTTTGCTGTTTTTTTCTTCTTCTTCCTTTTTTTAGTTGAGAGATGCAGTAACAAAACTGTTGCAAAGCACTGGCATTTTATGTATTCAAAAAGTGATGTACATTTTTAAAAAAAATTAAATAAATGCAATGAGAAGCCCCAAGAAAGCTCTTTCTGTTATTGTTTTTTTTTTCCCTTCAAAAATTTTGACGGATTTCATTCACTATGTCAAATTCTCTGAGACACTTAACATAGAGAAGGCTAATGAAGGACTTCATATTTCTGAAATTTTGTGATGCTTGACCATTGCTCCCCTTTTTTTCTTATTTTTCATGTTGCTAAAATCTGAGCACATCAACCAAAATTTAATTTACTGTGATAGTCTATCAATTAAGACTGTGCTTACATATAAATATTCCATATTAAAAAGCAGTGCCTTTCATTAAGGATACAAAAAATAATATTTAAATACGTCCTCTGCTTTTCATAAGTGGATAAATGCTATAATCGTGTTCTGGCTCTACCCTACACATCTCTTATTGTAAGAAGATTCTAATACCCCCATTAACTTGTAGGTTCATATTGATCTCACTGACAAGTTTACTTTTGCACAGTGCTGACCTATTTTCTGTCTTTTAGACATTACATTTCATTTCCGCCAACATGCTGTGTTCACTTGAAAGCAACTGGCAAGTTTTGACGAACCCAGTCTTATTTAGACAACTTTGGAAAATCCAATATTGACCCACATTTTTGTGGCTAGTAAGAGTTAATGCCAAATATGACTGCACTATTGTATTTTACACTCATTTAGAAAACTGAACATAAATTCAAGTCATCCACATTGGCTTTTAGCTTTAAGTGACTTAACAATTACTTTGAGATGTGAGTGGTCAAAAATCCATGTATTTAGGCAGAAGCTGAAATCTTGTGTGAATTTCACTTAGCCTCGTGAATTCTAGGATTTGATCTCTTGGGAAATTGGGCATGCTGACGAAATGAAGATCTGTTGGGGGAGATAAGGTGACCTTTGAGGAGATGGTGCTCTCCCGTGATTCTTTGATTCTGCGTGGCAGCAGTATGAGCTCCTCTATGGACTAGCCTAATAATGAGCTCTTTTCTGACCATCCCTTCTGGAGCTTGGGGTGGGGGTGGGATGCCACATCCTGAGAAGTGAATGTGTACAATCAGTGACAGTACAACTGAGTAATCGGGCTTCATACTCTTGGCCTCTTTTTGACTGCTAAGAACTTGGAGAAGGCTACTAATGAAGGTAAGGTAATGAGCCAGTCCAAATCCCTGGCCGTCTGGCCAGGGGATTTGAGCCAGTCCACTTAAGAGCCCCTAATTCTCTTCTTCAAAACTGCAATAACATTTCCAACAGGAACAAAAAGGAAGTGAAGGAAACTACTTCAGTGGAAGGATCAAGAGAAATCCAAGAGGTAGTTCATAATGACCTTATGTGTGACACAAATGGAAATACCCTACACTCCTGGCATGCTTCTCACCAAAATATTTAGAACATTAGTGACAATATGGAAAACTTTGCTGACTGAGCTGATCAATGGAATGTGAAGGCAGTATACTTTAAGGCTATTTACTTTCACACAGAATGTTTATCTATTAGTCAGTTTGTATTCCACTCAAATGCAGATAGACGGGTATAATGTTTTCTTGTGCATTTGAAACCTATCAAGGAGAAAATAAACCATTCCACTAAAATACATAGGCCAAACACCATCTGGGCAAGTGATAAAAGCTATCCAGAGGCTATGCTATGTAAAATAGCAAGGTCAATTTACATGGGTTGCATAGTACTTGGCTATGCAGTTTTCAGAAGAATACATCCAAAAAAGTCCAAATTAATTCCTACAATAGGTCTTTGTAAATTTACATATATTTGTGGGTTGGAAAATATGTTTTAGAGGCATTTAGAATGTGTTTCTCTAAAAATAATGTCCAACTCCAAACAAAGATGCTACTAGAATCCCATTCTCATGTTTCTTAGCAAGAATTAGCTATCATGATCAGTGAGACTGTATTTTGCAAAGTGAAAGGGATGCAGTTTGTTGAAGTATTGAGGCCACTAAGGTAAAGTTCTAATATGTGTATATATATGTATATATATATGTGTGTATATATATATGTACATATATATATAATTAGCGTGTGTTTGTGAGTGTGTATGTGTGTGCTGTTTTCACCACCACCTATTTGAACTCTAAAACTAACATCTCTTTTACATTATTCAAAAGCAACTGGTTACTTCCTTTTTTCACATGTGCAGTTACACATGACCACGTGACAATGCAGAGTGTTTTAATATGTTTTTTTTTGCTTTTGAAAAGTAAAGCCTTCGGTTATTGAATCGCTTTCCGATTTTCATATGAAGCACATTAGCAAACACAGAGCTATTCGTATTTCAGAATTCAAAACCAGCTGCGCTTGTGACTAACCAACACATGAACTGAAGCTCACACTCTGCTAAGACCTCTGGTTGACATTCGATTTTGAACCTGCCAGATGCATTTGTGTGAACCAGGGATACTGCATCTTTAATGAACAAGTCTCTCCTCTTTCTCCTGTTTTTAAATACAACACAAGCAGTGTAGCACTAGGCACTGCAATTGTCAAAGACAATTAGACTGAAAGCAGGAAAATTTCACCTCCCTGTCTCAGTGATATGTAGAATGTCGGCAGCATGGGTCAGCCTTGCCACAGAGTTGTGTGAGAATATATGAATCAGTCCTATAGAATGTTAAATATTTATAAAATGGTTCTGTAGTACACCAAGGTTGGGAGCACATTCATTCTTTCTTGTCTTATGATATAAAAAAAGCAAAAGTTTATTTCAGTCTCTCTCTCTCACTTGTGTGTGTGTGTATGTGTGTGTGTGTGTGTTTCTCCTTGTGGATTATATACAGTTGCTAGAGAATATTCATTTCTTTTTTTTCTTTTTTCATCTGACGTATATTCAAACATTGTTCTTTATAACCATTTCTACCTCATTGCTACATATTGTACATGTAGTATTTATTTGTTGTCTTTTTTTGAATGTCATGCATTTCGTAAGAAAAAGACTTGTCCTTGAACTTGAACAGTCTACCTCAGAAAGACTGTCTTTACACTGAACAGTATTAGCAACCTAGATGATAAGACGCATTAGCGAAGTGTGGCAGGGTAGATAATGCACGAGTACTTGGGATACTGATGGACTTCTAATTGTACTCATAACACGAGACTGCTTAAAAGAACTTAAAAGAAATTATGCACTGTGTAGGTCTTCATCAACGTCCCA
>NC_043702.1:65833150-65920287 GCF_006229205.1 Suricata suricatta
AATGCTGTGCAATTTAATTCGAAACAAGGATCTTCAATAAATGTCACAAAAATAAATAAAGGTCACTGATGTGATAAAGAGACAATGCATAAATACATGGTTTAGATCATCTCTTTTACCTTCACCCTTTCTTCAAGTTCAATCCATTTTTAGTGAAAATTTGCAACAAAAAATCATAAAAATATAACCAATAAAATGCCATAATGACATCTACACTACAATTATATTAAAATGTTTTAATATATCATATTACGTGATGCTTAGCCAAATTATTCCAAATAATGCCAGAACGGTTTAAGACTTCATCTCAATACACATCATATTCAAGAACTGAATCAAATATTCACTCAGTTCAAGGTAAATGCATTTCATCCACTCAGTTCTGAAAAGAGTAAGTAATAAAGACACATTATTAATTCAGCAATTACCAGGAATCTTAGAAAATCATTTCTACCAACTATATACTAACCTATGTCTACTGTACAAACTCAGACTTTTGTGTATGCTAGTTAAATGACCTAAAATTGGGGCACCTGGGTGGCTCAGCCAGTTGAGCAGCCAACTCTGGCTCAGGTCATGATCTCATGGTTTACAAGTTTAAGCCTCACATCGGGCTCTGTACTGATGGCTCAGAGCCTGGAGCCTGCTTCAGATTCTCTCTCTCTCCCTCCCTCCCTCCCTCTCTCTCTCTCTCTCTCTCTCTCTCAAAAATAAAAACATTAAGAATTTGAAAAAATAATAAACGACCTAAAATTAAGCCAGGAAATATGGAAACTCTGTAATTTCCTCTCAGTTTTGCTATGAACTTTAAATTGCTCTAAAAAAGTAAAGCATTAATTAAAAAATTGAGCCTGGATTATCAATAAATCAATACTACAGCAGTTAAGTTTTAATTTTAAGTGACACTGAAGTAAATGACTAAAATGATAAAACTACCTTTCCCAGCCATTGAAATTAAAAGATTATCCAACCTCTTCCTAACAGGGACCCTTCCGTTACTGCTTTGTGCTGGTTACTTTCCAACCAGAGCTGTGCAGTTTCAGTGACCTATTCTCTGTGTGGCTTAGGAAGTTGGAGGATCCATTCCTGTACCGTTTCCTTTATTATTAGAAAACAAAATTCCTTTTCTCATAAATAGGGTTGGATGATCAAATAAGGGCCTCCTAAAGGACTGGATTCACACGATTAAGTAAAGTTATTCTTAAATATCTTGGATGCATTATTTCTATATGGTCTACAATCCCAATTAACCCAAGACATAGATCATCCATACCAATTCTGGGAGGTGGATTCAACACATCTCTGCTACTTTATATTTTATTTACTCTTCCTGGTATTCTTTGGGACTTTAAAGACATTTGAAGGAGGTGGGGGAGGCAGAGAGTGAGGATGGTCAGAAAGAATAGAAATAAACTAAAATGGGCTTTATCATTGAGTAAAGTGTGGTTTTCTTTCATTTATCATAAAATTGGTCTAATTCTTTCTCTAAAAACAAACTAAAAATATACTTAATATCTTCAGAAAAATAATGTAAATGAAACTTTATGTGACAGTGAACAGCACTGGGCAGTAAAAGACAATAGCAGGTACAATTAAATACCCTTTTCAAATGCATCAGTTAAGTGCAGTTTGATGGAAAGTCTTCTAAGCCACTCTCTCTAATTTACAGAATATGAAAGAGTTGTTAAATGCCAGTGACAGATGTTAGGTTTATGGAATGGCAAATCTAATAACAAATGTTTCAGTTGGGTATCTATAATTTTAAGGTTGTTATTGTCTATAGACATATGGTCTGAGTGAATGAAAGGCTAATTATTTTTAGAAAAAAGTCAGATAAAAATTAATAAACCAATGAAAAGAAAAATAAGTAGGTAGTGGTGCCTGGAGGCTCAGTCGGTTAAGCGTCTGGACTCTTGATTTCAGCTCAGGTGATGATCTCACGGTTCATGAGATCCAGCTCGGCGTTAGACTCTGCACTGGCAGTGCGGAGCCTGCTTGGGACTCTTCCTCTCCTCTCTGCCCCTCCCCCGCCTGCATATTCGCTCACTTTCTCTCTGTGTCTCAAAATAAATAAACATTTTTTAAAAATAAGCAGGTAATACTATTTTCACTATAAAGTCTCATAATGGTTAGGCTAAAAAAATTATTCAAGAGTTTAATGAAATCATAAACTTCATGGTCGAAAATATGTATTCTACTACGATGCATAGTAGATATTTAAGAATCTCTCTACTGTAAACATGTACCATCAACTCAATTTACGTTATTTTAATGGCTCATGACATTCAAAATTCAAAGTTGTTTAATTCTTGCTAAGGAAAGAGAATTAAGCAAAGTGTGAGTTGTTCATTATCAGAAATTTGTATATAAAAAGGTGAATATACTATGTCTTGGTTATAGTTATGAGAACAACCACCATTTTCAGACACTTACTATGGACTTGGTACAGTGTTACCTCATTGTATCTTTTCAACAGCTCTGTAAGGCAGATATTCATCTTGCAGAGGGAAAACTGCAGCTTAGCAAATTTAAACCATTAGCCAAAGTGAAATAGTAAGTGGTGGAGTAAGAATTTTAACTCAGTATATTGATTCAAAAGGCTGTGTTCTTCACCATTACATTACACTGTCTAAAGTCCCAACTGACCTAATATATATGTCACAGTGATTAAATATACAGATGACTATTAGACGTTGTTCAAAAACCATGATAGTATCCTTAAAAAAATAAGAGTGATGATATACGGTATTGGGTGCCAGCACTTTCTGGACTTCACTTTTGACCTATCCAGACTTAGTTAAATTTTCAGTCATTTAATTTAGTGATAATGGTCTGCATTTAGCGGATATACCGTCAGGGTAGTGTTAACTTTACTTGCAATTATTCCCCACCACCCTACCCGAGTTTGTACATTTTATTATTTCCAGTTTCTGAAGGAAGCAAACTTTAAAAAGAATATATCATCCTGCTCTCCTTCATTATAAGTACTGTTTTTAAAACTATAAGTTATATTCTAAGAAGATTCTATTTCTGCCTTCAAGAAGCTCATCTGAAACAGATATTCTCCAGTTTCCAATTGCAAAAAGCAATTCTAATTTAAAAGGTAAACACAGGATACTATGTCCAGAAATGTGCATCCCTGAATTTGATTCTCTGATACATTCAACTATGTGGAGAGGTCACTTGTTTCTGGCTATTGTCATTTTGGCAGTGGGAGGAGTTGGGGAGCATGGTCAGCAGAGTCAAAGAATGTGCGACTCCTCTTTCAAATGTGTGTTAAAGCAACACAGTTAAAGCTCATTTCCAAAAGAGAGGAAAAGAAGGAAATCAAGCTGAGAAATTGTCGATTGACTTAACCAGGTCTCAGTGACTCAAAGAAAGCCGCCAGAGACAACTTCTTTCATTCCCACTCAATATGCTAGAATCTGCTATGAAAGACTTAGGTTGCACATTACCGCTGGGGAATTTTAAGACCTTTCAAAAATGTTCCAGTTTCTTCAGAATTTACTTAATTTTTCTCCATTAGGTATTTAAGTAAAAAATATAAGCAAAAAGAATACATTTACAAGATATTGTTCTGAAGGTAATAAAACACCTTTTATTACTTTTTAAGTAATGCTGTATTACATTTCAAAGTTCAAAGAATAAGGATTTTAATAAAAGTCATATCGGGTCAAAATGACGGCAGGTTTCTTTCTAAATTACAAGTTTGTATCTTACACTAACCTCTTGCCAGTCTCTATAATGTGTTGTTTTATATTACTGCCATACACTGATAGTTTTTGTAAACTAAGACCTACTTCACTTACTTTTAAAGACAAATGTTTGCTTTGTGTCTACAACTGTGTGTTAACTGTAGTCCCTCAGACATTCATTAGTGTTCAGGATATGCACTTAAGGAGGACAATGGCACTGTAAATGAAAATGACCAGTAGCCAAAGGGAACATATAATTGTTTGTAATTAAACAAAAGTGTTGCTGAGTTAATCAAATTCACATCTTAATATACTTTAAAGCATTGCTGTCTTGTCAAAATGAAGACTTCAGTTTTCTGTCTCTTTGGAATTTTTTTTTAATTGGTAATGAAAACTAAGCAAATTATACCACTGAGATTTTCTTTTTAACCCACTGAAGTACAATAAAAATAAGCCAAGTATGTTTTGATCAAAGTTTTCACTGGAATCTCCTGTTAACTTGTTCACCAGTTTCATAATTAACAGTTTGTAGCGGCATTAGCCTATTTATATCTTTTGCTCACAATGCCCTGTGCTCTTGATCTCATCTTTTTGAGTTACAACACAAACACTGAAACATTACGTCCTTCCCTTGGTAATTGAATCATTCATTTGAAACACCCTGGACTTGAGAGAATTCTTAAGGGGGAAAAGAGTTTTAACTGTCATTTTTATTTGAATTTTTCATTTGATTAAAGGTGAGTTCAAATTAAACAAACGAACTTGAAGTGTTGACTGTCTTACTAAAATAAAGGAACAGACACGATTTTGCAGCAAATCATATTTCTAGAACCTGTGGGATATTATCCAGTTTAAGTGGATTGTCTTCTTAGCTTTTCTAAACCTGAAGGACTTATCAGGTTTTTCTCTTAAAAAGAAAGAAAAAAAAGCACACTGATAAGAAAACCTAAAGTTATGTCAAACAAATTACGTTTTAGTTATTAGTGGCTAGTTTGTAAATATCAAAGATCCACTTATTGTAGTGCTTGGAGCTGCATTTGCATGCTGATGAAATGCAAGTGGATGGCTGTGAACCGTAGGGTTATCTCTAGTGCAGCAGTGGGGAGCTCCAGAATCAGACAGTCGAGCATCTGACCGACTCAAGAGTCCAAGCTGCAGACCTCTTCTATTCACTTTCTTTACAACAATTAAAATATGCAAAGTGATAATTTTCCTTAAGTAGCCTTAAATGTGCGATCTATTTAAATGTGAAGAAAATTGCCTGAAGCTTCTGGTGTGAGGGACAAAAAAGAATAAATTATGCAAATAGCAGAAAAGGACTCTACCACTTGAACGCCTAATTTTCCTGTAATAAGCATACTGTTTCATTTAATTTTTTGCCTCTTATTAAAAGTGACAGTTCTTTTGCACTGTCTGATGGTTATATCTGACACAAGCTAGGGAAATGACTGCTAGACTAAATGCTAAAGCATTTTGGTAGCTTTTTTAGATGATGGTTACATTCACAAAGTAATTATGCACTGAAGAGTAGAGAAATAAGGTTTAATTACACAGTAATCGCTTCTGATGGACACGGCAGAAGTGTGAACACCGCCAGACTGCAATCCATCAATGACAAACCCCTGGCCACTTTTAATTCCTCCTCATTTGCATCATAACCTCCGCACCAAGTTGCACAAATGCTGTTAAATGTTAATAGGAGCTGTCTCTCCACTCAAAATGAATGCTTAAGCTGTTTCATTTTTTTTCTCCTCCACCTCAGACCTTCAAAACCAGCTCCTCTCTGAGAGCAGGCATTAAGCACAGAGCATGGTGCGTGGTCACTGGTGTGCTAATTGGGAGCAACACTTAAAGTTTTATCTCTCAAGCGCTAATAATGCACACTGCTGACAAACCAGTGAATAAGTAATGTACTTGGTGGAGAGTGGTGGGGGGGAGGAAGAAAGGCATGCCTAGAATGAAAAATGCAGTTGGGACCGTTGTTCAGTGACTAGCTATTTGATTAGGCCCTGTAGTCATATTTAATCCAGATCCTTAGGGAACATAGACAAAATTACATCTTCATCTCATCAAACATTCAGCCATATTTAAGCATTCAGCTGATCAAGCTTTTATTGTTTCTCTTGCAGCAACATGGAGACAATGTTGTCCTGCATTCTTCAGTTCCAGAAGCTGGCAGAAGAAAGGCCCTACGAGCTGTGAGCCTGCTTTTCAGGGCTCACTGGGGTTAGGGAATCCGGGTAGCAAGGGAATACACTAATTCTAGTCACTGCGCATGAACACTTGAGTGGGTGAAATCTCCAGCCTTCAGTTCTAATTGCACAGTCTTTAATACCCCACCTTATTTCTCCTATTTAAAAAAAGATGTTCTTTGCTCTACCTTGTCTTTACACTCAGTCCATTTCCTGGGACAGGTCTACATCATTAAGCTGCAGATGGTTCCATTTCTATTAAGCAGCAGGTATCATTCTTGTCCTGACAGGAGGAGGCTCCACCCGCTGCCGGCCCACCAATACTTCCAGCTGACTGCTCTGCAGAACAGGAAAGGTAATTTGTAAGCAGAGTGCTAAGTTTAACAGGAGTCTGTAAGAAGTGACAAAATAGCCATTTTCTGCATGAAGATTGAGAACTATCAACACCTTTCGGTGCATAATAGTTAAGCCTTTATCACTTGAGGAACTGCTGATAAGGTTAAGAACACTAGACAAACTGCTCATTAGTGGAAAGGTTTGCCTTTTACATTAAAGACTGCTGGGTACTGAAGTTCCTCTAGTGAGCAATACATCCCTGGCATTTGAAAAGAATGAGCTGATCGGTGTACATAAATGAATATGGAAAAGGGGACCTGGAATGTTTCAACGATATTAGTGAGGTTTTTCTCAAGCGTAGGGAATGATAAGCCAGTTGAGTGTATTCAAAAGCTGCGTGATTTGGTAGGTAAGGCCCTAGATTAGGAGTCCTAAGACCCATCCTCTGCTCTGTATTCTAACAATGAGTATCTGTGTGACCTTGGATAAGTAATTTACATTTGATGAAAACTAGATTGTAAAATGACTGAAATATGGAATATCAGGATTCATTAGGCTACATCAATAAATGGTCTGAATCGATTGCAAGTATTGCATGTGATCTACTGGCAATAAACACAGGAGAGAAAAGATTATTTAGGACACATTCATCTTATTCTGGCAGAGTGGATTAAGAATTATTAATTGAAATTTATTTCATTCATTTTTAGAGTTCCCCTGTGACCAGAGGAATGTCACTGTTATTTCTCTATCCTTGCTATATAATTTCATATAAATAAAAAACCATGAATAATAACTTCCTTGGAGGCTATTTATAACATTGCACCTATAGTTTAGATCTCTGAGTAATCACATAAAGTAGATAATATTAGCTCCATTTTTCTAAGTTTATTTATTTTGAGAGAAACAGAGAGAGTGTGGTGGGGGTGGGGCAGAGAGAGGGAGAGAGAAAGTCCCAAGCAGGCTCCACACTGTCAGCCCAGAGCCCCACATAGGGCTCAAACTCACAAACCGTGAAATCATGACCTGAGCCAAAAGCAAGACTCAGACGCTTCACTGACTGAGCTTCCCAGGAGCCCCAATATTAGCCCTATTTTAAAGATGAAACAACTAAAGCTCAAAGTTTAAGAACTTGCACTGGGACACATATGTGAGTAGCTCTAGTGGGACTTGACTCCAACTCTGTGTGGTGCTAAAGTCTGCATGTCTAAGCATGTTTGGGAGTGAGATCCATTTCTACAATGCACAGCAATACAAACTGAGTCTGTGTCCATTCCATCTCTCTCTGCCTGCGTGGCTTTAGTCCTATTCATCAGTCTCGTTTGCCTACTTAACGTGTTTATAAAATCCCATAAAGGAGAGCAAGGCTTAACTTCTATCACATTAGAAACTGCTCAGCCTACTGATAACATCAGCCCAAAACTGAGGAGCTGTCCTTAAAAATGAAAAACAGCTTTCTACGTGATTTGTTGAGATTAAGCATAACATTTAAAATCTCTGTGCCTAGCTGTGAAAATCTGGACGTATCAACAGAGATGTTCTTGCCACTCCTTGATGAAATGTACTGTGAGCAACACTCCCTCAAACATATGCGTAGTTAGACATCACCCCAGTCCTCTCGTGCGCAATTAAGGTAAAGCGTGCTGGCCTGAGGCAAACACCGACTTGGTACCCACAACCATATCTTTAAAGGATTCTTTGCTCCTTCAATGGCAATCCTTTTCCTGTGAGGGACTAAAGCCAGTCAATATTAAGGGGAAAAAGGGGGACCAAGAGCTTTCGGCACTGGCTCCGCACTGCTAGATGAAGTTGCAGAAGGAACAGGTGAAGTCAAAATCTAGAGAGGGGATTCCCAGAAAGCCATGATGAGGGAAGACAGTGTGCAAGCCTAAGAACAACTACACGGGCAGGGAGGATGTCTTTCATACTGAAAGAAAAAGAAAAGAAAAAAAAGGTTCTTCTCTCACACTTCTCATATGTCCTTCTTATGTATTCATCACCGCCACTTTGATGCAAGCATCGCAGCCAGCCTCCTTACAGGCCGGCCTGAAGCGCAGGACCAGAGCCTACCCTGTGTGAACGGGCACAGGTCCCCCACTCAGCTGGGCTCCACTCCAACGATCACGTTTCAAATCCATCCACAGTAATCAAGGAATCAAGGTATTTTCTTTTTCCTTGAATCACCATTACAATGACCCGTTCTTCTCTAACCCAGTTCTTCTCTATTAAGTGAGGACTGTGCTGCCACAGCCTGTGGGTTAACCATTTACAGACCTTTTTCCCCCCTACAGAGATTCTGCCTGGTCATGTAATTAATGCAATTATAATTTCTCCTTAAATGTCTGTCTCCACATCCACACTGTAAGCTCCTGGCAGCCAGTCTGTCTTGTATACCACCATACTCTGAATTGAGGACACAAAACGTATGAGTAATCTTAGGTGGGTAAGAGAGGAGCAAAGAAATAATATTAATGGATCGCTTAGTAAATTCCAATAGTGTAAAGACTGAGAAAGGGAAAGCTACATGGAGAGGTACTGGAAAGAGGAGCCCTAATGTTTTTAGGAAGAGATCAGTGACAGAGAGAACTCCGGCTGTGGGTGACTCAGATCAGACCCCTTGTCTGTTAACCATAGAGAATATTTCTACAATACGTGAATGTTGAGGACTGAGTAGTTGGAAGACATTAAAACTGGTTTCAACATAAAAAAAATTGCCAAGAAGATGAAAACAAGAAAAATATATAAAACTTAACTTGTTTCTTTTCTCTTTTGGATCTAATGACTAACCATTGGTGCCTAAAAAGCATACAGCAACAAAATCGGTATCATGTCATTATATGTTAGTTAATTTTAAAGTGCTCTTTTGTTTTGTATGCAAAACACAATTTTATTTAGTCTGTTGCCCGTGTTGCATCATTCCCTAATCATACCTAGAGAGAAAAGTAAAACAAGAGAGAAAAACTGAAGACAAAGTTAAGGATAAATCAGAATCCACGATTCCCAATTACAACTGAAAACTATCTGAATATAACTCAGTATTATTTATTGATCTATATACTATGGGGGCGATTTCCCAAACGACATACGATTTGAGGAAAGTCTGCCATGAGTTAAACTCTAAGTCTGTGACAGTGCTCTTCTATACCAGTGTCATAAAGGATCCAAGGCACTCACTGTACAAGGAGAGAGTGGTGTGCGTATTATTAACCTTTCTGCGCTTGTTTCCTCATCTGTAATATGGGGTTAATGATATTTCTGTACCTCACCAAGAATGCTGTGCGAATTAATGTTTGTAAAGCCCTTTAAGATCCACGGATGAAAGATGCCATAAAAGTCCAAAGGTGATAATATTATAGTTATTGAAATTGGAAACACCCATAATGCTGGGAACTGAATATATATTTGGTTGCAAGGCGCATCGTGTATAATGAATTCACAGGCACTTATGGAACCTCACCATTTCAAAATTAATGTTTTGATATATATATATAGAATAAGTCCCGAAGAGATATTACATATATGTTATAAGCCAAATGAACATAATTTGTTCAATAAGTAGCAAAAACACAGTAACAGAGTCCACATTTTTTCCATGTCTCTTTATAGAAAGCACTGCAGTAGAATACGTTGGCTCTACACGTGAAATTATGTAATTTTAGAACAGTCTATTTAGAATGAGGCAGTAAATGGCATGTTACAAAATGCTAATATGATTTCATGAAATCATTGTATGTCTCTTAATACTGCTATATTTTCCTACTTAACACTTTAAATCTACTTAGTTTATAAGTATAAAGCAAAAACCTGTAATAATATTTTTGAAAATGAAAAAGACAAATTATAATTTGTCACTTGTTTGTCTGAACTAATTCTAATGTGGGCTTTAAGAATTTTTCTAACTGTTTAAAAAGGCATTTTGCTAAATCACTATAATATGAAAAAGGAGGAGAAAATAAGTTTTCTGATACAATAGTGGTATTTTTTAAAATTTTTTTATGTTTTATTTATTTTTGAGATAGAGAGAGACAGATCATGAGAGAGGAGGGTCAGAGAGAGAGGGAGACATAGAATTGGAAGCAGGCTCCAGGCTCTGAGCTGTCAGCACACAGCCCGACGCGGGGCTTGAACTCACGGATGTGAGATCATGACCTGAGCTGAAGTCGGAGGCTTAACTGACTGAGCCACCCAGGCGCCCCCAGTAGTGGTATTTTTAAAATATTCAAATATCTCATTATATATATATGTGTGTGTATATATATGTCACACACACACACACACATATATATGTGTATATATATGTCACACACACACACACACACATACACACACACACACACACACACACATATATATCCATTCACTCACTTCACTCATTCTTAATAGTGTTTATTTTTGCCATACACAATAATTCAAAAATACAAGTTGTAGAGCACATGTGAGCATGAATGTGAATATATGTTTATATGTAGAGAAAACAGACTAGAAACATGACACCACTCCATTACCAAACTTCATAATAACTACCTCTAGGAAGTGGTTCGGGATTAGGGAAAGTGCAACAGAGCTTCCATGTTTTATTTTACACCATTCTATACTGGTGGATTTTGTTACCAAAAGCATATATAACTGTTTAATTTTTAAAAGCCATATACACAGAACGAAAGACTGTTAGAAAGACTGAGAAATAAAAGTGAAGATTGAGGAGATAAAACTAAAGAATTAAAGTTAGAATTTAAGTAACAGTAAATTTATTGTCAAACAGACTGAAAAGGAAGGACAAATAGTTAAAGGGAGGATTCATTACCCTTGATCATAATTTAGGAGAATTAACAAACACATCTGTTTTTGTTTTTTCAAGACACATCTTAAAGACTTTTAAAGATTTAATTAGAAGGAATGCAATTTTGTCTTTTAAGCCATTGAAGCAAGATTTTCAACTAAGTAGAAAAAAGGTTAACTTCAATGATAGTGGCAAGTAGTCAAGGGAAAAAACAGAGTTCACAATTAAGTCAAGGAGTCAAACAAACGTTATATTTAGAAAGTCAAGAGCTTTGTTTGGGCTGTTTTAGAGGTTTTCTCCAATTTATAGGAGGTTCAAGGTTACCTAGCTCAACATCCAGAGCTCAAAGTCATTCCAGAGTTTATTCAATATTAAGAGTTCAAAGATTTAAATGTGTATTACAATAGAAATATGTGAAACCTGGGACTACTGACTTCATAAGTAAATTATAGTAAAAGGTCACAGGGCCAGCATACCTCTAGACAGCTAATAAGCAGAAAGGGCTATATTTAGAAGTTTAAATCAGGGAATGATAAAACATGTTTAAGGTCTTACCAAAAATTACAAGTTCTTACATGCATATTTATAAATAAGACACCTACTAGAAAATATGAATAACAAGTAAATAGAATTGAGGTATCATGTGACCTGAATTCCATTTCATCTGCTCTAATAACTGTTATATAATTTTTTGTTTCACCTCTACTCTTAACTTTTGGCTTCATCATATTGTTTTTGTTTTTTTTTTCTTTTTGCTTTTGTTGGTTTGTTTTTTGTTATTTGCTTTTACCTACAAACTCCTTGGTTACTATTTGGAAAGACTGTGGTGCTATAGAAATGCAAGAAGCCAGTGATAATTTATTTAACTTTTTTATTTTGATTAGTTACATAGATATACCGACCTCTTAATTTCCTTCGAATCTTCCAGAATTTCTTATAGATAGGTAAGTAACATTGTGTGTCACTGTCATTAGTGATTTCCAGCAGAATGTGTTAGACTATAATAAAGAGATCAGTTCCTGGCAGAGTGTTTAGCAAATGTTAATGGCCAACAAACATTAATGAATTAATGAATTGTTTAAGTAGATATTATGTTGATGATGAAATTAATCTATTGACTTACTTTTACGGTGGGAGTTGGGAGGCTTAACCAACTGAGCCACTTGGGCGTTCCTCAATAGTCCTTTTCTATCACCTTCATTAATTCCTCCTTCTCTGGCCTGGTTATTCCTAAGGTTCTAGCCATAATTTCACTTTCTTTCTATCCTTGCTTGTAGCTTCTGTGATTTCCTCCAGACTCCTCAGTTGATACTTCCAATCTCAAATATTCAACCATATGAAATGTTACCTCAATCATGCTCACTTGTTCATTAGGTCTTTCATTCACTCATTCATTCATTCACTCTTTTATTCATTCAAAAATTATTTGATTCCATAATTGCCCCCATTTTTATCAATAAAGCAGCCAAGTAATGCTGCAATTCAAATCATGTCAGTTTCTGCTCAAAACCCTCTTACGACATTCCATTTCATTTAGAGTCCTTAACAGTAGTCTAGAAGAACCTAAATTATCCTTCCCCCTCTTAAATCCCTGATTTCATTTAATATTACTTCTCCTCACTCATTCTGCTTAGCCACCTTGATGTACAACACAAGGTCCACTCTTGCATGAACGTTTACACTCAGTCTCTTTTGGGAACGCTCATCCACATGGCTTCGTTTTTCAGCTTCTCTAAGCTTTGACTTAAATGATACCTTCTCAGCATGACTTCATCTGTTCATTGCATTTAAAGATAAAATTCTTCAACTTAAGTATTCCCTATCTTCTTTCGTGCTTTCCTTGTCTTCTTTGCACCAAAGCAAATACCCTTTAACATAGTTTGGCCAACAATGGTCTGTAGACCAAATCTAGCCTGCCCCTTGTTTTTGTAAGATTTTATTACAACAGCCTAGTCCATTCTATTATGTATTGTCTCTGGTTTGTTTTGTACTACAATTATAGAGTTGAGAGTTTACAACAAAGACCACCTAGCTCACAAGGTTTAAATTATACACTACCTGTCTCTGTACAGAAAAAGTTTGCCAGCCAATGTTCTAATGTATCAAGGGGCAGGCAGAGATTTTTTCTGTTTTCTTCATTGTTCCTAGAACAGTGCTCAGCACACAGGAGGAGCTAGAAAAACATTTGTAAATAAATAAACGAATCGCCTAATATGTGCCAAATACTGAGTAAGGTTCTGAATATGCAGCGTTTTGTTTTTCAAACACTACCCGTGCAATCCTACTATATTTTCCTGTAACGTTTTTTCTCCCTAAGTACAATTAACACAAAGTCAAAAGTAATGAAAGCTAAATCACATCTCCTCACTCCTTAAACTTCAAACATCCCTTTATTTTCTACTTTCAACCAATGACACTGCTTCCATATTTACTTGGGTGCATAGAAACTGAGAAAACAACCACATCATGGCCCGACAACTATATATGCCACTATTTGTACATGTCCCCATATATTGTCTTCCTTAACGTTAAGTGGACGACTAGTCCCACATCTCTTAACGGTTAAATCTCCTTTTATTCCCCTATTCTCCTTAAAAACAAAACTCATCATAAAAGTATTTATATTTACTGTCGCCACTTAATCACTTCTCATTCTTAACTCAGTGTAAGACTTTCACCCCCACCATGTCAATGAAGGCTCATTTATCCAAGTTACCAACAATATCTATTTTGCCAAACCCAATGAATGATCAGTTCCCATTCCTCATGTTACCTGATCTCTAAGCATCTGACAGAATTGATCATACCTTCCTTCCTAAAATACTGTCTTCTCTTTCTAATTAGGACACCACATTCTTCCTCTTTTGTGAGCTATTACTACTCAGTCCCTTTTACTGTTCCTTCTTTCCAGGTCTTCAAATGCTCTGAGACTCATCCCTCTTTGCCTCTCTCTTTTTTTTATTCCGTAGGATTATCATCTATTTTAAAAAGTTTAATAATACTCTCATGCTTTTATCAATCTAGATTCCAGCAGAAAAACAGAAAATAGTGCATTCTATGTGGGTAATGTGAGGAGAGCTTAATTAAGGAATTATTTATTTACAAGGTGTGAACAGGATGTGGACTATGTAAGGGATAAGACAGTACCATAGAATAAAGAACACCAGAGTTCTGTTTTGCAATGGTGTACAGGACCAACCTTATACTGGCTTATGAGAACAGACTCTTATTAAATTTTTGACAGTTTACAAGTCAGTTGTCAAATGTAGCCATTATTAAAAATTAAACTATATAAATTTATGATTAAATACATACTAAAAGTAAAATCCATCATTTCTCAATTATTTTACAATTTTTATTATACATGTTTCTTGAGGTTTATGTCTATTATAACTGTATGACAAAAATAATATATAACACTACTTCACATCTCTTCTCAATTCTACATTCAATGATACCATACTGATAGCTTCAAATTGGTCATGGATGGAGAACTTATACCACATAAATTAGCACAGATTTCACAAAGTGATGGAGAAAATGTTAGTAATGCAGATTATACCTACAAAGTGTTTCATTACATCAAAATAATAACTTAAAAACTCAGTAATATATTCTTCCAGAAGTCAAAAACTATGAACTGATTTAGTTAAGAAGTCATTCACATCCTTTACAAATTCCAAAATATGCTTGTTTCACTTTCATTGTAAGCATTAACATAAATGAAAATATCAACCAAAATTCGTATTGGCTCCACACTTGCTTATCAATCATAAGAGTCTGACAAAATTCAACAAAATTCTCTATGAAAATCAATTGGCTGCAGGAAATGTACTGTACTACATATTTTGTTTTTATTTGTAAATTGTCTTCTATGCATCCTTTATATTGTTAAAATTTACAACAAACTTCCACACTTAATCAGTCTGTCTGCTCATCTATGTATACATATGGTTCTTATAGACACAGCTGTTAAATATTTGTCAACATACAACTGTTCTGTAACCTTCCTGAGGCCTGAGGAAGCAAGAAGAGTAAGTGTTGAAAGGAAACTCAGGAAGAAAGAACTATGTAGAGGGGGGCATCTAATAGGAGCTATAATTTGTGGTAGAGGGATGCAGAACGTTTTTGGTGAAGGGATAGTAATAAAAGAGAGAGGAAAATAAATACTTTGACCTCATTCCATTTTCTCCCTTCCATGTCTCACCAAGAGTCCTTATTAGGGCTGAACTCAAGTATAAGCCAAAGGGCAAAAGAGCTTTTAGCCTCCTAGAGCACAGAATGCTATGGAAAATAGTAGAGTGGATGTGGAGGGGCAGATGGAAGTTATTCAGGACTTTCCATCCCTTCTACATCTCAGCATTCATTGATCTTAAACAGGCAGAAAACTTGTGGCCCAGAGACAGCAGTCACATGTAGTGGGCTAGTTAACAGTCCCCAGAGGCAGTAGCCCCTAATTCCTAGGAACTGTAAATATTACTTTATTTAGAAAAAGAGCCTTTGCAGATATGGTTAAGAATATTATCTTGGGGGTACCTGGGTGGCTCAGTTGGTTAAGCATCCAACTTCAGCTCAGGTCATGATCTTGAAGTTCGTGGGTTCAAGCCCTGCATTGGGTTCTGTGCTGAGAGCTCAGAGCCTGGAGCCTGCTTCAGATCTGTGTCTCCCTTTCTCTCTTGCTCACACTCTGTCTCTATTTGTCTCAAAAATAAATAAACATTAAAAAACTTTTCTAAAGAATAGCTTCCTGGATTATCTGGGTGAACCCCAAATTCCATTACGTGTCCATATAAGAAAGAGGGGCAGAGGGGAAAATTGAAACATACATAGAAGAGAAAGCAATGTGAAGACAATAGCAAGGATTGGAGTGATGCAACCACAAGCCAAGGAAAGAGAGTAGTGACCAGGAGCTGGAAGAGGCAAGGAACAAAAAGAACCGACTCTACAGCCTCTGAAGAAAATACAGACTTGTGAACACTTTGATTTTTGGCCTAGTGTCATTCATTTTCATCTTTTGGACTCCAGAACTGTGAACGAATAAATTTGTTGTTTGCCACCAATACCCAGTGTGTACTAATTTGTTATGGCAGCCACAGGAAACTAGTACAACACACGAAGTCCAGTCAGATACCGTATTATCTACCAACTGGAGCATATCAGTTTGGTCATATTCCCACCTGAAATCTGCAACATTAGCCATCATGAGTATTATTCATATAAAGTAGTAAGGGGTATGGGATAGAGTTAATTCACATAAAATTGCTACATTCTCACTTTTGTAGATACATCTGAGACTTAGGTTGGAACATGTCATAAAGAACTTTCCATGAGATTATAGGTGTAAGTGAAAGAAAAGGTTACCAACAAATTAATGCCAGTACCATAGGAATCTGAGCCATTCTGCTTCTGCAATTTATCTCTTCTAGACCTTCATGATATTATTTATGCCATGTCATTTTATAATAGAATTGTCCTGTGTACTTTCAATTCTGTGGTCCCATGAATTAGATAACACCAATTAAAGATGGACAATTGGGTCACATAGTACTTTGATATCTTTGGTAAAGTGCTCAGTTTTTACCAGGTCTAATGGAAATCTCTTCAGATTTGTCAGCAGAAGAGGCCATGGACTTGCTGCAAAATTCTACTGTCTACACTGTTTCTCCTCCTGGAAATTGCCAGAGGCTCTATATTGAAGGCAAATGAGCTTATTACTCAGTCCTTGTAACTTAGCCTCCTCAGGCACAGAACACAATAAAGAATGGAGAGGATGTGTCTGTCAGTCGTAGGCCACAGATACTTTTTTAAAGTTATTTATTTATTTGTTTGTTTGTTTGTTTATATTGAGAAAGAGACAGAGAGACACAGAAGGGAGACACAGAAGGAGCGGGTGAGAGGCAGAGAGAGAGGGGCAGAGGATCCAAACCAAGCTCTGTGCTGATAGCAGAGGGCCTGATGTGGCACTTGAACTCATGAACTGTGAGATCATGACCCAAACCGAAGTCTGACACTTAAGCAACTGAGCCACTCAGGTGCCCCTACCACAGACACTTCTAACGCCATTAGGTTTGTTAGGCCATAATGCCAAGGTGTACAGCTTTGTCTTGCTATGAGGCCCACTCAAAACTTGCAAGGTTGCCCACTAAATACATGACAGTAGCATGCCCAAAGGTTTCCTCCAAAAATCCACCGGTGTCCCTTACATTGTGAAGGGCAGTGCAGCAAATCAGCTCCATTTTAAGTTGGATCTCCTGACATATCCCAGACCTCCAAACTTCTAGCAACGTCACTAAAGTGACAGTGTTTTCATGAGATCTATCTCCAATTCTCGTACACATGTTGATTACTTTTTTCCTTTTCTTCTTTCCCACTCTCCCACACACACACACACCCCCACCAGAGAATATAGGCAGTGGTCACATGTCACTTACACTTAAGGTGTCTTCTTCTCACCTAATAAGTCTAATGATCATACTATTCTGTGAAATATCAAACTAAAGTTAAATCTTGACTATACTTTGACAGAGAGATGAGCAGGCATAGGTTAGGTCAAGAGAGTAAAGCATATTGATATCCCTGCCTTGTGAAAGAAACTGCTTCTGTTTCTGTTTACTAATACAGGAAAGGGCAAAATGCATTTGCTGAGTCACAGGTGTCAGGGGCTATACTGATTTCCTCCATTGAAGATACGTCATTGGGAACATCAGGTCTGATTGGCATCATCATCACTTAATTAAGTTTCTAATAATTGATTCTCATTCTCCAAGACCTATCCGACTTTCACCTCAGCCACCAAGCAAGTGAGTAAAATGCGGATATTGTAGGATTCACTATCTATGTAATCGTTCAAGTATTTGGGGAGGCACATCCTCTTTTTGATGAAGTATCACTTTTGGTTTATCTTGGCAAAGGAAGAAACAGTTCCAGGGGCTTCAACTTTGCCCCTATTCTGCAACAGAACTCACTTCATATCAGGAAATTCTATCATTAAGTTTTCCTATTTTTACTATGCATTTTTGGCCTGTAGAGGAAAAAAAAATGGTTCTGAAGTCCCTTGGACACTTCCCGAAACTGACTTGGGCCATCTAATAACAGAGAAGTTATTATCAGATCTTCATAAATCCCAACTCTGGCTAGTGGACCTCAGTAATATTTCAGGATTCCAGGCATTAGAATTGTTGAGAAGAAATATTTAATAATCCCTAAAGATATCTGCTTCCTTTCTCCAATGCAGTGGTTCTCAAAGTATGGTACCTAAACCAATAGGATCAAAATCACTTGGAAACTTACTAGAAATATAAATTCTGGTGTCTCTAACCCAAACTTGCTAAATCAGCAGGAAGTACAAATCTATGTTTTAAAAGCCCTCCAAGTGATTCTGATGCATACTTTAGTTTAAGAACCACTGGTCCAGGGACAATCAATTAAATTGCTGCACGTTATCTCTGAGGCAGATGTGGAGGAAGAGTCATGATATATATGTGTGACCCTACAGCCAGGTCATTCCTTGAAAGGTCTGACCACCTTCTCAAATAAAGGTCTCTAAGTCTATAAAGTAGATTAAGTCTAGGGACAAGGCAAAAAGAAGTAAATCCCCGTTACTATAATGTAAGTTAATTTTATGTCCACCAGGCCTAGGATTTTTCTCCCTAGATATACCAAGTAGCTCCTTAGTTACATAGATGCCCTTTTATTTTGTTTCTAAAAACTCCATGGTCAATTAGCTGCTGCCAAAGATCCCTGAAAGCCAAAACATTCTGATTATTACTCTAGCTATGTGGCCTATTATGGTAATTTCACCCACTTTGTCTATAATAAATAAGCACTCCTACTTGGCCTCTAATTCTCAGGCTTCCTATTATTCCCATTGTCATCATAAAATGCAATTCCATCATTCCATGCCCTACTCTAAATGCTGGCATAGGGAGAACAGCCACCAAAGAGCATTGCTTCAGTATTCAAGGATACTGGTACATCTCCTTTAACAATGCATTCCTTAAGGTCTTGATAAACACTATGTTCTCAGGGCCCTCTTGGGTAATTCAAATAAAGTTTGGCTGATCTGGTTAACATAACAAACCCATTCTAGTATTCTTATTTTCCCAAGACTTGATTCTTTTCCCTATATTGTGTCAGAGAAGTTATGTTATTCAACCTATTGAATGTCAGCCACGATTGATTGACCCAGGCTTCAAACAGACAACAGGACTACTAATACCACTCCTAGACACTCAAGACAATACATTAAATCCCAAATCCTGAGGAATAAATACATTCTTGTCAACCTAATCCAGCCTTATACTTTTTCTTCCTTGATCTAACACCCATATAATTCACTCCCACATATACTCTCCAGACTCCTGCCAATAGAAATCAATGAGATTCCATAAGTCTTTCATTGTTAGGATATTTCTTCCTGAAAGACCCATTTTTGTACTTCTCCTTCTGGCTGCATTAGAGTCTAATGCTCATTATCAATCTGGAGGCTTTTGAGAGAATTAGAGGTTTTCCTAGGAAGAATAAGCATAAGATGGTAAAACTACTACCTTAGAGTCAGTAACTAAAAGGCTGGTCCCCTCAAATACTGGGGGAGAGTTTGCCTCTGCTAGAAAGACATACATGAATTCAAAGTTCTCAGCTCTGTTTTTTTGTCTGCCCAAATGTCCCTATTCTAGCATTATGAGATCTGTCATCTTCTGACCAGTTCCTTTACTTCAATATAAAAGACTTGATGGATTTAACTGGTGGTCAGATCTTCAACTGTTACATTTAAGGCATGGACTTGATCCCCAGCTATATTATATCAGATTCAGGAGATGAAGGGCTCCTTCAAGCTGCTAGAAACTTGATTTTCTATACGTGCTCTCAGTTGGATATTCAATTTATCCTTTTACTTTTGTATAATTCCTTTTGAATATCAAGAGAAGACAGCTGATGTCACCATCTTTATAATTACCATAATTGCCATAGTGATAAGTGCCACAACCACCTCACTGCACAACACTCTGCCTGCTTTATTGGTGTTAATTTAAACAGTCATAATGCCACTGCATGCCATATATTACCCGTGCCCCATCCATGGAGTACCCATGCCCCAATCCCCATGCTACATTCCCACCAAGACAGTTAACAATGCATTACTCAAATATGTGAAATATAATCCCAGAATTCCATTTGAGAGTCATTTTCTGGGGCCACTTCTAGTAACAATTACTATATTAGTCTTAATAGACCATAAGGAAAGAGCCTGGGGAATACTGTATTATTTTCTGTCCCAGCAGGAAACAGATGGCATACTAAAATTAGGATAATCAGAGGAGGATTTGATAAAGGGTCTTCAACAGAAGTGTGAGCAGGGTGGGAGGAAATCATAAAGTATAATGAAATACACTATGGAAAATAACAGCAGGAGGTCTGTTACCACCCCTAGGACTAAAAGGGTAAGGAGGGGGATAGCCTGGAAGCAAGAGGGAGAGAGCTGGGTAAAGAGGAACACTTGACAAGAACTATAACATTTGGTTGAGGGCATCAGACAGCCTATTTTAATACCTTAGAGAAGGAACCAGGGTAACAAATGAAACTTGAACTTCTCCCTCCTTCCTCTCCATTGCAAAGGTTTTCCATTGGAAGAAACTAATCAAAAGCCAGAGGACAAGAGAACCCACTGTCACCTCCTATGACTAAATCAAGAGTATAAGAAACAGAAGGTCCCACCACAATATTGATTATTTCCAACTCAATATCGCCAGCTCTCATCTCTCTAATAAGGGTCAGACTTTTATACCCAACTGTCTGCTCAAGATATTCTCTTGAATATCTACCAAATATCTTAAATTAACATATTCAAAATGGAAGTCACTGTTTTGCCTTCCTGCTCTTACCTATACCTCTTTCTTTCCTGTCTGCCCCATCTTAATGAATGTCACATATTCCCATTACTTAATTCTAAAATCTGAAAATTATTTTTATTTCCTTCCTCACACCAAATCCATCATAAAATCTTCAGTATAAAATATATCCCAAATCAGAATACTTCCTATTACTGCAAACACTGCAATTCTATTCCAAATAATGATTATCATTCACCTAGACTACTGCAGTAACCTCTCAACTTGACTCCACAGTTCTGCTCTTGCCCTCCTATACTTTATTATCCAAATAGGAATCACAATGATCTTCTGAAAATGTAAATCAGATCCTTATTAGTATCTTGCTAAAAAGTATGTCATTAAACTTAACAGTAAAAATCTAAATTCTTTATCATGGCTGAATACTCTGTATCAGTTAACTCCTATATATCTCTCTACATTCATTTCCTAACACTGACCTTGTTATTGTTCCTAGAAAATACTAACTTTATTACCATAGTAGGATCTTTGTATTCACTGTTCCTACTTTTTAGAATGTTTATCCTCCAGATCTTCAACTGATTCTCTTGTCTCATTTAATTTTATTATCTTATGTCATCATGTCATCTCATATTATATCCTCAGAGAGTCTTCTCTAACTATCCATTCATAAGTAGTACATACCTCTAACCTTCTCTATCCACTTATTTTTTTTATGTTTTTCGCTATCTGTTACTTGTTTCATTTGTTCTCTATCTTCCTCAATATTAAGTACTATAAGTAATGTGTATATCTAGTTCATTTTCTATCCTCAGTGACTAGAACAGTGTCCAGTACATAACAGTCACTCAATAAATACAATCGAACACATAATAATACTATATAGGTTTAAAAAGTCCAATCTCATAAAATAAGCACTTACTGTAAGGTTAAGGAAAGGACCAAGATAAGCCTGGGTAACTTACTGGTAAGAAGCCCCAGGGTCCAGGCCCTAACAGTCAATTACTGTTTTATTTTATTATTGGATCTTTCTGTGTGTTCTGAATACATGAATAGATAAATGCATGCATAAATGGAGTACCTGTTTAGCACTTTCATGTAACTATTCTAAAACACTGTTACTCCACATATCCACCTATAAACTCAGCATCTCCCTTCCATCTGAAACCATGCTATTTTCCCTCTATGTATTTCTTATCTTGGTAATGATATAACCACTTAGTATTAAAACTAGGAACTTTTGTAAACCTTTAAATTCTACTCAGTTAAGTAAATTCAATTAAGTAAATTCAATGTCACTAATATGGCTCAAACCTGTTTCTTCCTTTTCACTTTCTGTGATAATTTCCCAGTTCATGACCTCTAATATGGTTTATTAATTAATATTCCTTAATCTTATCTATTGATTTTTTTAACTTATCATAAAATGTATTGTTGCAGTCTTTCTTAAACCTGGGTTAGACAACTCTTTGTGTCCAACTTAATCATCTAGATCTTTACTACTTGCATCTTCATATCTTAATTTACCATGCACATTCTTATCTCGATTTTCTATATTTCCACCATCTTAGAATTCTCTATTTTCCTTCTTTTCAATTTAATTTTTCAATCCATCCAACAAAGAAAAACTTAAGTACTATTTCCTTTATAAAGCAATCCTAATTGCCTTAATCAAACTTAATTGCTCTACCTCTTTGATTATGCCACTTTCTTCCTTGAATTATAGTTATCAATATGCCCATCTTTGTTTCAATCTTGAAATTATCTTGAAAGCCATAACTATGTCTTATACACTTCTTAATTTTCCCAGATTATGATAATATAATATATATATTCCTTTAAATGAAATTATAAATAAAAATTGGCAATTTTGCTTTATGCTATTAAGAATGATTTTTACTGACAAATTCAGAGTATTTTTGCAACTTTTCCAGTGACCTCCAAAGATGAAACAATGATTTCTCCTAAGTAGCTTCTTACCTTGTAAAATACTTTCAAAACTACACATTAAAGGACTACAATAGCCTTTTTAATTGGATTGCCATTGATCTCAATTTTTCAAAGTTACTAGACTTTTTCTAGCTTTATTGAGATATAATTGATGCATAACATTGTAGGAGTTTAAGATGTACCACATGTTGATTTGATATACTTATATATTGTTTTATTACCACAGTAGGGCTAACACTCCCACCACCTCACATATTTACCATTTCTTTCTCTTCCCTTTTCTCCTTTTCTTCTTCTTCTTCCTCCTCTTCTTCCTCTTCTCCTTCCCCTTCCCTTCTTCCTCCACCTCCACCTCCTCCTTCTCCCTCTTCCTCTTCCCCTTTCCTCAACCCACTCCCCTCCTCCTTCTTCGTCCTCTCATTCTCCTTTTCTTCCCTTTCTTCTCTTCCTCTTCCTTCTCCTCTTTCTTCTTCCTCTTCTTCCCCTTCTCTTTCTCCTCTTCTTCTTTCTTCAGTAAAAACTTTTAAGACTGCTTAGCAACTTTCAAGTATACAATACAATATTGTTAACTACAGTCACTATTCTGTCCCTTAGTTCCCCAGAACTTATTCATCTTGCAATTTGGTTTTTTTGTTTGTTTATTTATTTATTTTTGAGACAGAGAGAGACAGAGCATGAGTGGGGGAGGGGCAGAGAGAGAGGGAGACACAGAATCCAACACAGGCTCCAGACTCTGAGCTGTCAGCACAGAACCCGATGTGGGGCTGGAACTCACGAACCGCAAGATCATGACCTAAACTGAAGTCAGACACTTAACTGAGCCACCCAGGCGCCCCTCATCTTGCAATCTGAAGTTTGTGCCTTTTGACCAACATTTCCCCATTTTCCTCACTCCCAAGCCCCTGGAAACCACCATTCCACTCTCTGTTTCTGAGTCTGGCTTTTTTAAGGTTCCACATATAACGATATTATACAGTATTTGTCTCTGTTTGACTAATTTCACTTAACATAATGCCCTCAAATTCCATCCATATTGTCATGAAAGACAGGATTTTCTTCTTTCTTATGGCTGAGTATTAGACCGTCGTCAGAGTTACTAGATTGACTCTCTGATTCATCATGGTAGCTGAGACTGGCTCTAATGCACAGGCACATAGGCATGCTAGTTTTGGTGCAAGTTGTCAGAAATGGTAACAATCAAATCCTAAGTAATTAAGAATGATTTAGTGGTACATCACCTCTGTCACAGTTGAAAATCTTAATAATTTATAATATTTCTCAAAAACAAACAAAATTGTATGAACTGGATCCAAAATATTAAATATTAATATAAGCAAGGAATGTATAGTTTATGTGAGTTTTATAGATATTTTGAAGTGATAGACAACTTAAGAGACTCATTTGCCAATCTACTTAAACAGTCAGAACTTAAACTTCTGCATTAGAATTAGGTATGTTTTTCTGTTAGATCCTTAAGGGAATGAATGCTAAATGAAAAAATAAATTTTTATTAAATGCCATATTTATTGGAGAACCTCTCTATTAATAATGAAGCATTGCTATTTATAGGACAATTCATGCTTATACCTGCATATACAGTGTTAAACCATTTGGTGTAAATTGATAAGAGTCTTAATATGGTATCTTTAGCTATATTCATCCTAAAGTGTGAACACAGACTTGTAGGTTTCCTTGGTACATAACAAAGGTTGCTGTACAAGGGTTTTAGATGCCTCCCCTTTGAGTTTTTCAACATAGCCATATTGGAGAAGTCAAGTCTGGATCACAGGTGACCTTCCTATCTTTCTATTATTTAGAAAAAGGTTAATGTCAGGAAATATATACATGTATTTCAAATTTTGACCATCATGGTTTCTGGAGATAGTGTTCCACTTGTAAACATACATTAAAAATGCATTGTTTAAGGGAGTTGGGTGATTCAGTCAGTTAGGAGCCCAACTTTTAATCCTGGCTCAAGTCATGATCTCATAGTTCATGAGGTCAAGACCCGCGTCAGTGCAGAGCCTGCTTGAGATTCTGTTTCTCCCTCTTTTTCCCCTCCCCTAGTCTTTCTCTTGCTCCCCCTCTCAAAATAAACAAATTTTAAAAAACAGCAAAAAAAAAAAAAAAAAAAGGGGCATCTTTTAAAAATCCTCTCCTACAGAGTTGAGAGGATATTGTCAGTGTGGTTCAAAGTATTCTCCTCCATAGAACATATCTATATGTTGGTTGGGAAACTTCTTCCATCTAGAGCTGTTTCAATGGCAGAGCTCGTAAGGCAGAGAAAAACTGTATCACCTCATGGGCAACATGATGCTATTGGTTTCTATCAGTATAAGACAGAATGTTTTCTAGATGTCTTAAAAAAATTAGCTAACAGGCAGCTGGGTAGCCCAGTTGGTTAAGGGTCCAACTCTTGATCTCAGCTCAAGTCACAATCTCAGGGTTCATGGGGTTGAGCCCTGCATCGGGCTCTGTACCGACAGTGCAGAGCCTGTTTGGGATTCTCTCTATCCCTCTTTCTCTACCCCTCCCCAACTTGCATGAGCTCGCAGGCGCATTCTCTGTCTCTCAAAATAAATACATAAACTTAAAAAAATGGCTAACAAATATGGATTTAATATGCCTGTAATTCATGTCATCTAGATGGTTAGGATCTTATGGATACATTATAAATAAGTAGTTATTCTAATTTTCATGTCAATACTTTTTAGAATTTAAAAGTGTGGATAGACACTGAGGAGACAGAACTAAAAATAATGGCTACCAGCTACTCAATATTATTTAATAACTCAGTCTTGAACCCATAAAACTTCTCTAATTGACTGGTATAGTTGATATTTCACAAAGGCTATGCTTTCCAGCATAATTTTGGTTAACTTAATAAAGCTACTCTTATGCAAGTTATAGGTATGGAAATACCTTAGAACAGAATTAAAAACAAAAACAAAACAAAACAGAGAGGTGATTAAGAGTCCAAGAGTCCATTCACAGGCGAAATAGGTGGGTAGGTCAAGTAAAGAAGAAAGAGGAAAAGGAAAGACAGAAATAACACAGATGGAGAGTGATGAAATTTTGAGGAATGTGTTGAGTGATACTTGTTGGTAATTTGAAAAATATTAGCAAAACAGACCCCCGCCACGAGGAAGAAAGGAACTTCATGAAGGAGATACATTGCAGGGGATTTAGAATACTCTAACAGCAGCAAGCTCCAGCCTTGCCAAGAAAGCTGGAAAGGCAGGTCTAACAAGTTCTGGAATGCCAGGAATTAAAAGGAGCAGAGAGTAAAAGGACAACTTTTATTATCAATTTTCTGAGAAGAGTGAAGACAGGGTTAGTACAGAATTGTTGTGGTTTTCTTTCCCCAGGTAAGGGGCGCCAGGCTAGTAACCCTGATTTTACTACCAAATAGATCTAGCATAGGAGTGATAGAACAGACTTCAACCCTAGAGACCCACTCTAGGAGTGGCATGATAGCTCTTTAGAGTTAAGGGAATAGTTGATGGGATGCAAATTGCGATGGCTTTTTTTGTGTGATATAAGAACTATACTGGGACCACCAAATGGGATTTAAATTGAGCCAAGGCTGCTTAGACTTGTTATTCTAATTTTTTTTTAATGTGAAGTATAAGTTAGAAATGTTCCCTTTCACAGAAGAGGAAAATGAGGGAAAACATATAAAAACATGTAATATAATGAAAATGTTAAGTATATATTAAATATATAGGATTTTCTAGTTTATATGTTACATGCACAAAATTGCTTTTAATTATTAAAAAAAAAACAAAACGTGGCCAAGTCATCTCAAATAGGTCTGTTTTTACCCACCAGGAATGTAGTTGCTAGTTGGGCATATTCAGGTACTCTGCATTTGGTTCTTGCAACTTTTTTTCCTGTTACCAAATGCATTTCATTGTAACTGCTTATTCCTTCCTACATAAAATGTTTGTTTACATTATTACTGATGAAGCTGCAGCTTTTCTTTTCCTCAAGTCTGTCACCATAAAATAAGAGGCTTGCCAATTCCAATAAAGCACTCTCTTATAAAGAATTTTAGGATTTTAGTGGAAGCAATGGTAACAAAAAATGGTAGTAAGAACTGAGGGAGATGATTTTACATAACAAATAGTTTTAAAAAGTCATGATATAAAACTCGAGTTGATAATATGTGGCAAAAAAAGGACATAAGAACAATGGTAATCATTTTTCACTTGCATTTTCGAGAAAAGATGAAGTCATTTAATATCTTATGTTCTCAGGTATCAAATGACTATTCCATAAAAAGCTCATTTAAGAAGACATCTTGAATGAGAACCATGCTCTAATTATATGTTTCTGTCATATCCAAAAGAGCTCCTTTCTATAATCAAAGAGTATTTGTGTAATATTAGTGTATTAGTGGTTGGAGAACAAAATGAGAATTTGGCTACTGGCTAGCACATTCTTTAAATTTGTAATTGAAACTGTAAAGTCATTTTGATACTGGATAGTCAGTGGCAGGCATATTTACAGCATAATTCACAGTGAAATAACAATTATGGATTATTAATGGGCTACAGTATCACTTTACATTTATTTCTATGCCTTCCACAGCACCATCAACAAATAGATACCGAGTAAACAATTTTTTTAAGATGAAAATGATCACTTGCTTGATTGACTTTAGCTTATTTCTTGTACAAAAAAAAAGTCCTCGCATTAGATGTTTCTTCTTCTAGGAACATACATCCCCAGATATTTACACGGCTGACTCCTTTGCATCATTCGGGTTTCAGCTTAAAAGCTGCTTTCGTTGACCACCAATCTAAGTGGTCTCCCAGTTAATATTTTATTTGGATTTTAGACCTATATTAGTTTACTAGGGCTGCCATAACAAAACATAAGACTCACTGGGTTAAGCAAGTAGAAATTCATTTTCTCACAGTTCTAGAGACTGCAAGTCCTACACCAAGGTCTCTCTCCTTGGCCTGCAGGTGGTCACCCTCTTGCTGCCCCTTACGGTAGGTCCCCTCTGCACACAGGGTTATCCGTCTGTGTGTCCTAATCTCCTCTTTTTATAAGGGCCCTAGCCAGGCTGAATTACATCCCACCCAAAGGGTCCTATGTTAACTTAATCACCTTTTTGAAGGCTGTGTCTCCAAATGCAAATATATTCGAAGGTATTGGGGTTAGGGTTGTGAAGTTTGGTAGGACACAACTGAACATTATGGTATGTAAAAGTACATGAAATTATAATGTTTATATATAGTTACGTGTTTATTGTCTTTCCTCTCTCATTAGGATGTAAACTCTTATGACACACCTCACCCGTATTGCTCGTCCCTATGTCCTCAGCACTTAGACCAGAGCTTAGCACACAGCAGCCACTTATCATGTGCTTGTAGAATGAACAAGACATATAAATGAATGATAAAAGCATTTAATTATCAAATCTTTCATAGCTGTACTATTACAACTTCAGTAACCTGACATTCAAGAGTCATGAAAAGAAAATAATAAGTTTTTTTCATCTTAAGGATGTTCTGTTCCACACATATATAAGACTCTTAATTTATAATGAAAAGAAATCTTATGTCTACCGATTATATCTTGGACTCATAAAGCAGGGAACAGGCCCTACCTTCAAGACAGATGGCGTGGCAAAGATTTCATTCTGCTAAAAAGGAATGAGAATCATTGGGAAGGCTGCGACAGAAAAAATAAAATACTATTTTTCTCTACTAATAGTGATTAGCACCTCTGTGAGCTAAGAAAATTCATGACTGTGACAGAGACTACCAGTTGCTTCCTAATATCTACTTTCTCATTACTCTTTCTTAACAGAATCTCATGTTTTAGGTGAGTACATTGGTCACCCATCTAAATGACTACATTTCTCAGCCTCATTTGCCACTGACTTTATAGCCATCTGATTTAGTTCTGGCCAGTAAGCTGTAAGGGAAAGTGCAGGGATACATCAGGAGACTCTCCTTAAAAACAGAAGAGGGTTGAGACTTTTTTCCCCCTTTATTCTTTCATCTTCTTGCCTGGAAGATGGATGTGAAAACTAGATTCTAACAGCCACCTTGGACCCTGAGAATGAGGACCACATTCTAAGAGTGGTGAAGTATTGAGCTGGAGGAGAGGAGCCTGCATCCGTTCTGACTTCATGGAGCAGCTACGGCAGCCCCGGACTCCCGCAAGCTTGAATTAATGAGTATGAGAGAGAAATAAGACTGTTTAAACTACTATCACGGTCTGTTATTTTAACTAATATGATGATCAACATTCCTTTCTTTAATAATCACAGAAAGATTGCATCCTCTGCAACTGGGTAGTGTCTATGATCCCTGCAATTCTTGGCTTGCCCGAGGTTTTTTATTAAAGCCATCCCTTTAATAACTGTAACACTGAAGCACAGACTGTCCTAAAATTCCCAGATATACTACACTGTACAAAACTGCTTAAATTTAGAGTTTGCTTGTTTGTTGTTTGTTTATTGTCCTTGAGGGCACTCTTATGCACTCCCACGGCATCATAATTTACTCTTCAAGTAGTACTTATCACAATGTAGTATAATTGGCAGTTTACATTTCTGCCCGCCTCACTACACTTATATTCTCCTTGGGGACAGGAGTCATATTTACTAAGCTAACTCTAGTACTTAGTACTGATCCTTGCCAAGTATTAAATGCTCATTTAATGACTAGATGTGTTTGCTAATATTTTATCTATCTATGCATCTATTTTGCTCACATATCTACTCCAGGAGAGATGGCTTAAAGGCAGGCTTTATTATAATTCTAATAGGCTGAGTTGGACCTCGCTTATACTATGGTGCTATTTAAACCTTTCATGGAATGTGTAGTATGTTAGCAGTAGTTCAAAAGCAGTGTCCCATTCAGCATCAGCAGCATCAGAGCTTTAGTGAGATTGCTCAAGTGGCCAAATATAATGATGATGATAAACAATGCTATAAAGTCATGGGGAGGCAATGTGGCATAGCATTTAAGAACACAAACTTTGAATTAAAATTTTTTCTTAATATCTATTTTTTAGACTGAGAGAGAGAGAGCAAGAGAGAGCAAGTGAGCATGAGTGGGGAAGGGGCAGAGAGAGAGAGAGGGAGACACAGAATCTGAAGCAGGCTCCAGGCTCCGAGCTGTCAACACAGAGTCTGACATGGGGCTCGAACCCATGAACTGTGAGATCATGACCTGAGCCAAAGTCAGACTCTTAACTGACTGAGCCACCCAGGGGGCCCAAGAACACAAACTTTGAAATGAGAAGACCTAAGATCAAAATTCCAGTTTGACTACTTACTATCTCTGTGAACTAATAACTCTATTTCATAGAGGTGTTATCCGGTTTCAATCATTTAATAATTAAGTCAAAAATAAATGCATTATCTTTGAAAAACGTCAAGTTCTTAACGTGGCATATGCTCAATGGTTATTAGAACTCAGTGTCACATTTATTTCATCTTTTTGCCCATTACAGGCTGCTGTCTTTCTTGTTATTTTATCAATTCTTTCTCAGTAGTATATTCAGTGGTGTATTGGGCTAAAGTGGTGTAATGTGGCAACAGCTTAGATTGCCAACTTAAGAATGATAATTTAAGGACCCATTATAGGGTTACCCTTGCAAAACAGATCTGCGTTGATCTACACTGACTTTGCAAAGTAGAGTGTTTGCTCTTATGCCTACCTTCTGCTTGCAAAAAACAGGAGTATAGAAAAATTTATATCCCGTCTTATATTGTGGACACACACTTATGCATAAAGTATACATTTTATATTTCTTCTAAAAAGACTTTTTCCATAAATTAGGCATTCATTTTCACTATGATAATAAAAGTCACTCTTAAAAAAGTAAATCTACAAAAGAGTTTTTACTTTTTTATTCCTCAAAGACCAAGAAAAATAGCTCTTAGTTAAGTGGCATGTTAAATCTCATCTCAAACACTGTATTGAGTGAATATCAGTCATTTAGCACTTAATCTGTTTAATGTAACTCTCTCAGTGAGACCAAAAACGGGGAAACTAGAAGAAAACTTCTAAATTGAACATGACATGTGTATAAATATCTTGTATCTAATTTGTAATTGCTTTAGTACATTCATCTGATCCTTCAATGATACCGTAATCCTATATTTTGGGAATCCAATCACTATGATGGAACATCCAAAATTCATTTGCATGACTTTTCACTAAAATTAGTAAATAAATATGAAGCAGGATAACAGTTTTTTTACAAATTGCCATCATAATTACATGGGAATTAAATTTGTTAAAAAATGTAGATTGAGCTTTGTTCTAATTGGTTTACATTTAAAGATTCTTTGATCTGTGATAACAGTAATATATATTAACATGTTGCATTTTAAAGTGACACTGCCTTTCATTAATCAAGTGTCTGTATGGTTGATTAATTTGTACAAGGTTTAAATTGCTATGAAAATTTATCATTCATAGCCATGATCTCCATTTACATATATGTTAATTATGGTAAATGTAATCTTTTTCTGAATCCTCTGGGCTGCATACTAAAAAGACAAAGTGATCAGAGTGACTACTTTTTCTATTACAAAGTGAACTCTTCTGTTAGTATAGTCTGTTGTAGTTGTCAGAGCTAGGCTAAAAACATTACACTGTTTTCTGCTAAAGGCAAGTCCAAATTCTAAAGATGGTATTTCCTTTTCAAGTGGTTTCTTTATTCAGTAGCTATAGCATTTACACACAGAATGACTATGTTTATTTACCACAGTATTTAATACTATCTCTGCATTGCTGCTGGATTTTTCCTTTGCTGCAAAGCATTCTCTTGTATTAACTCTATTATTAATAAGCACAAGATAAGTTTTTAATATATCTGTAAGGCAGAATGACTTGAAGTTAGAAAAGTCTGAATACAGCCAAATTAATTAATTGTTAGAAATAGAAACCTTTGAGGTTACAGCATTTTAAAACTACTTGGAAAGATTCTGTACAAAAAAAGGTAATATATGAAAGTCACAGTAAGACTCTCTAAGAGAAGACTAGATTGATCTTTTGTTTGCAGATAAATACTTGCTACTTGAGAAAAATGAGTTGTTGATGGTTTTTATCATTTTCTAGCTGACCATTTAAACAGCCAAGATAAATGCAAATATTATCACCTATGGCACTAGATTTCTACTGGGTATTTTTTTCTATGTGTTGATCCCAAAGTATTGAGGGAAACTGGAAACGCGAAGCTTGGGTACAGCCTTCCACAGCCTCACCGTTAGTCTTTCCCTCAGGAATGTTTTCTGTAAGTTTCCCTCAAATCCAGACCAGGCCTAACCAACAATTATTTTATTATTAGTTTTTAAGAAATGCTTTACATTTGTTCCCTGATAGTGACCTTCTCTCTTAGCAATGATTGATTTGGAGAGAATTCTAATACATTATAAGTGAAAATGATATAGCGACTAATGTTTTCGAGTGAATGTGATAGGCTTTGCTAGGCAAATGTTGGAAAATTTAATTATTTCTATTAAATGTCTATAATTTCATGCTTAAATAGTTAGTATTTACATAATATATTCACTTCAAGAGAAGCCTCATTTCTTAGTCACAACTTAATAAAATTAAAATATCCTTCTATGGAAACCTTTGCAAGCGTAGCACCTCTGACTACCTGACGAGGCTATTTTTAAAGACACTTATTTGGTAATTTTCTTATAGTCAGCCTAATCACAGGAGAAACAAACTAATATGGCACCTGTTCTGATAGATGGATGTTGCACCTTTCATCTCCTGATCTCAGACCTCGTAAGACATTTTTCAAAGAAGCATCACTTCCCTCACCACAGAAATGCATCCACCTCTAAGCTGGAAATCGCAAAAGCATAGGGCAGAAGATGAGGAATATATTATCCAACTAAAATTACAGAGAAATTTTAAGTAGGCAGAATATAATTGCCCAATTTGGAAATTAGCCAGGACACAGGGTTTAACATCATCTTTACTCTTTTGAAAAGTGCCATGGGATTTTTAATAACTGCTGGTGGTCAAGACCTTGGTTTTACCCTCATCCATTAGACGACACCTCCAGCAGTGCAGTGCCCCCTCATACCATGCTGGGGCATCAGTTCAGTACTGACTCAGTGAAAATTGTGCCACCTACTGAATCATCCACAGCTCCTCTCAGAGTGCCCTAGCTTTTAGATTTTCTCTGGAGAGCTGTTATGAAAGATGGGACCAGGTTCAATGATGCTTAATTTATGAGATTTCAAGGTTTTCAATGGTTAAGATCTCAGACCCGAGTCTTATTTTCAATTTTAACCAACAGAGTTCTCAGAATTGTTTCATGCTTACGGTCTATAATGATGATCTTGAGGATTAATCTCTACAATATACACATCTCTCCTTGGAAATAAGGGAGTAAAAACAATAAAGACACACACCTACATAAACCTACACTTACATGCCTTGATATAGTCAATGAAAAAGCAGATTCCCTCATTGGTAACATATTTGATGATTTTAAAGTGAAAAGGACCATCCTTTCACTCAAACAAACTCATGTAAGCCATATTCCACAAGGAGCTTATTTTTTCACCCAGATTTTTAAAGAACCTAGGGACGAATACCTTAAAAAGTAAATGCAAACCTCAGAGGGAGTGGACTTCAGGGGCCAAATAAAGTGAATTTTTGTAAAAGAAAACTTTTATCCTAGCTTTCCAAATAAAACCTTGCCATCTACCACAGAATCTCGATACAGCTTGACTGTTCCAATAATAGCTGAAAGAGAATCAAGTGTTTTAGACAAAATTCAGGTATGTTCAAAGATAAATGGTAAAATACTGATGTTTCTTGGCCTCTACGGTTTATTTCACCAATTTTTTTCATCCATGTTAATGTGTGTACACTGTATATACATATGTATGTATGTATGTGTATATATATATATATATATATATATATATATATATATATATATTACGGGCTCTTGCTATTTTCAGAAACCTTGGTCTTTGGAACGATTTTCAGAAATTCTTTTCTGACTGGTAAAAGTATCAGTATCCTGGAATTGAGAAACTGTTTCTGAAAGTGTTTCTGGAGGTGTTACTTCTGGAAATAACATTGAGTAAATCCTGTTGCTGGTGTGTGAGAAAAAGAGATAGCTGGAAATGGTTATAAAGAATAGATTGTTGCAATATAGCTGAGGCTGCAAAAGAGATTTCAACACATCCCTGTGTTTTCACTCACTCTTGCTTGTACAAAGGGTTCTCAAGTTCACACACACACACACACACACACACACTCTCTCTCTCTCTCTCTTTCTCTCTCTCTCTCTCTCATAGTCTTCTATTTTCCTTTTCTGATCTCATCAAGTTCAACTTTGTCTATCACCTATTTTTCCTTTTAAGAATAATCTATGTGGACAATTCTTATTAAACAGAAAATCTTTCTCAGCTCAAACGCCTATTTCCCAGAATTCCCTTATATTGTTTTGTGGTGATTTCATCGTTCCTTTCTAGTAAATTAATAGCTCAAATATTGGACAGTTGGAAATCAGGGAAAGAAAAAGTATTCTAGGCAACTTAAGTCTGATTTGGCAAATTGCTACTGCTGTGCTATATAGTTAATACACCTCCCTAAGTGCCTGGTTGCTACCAGATGGAAAAATGAATGGCTTCTTTTCTTTCATTATCAATGAGAAAAGCATCGATGATAGGTAGTCTTCCTATGTTAAGAATGAAAACTTGAGGGGCGCCTGGATAGCTCAGTCGGTTGAGCATCCGGCTTCAGCTCAGGTCATGATCTCACAGTTTGTGGGTTCGAGCCCTGCGTCGGGCTCTGTGCTGACAGCTAGCTCAGAGCCTGGAGCCTGCTTTGGATTCTGTGTTTCCCTCTGTTTCTGACCCTCCCCTGCTCATGCTCTCTCTCTCTCTTTCTCTCTCAAAAATAAATAAAATATTTTTAAAAATTAAAAAATAAAAAAGAATGAAAACTTGAGAAAGTAACACTCTGGTTAGGTCATATAGCTCCTCAGTAATCAATGAAAAGGTTTAGATAAGCTGTGGATTGTCATGGCTTTGATAATATGTGTCATGTTGGGAAGACCATAGCTTCCTGCCAAGCTGAGTTAGAAATAGGAATTGTCTTTTAATTTCCAATCTAATAAAACAATGCATTAGATTGTAATTGTTTTCCATTTAGGAACTATTTTTTCAGTATTTTTACACACATTTTTCACATATAATATAGCTATTTTTAATTCCATCACACTTTTGTTTCCAATGTCATTTTCCTTTCTTAAATGCCATTCTCAAAACCATTGTTTCCTCCCTAACCTTCTTGTTACTCTCATTCTCAACTACCTACTTTACTTGCTTAAGAAAATAATTCTGGGGGCACCTGAGTGGCTCAGTCGGTTAAGCGTCCGGCTTCGGCTCAGGTCATGATCTCACAGCTTGTGAGTTTGAGCCCCGCATGGGACTCCATGCTGACAGCTCAGAGCCTGGAGCCTGCTTCGGATTCTGTGTCTCCCTGTCTCTTTACTCCTCCCTTGCTTGTGCTCTGCGTGTCTCTCTCAAAATAAAAAAGCATTAAGAAATTTAAAAAAAGAAAAGAATTCTGGCTAAACATAATCCCAAAATAAGAAAGAAAGAATAAAGAAAAAAGGAAAACTTTAAGCAACCTTAAAACCAATCAGTTCAATCAGTTCAGTTGTAATCTGTCGGTATTTCAGCTAACAAACATCAGAGTCTATTTCTACCAATAATTATTGTATCTGTATACAATAAAGAACATATTTCCCTTTCTAATATTTTATTGTAAGTAAGGCTACTGCTAAATATAAAAAATAAAAATACACATACATAAAAGACCATTCTGGATGCAATATTTGCTACATTTCCTCAATTACTGTTAACTGAAATTTGCATGTTTCTCTAATTATTTTCCTTCTTTTTTATGTTTATTTATTTTGAGAGATGTGCATTCATAGGAGAGGGGCACAGAGAGAGGGGAGAGATCCCCAAGCAGGCTCCACATTGCCATCACAAAGTCTGACATGGAACTCTCTCTCACAAATGGTGAGACCCTGACCTGAGTGCAAACAAAAATCTGGAAGCTCAGCCGCTCAACTGACTGAGTGACCCAGGCACCCCTCTAACATATTTTTCTATTAAAGCATTAATTCCTTGTCAATGCACTTCAAATGATTGTAATATATGGTTGATTTTGATAGTCATTACCTCAGCCTCTTCCTCTTAGAAATGAAATGAAAATAAACCTACATTACAAAGAAAAGGACAAAGGATATATGATTTCCTATACACAAATATTTTCCTCAGTAAAACTCTTAAAATCCTAGAATCCGATCATCAAAATTTTATAGAAATTCCTAATCACAAAATTTGACAGATTAAACATAGCCTTCAAGTTCAATGTTGACTATACACATTAGTCACCTAAGCTATATTAAAGGTATCATGAGGGATTAGTTTTTGGAATGAAAACACATAAATGATATAAAATATAAAATTAATAATTTCCCATATGTAATGGGTTGAATAGTTGTCTCCCAAAAGATATGTCTACATAAAATTCCTACAAATTCTAAGTGTTTCCGTATTCAGAAAAAGGGTCTTTATACATATAATTAAGTTAAGGGTCTTGAGAAAAAGAGATCATCCTGGAATTAGGTGGGCCCTAAACCCAATGACAAACATCCTTAAAGAAGACTCACAGAAGACAGACACAAGATAGAAGAGGAGGTGGCAAAAACAGGAACAGAGATTAGAATGGCATGGCTGCAAACCAAGGAATGCCAAGGATTGTAGGCTGCCACAGTAAGTTAGGTGAGAGGCATGGAAGGAATTTTCTCCCAGAGTCTGAGAGGATCATCATGGAGCCTTTGGTTTCAGTTTTCTAGGCCCCAGAATGTGAGAGAATAAATTTCTAGTGTTTTAGCCACTCAATTAACGGTAATTTGTGAAGGGCAAGCTCAGGAAATGAATACACTGTATAATATGTATTGAAACACATACTGTGGTAATAATGAAAGTGGCATAGGAAAAATAAGTCAACTAATAAAAGTATCAAACAGATGAACAATGGCATGAAAAGTTTGTTTCCCACATTTAATACACTGTTATCAGAGTCCAGTGGATTAAACGATCTAAATCTCCCACTAGAGCTAACATCCAACTATAAAAGCTAATAATTTGCCTCTACTTTCCTCAAAGTACAGGAGTGAACCACATAACAACATTTTATAAACGTGGACCACAATCATCCCAAAAGCCCTGAGATGAGTTAAGACACGACATGTTCCAACAAGTGAAAGCAAATAACAGAAACCAAAAAACCTCACGTTTGGAATATGGTGAGAAGGAAATGAAGTGTCTAGAATAGAGACCCAGGAGACAGGCAAAATCCAAACTGTGCAGGTCTAAGTTGCTGAAGAGGTAACAGTGGCCTGTACTAAGTCAGTGAGGTAATAAGCACAATAGAGACATAGTCCCTATTCTGTTGATTTTTATAACCTCGAATACTAACAACATTTCTGGGATATCCATAGTCTGAATGGGCAAATTAATTTTAGGATTATGAAATAAGATTTTATTGTGTTTACCTGATGACAATCTGTTTTGGAGCACATTCAAAACCCTATGTGGTGCTGGTTCTTTGCACTCCATGTAAGCTACTTAAGAATGTTTTACTATTATGTTCTGGCAAGCATAGTCAATGCTCAAGAAACAATGTTGAATGAACAAAATGGAATATTGGGTGTTCTTTTGGCAGTCACCAGAAGGGGATCAGGGACCAGGTGGGGGACTGAACTAACTTGGGCTATATCATATGCAACTGGTGTAATTAGTACTGGCTTTAGTAACATGGCCTGCCACAGCATGCCAACTATCTTTTTTTTTTTTTTTGCCATAAGGTAGATGTTTCTTGACCTGCTCTTCTTACCAAGCTATCTCTACCACGCTTAGGGTATCTGCTGCCTCCAACTGTAGCTATAACACTAAGATTTCTTATAACTGACTAATTATAATCACAAATACCCCCTCAAGGCATTATCTAAGCAATACTTTGTTAGTCTAATTCTAGCAATCATATTCACACCAACAAAATACTTATATTTTAATATATTTTATTTACACTTTCAGTAATTAAAACTGCTTTCACTTTGTTAAATTCAGTGTTTTATAATGATGTCATTATGTACGTAGAGAAGATCAGAATTTCCAGAGCAAGGCAGAATTTCTCCTTTTCCTAGGGAAAAGAAATCAGTGCCTTATAATTACAAAGTTACAAAATTCACATAAAGAATGGCTATATTTGAAATTCAGTAACATTTAAATAAGAAAATAATTTTTTCACATTTGTATAAGTTGTGGAGGGTCATTTCAGTTGCAAAATGATTTAGGTTTTCATGTTATAGTCTCATGAGTGTAGAAATTAAAACAAAATTTAAAAGGTATATATACAATAGGATATATGAATGTATATTCATAGACAAATGAATCCCTAAAGAAATACTTCAAATACAGAATTTCAGCTTCTCAACATTACAGCAGGAAACAAGCCCTTCCCAAGTCCCAGAAAATCCTAACGCTTTGGAGACAAAAATACTTATTAGAATTAAAAGTTCCCATACAAGAGTACCAGGTATTTATTTCTGTATATCTTGAGAGTTATATTCAAGCTTATGCTCAAGCTTTAAGATAACAATAGTGTAAGCTCTAGGGTGGAACAAAAGAAGGGAAAAAAAATCCCAGAAGTTCCCAGAGGTGGTGAGGAAAAAAAAAGGGAAGATAAGAGAAATGAGGGAATCAAAGAAAAAAGAATGAAGATTCAAGGATGGGTAAATCTCCTCTTTACTTAGCTTTTCAAAAGGTTTGTGATAACCAGCTTTGTGTAAATGGATTTGATGGCTCTGGGCTGAAGGTGACTGACAGCTGAATCTAGGCCCCCTCGAGAGTGTCACCCTGGGGACTGCCATTGTTGCAGACTGTTTCTTCAGACTGACCCAGAAGAATCATTATCTCTAGGGAACTCTGACAACAGCCACCCCCGAGCAGCCTAAGAGCTAGAAGTAAGCAACTTAGTCTCTCTCTTGAGCAGTAATTACAACGGGAAGGCAAGCAAGGCGTGTTACCGAGTTGAGCTTAAGTCTTTCTCCAATCCCCAATTACAAAAATAAATAAATAAATAAAAATGAAGTATTCGACATCCAAAGATTTTTCCTGAACAAAAAAATTTTGACACCCCCCCCCCACCCCGCCACCAATGTTTTGTTCTTTGGAAAAATAAACAGACCTCTGTGTCATCCTCAGGAAATGCTTAACAGAAGAGGGTAGAATAGGTAAAGGCTTCAAAATCTTTTTTTCAGCAAATCTGATATGTTTACTCTTGGACTACTTCAGCTATGTCATTACTAGTCAGCTCAACCCTGGGCGACCTGCTTCAATAGCATAGAAAACAAATAGAGTAGAGTACTGCCCCGAAGGCAAATTAACAAGTATTTCACCCACCTAGTAGCCCCCTAGAGCCAGAGCCTCGTCCCTCTGGGCACAAACCCTGCCCTGCCATTGTCTGCCCCACCACCCTGACCCATGCCCCACACCCCCTGGGAAGTAGGCAGTCATTTCTCTTCCTCTAAACTTATATTAAACTGATAAGAACGATACTACACTCAATCTTAGCCAAAAGGCCGAGAAGCGATTCCTCGAAACTTATAAAGGCTCTACAGTTACCCTTAGGGTGGTGAAGAAGTTACCTTAATCGGACCTGAAAAATAAAAACATTGATAAACGTTTCAAGAGGCCCTAACCACAATTAAGCAAAATTAAAGGGCTTTACCTTACCAGCTCCGGCCTCCATCTGAGTGTAGCCTCCGTCGGTTCTGGTGGAAGGCGGGACTTCCTGTCTGGGGCGGAGGGTGGGGGGTACCAATTAGAGAAAACAATGGAATATACCGGACCTTTACCAAAGGGGACGGGTTTTGCTGCCTGTGGACCCATTTGGCTCAATGCCTTTATAAATTAGAGATAAAACAGCCACTCCTGAAAATAAATCTTAGTCTGCCTTAATGAAAATTAACAAATTTTGATTATCTATGACTTAGCATAGCTAGTGGAGACTAATCGTAAAACGCACAACACAGATTTCCTTGCCCAACTCAACTGGTTCCCCTTTCCTTCTCTACATGTTTGTTTGTTTCCTTATCGGTTTCTTTTTCTTGCTCATATATCATTATTTTTATATAAAATTACTCTAGAAAAAAGTACTTCATGAGGCCAAGGATTTAGCATAATTTTTTTTTATGTCTTTTATTTATTTTTGAGAGACAGAGAGAGACAGCGCGAGCAGGGAAGGGTCAGAGAGAGTCACACACAGAATCCGAAGACAGGCTCCAGGCTCTGAGCTGTCAGCACAGAGCCCGACGTGGGGCTCGAACCCATGAACTGTGAGATCGTGACCTGAACTGGAGTTGGTGGCTTAAGCAACTGAGCCACGCAGGCGCCCCAGATTTAGCATACTTCTTGATATAGTAAGAGATCAATATGTATTTCTTGAATTTTGATCCCTGCTTTGAAATCAGTTGTTCTAAATTTCTTCTCATGTCTTTCTAGTAACTGATTTTTACTATGTTTTGGTTTTGTCATATCATTTTTTTTCCTTAAATAAAATTATTGTTAGATTGTCTTTTGAAATATTTATTTTTTAAGTAAAGTCTATCCCCAATATGGGGCTCAAACTTAAGCTGGGCAAATCAGTGTGCTCTACTAACTGAGCCTGCCAGAGGCCCCATACATTATCCTGTGTGGGTTACTGCTGTATGTAATTGTTTGCAGAAATGTTTCTTTTTTCTTTTAGTCTTATAATAGAAGAAATTGATGCAAGGTAGTGAAAGATTCTTGAACTTGGGCCCAGACTCTTGATTCAGTCATGTTCAAGCCTGGCAAATTACCTAACATCTCTGAACTTTAGTGGACTCACCTATAATCATTTTTTAACAAGGTGGTTTATGACGATTTAATGAGACAACATGTATAAAAGTCCCTGGCTCGTAGTAGATATTCAGTAAACAATGCCTTGGGCAACAGAAAACATTTCTGATAGTGAAATAATTTCAAGGTAACAAAGAACCTTAAGAACCTAACTAGAAAGAAAAAATTCTCTGCTCTAATTTCAGCAGTACCAGTGATTGGAATATGACTCCAAAAACATTACTTAACTACTTTGTCTATGGTCATTATTTATAAAATGGGATAATAAAGTTTACCTCCCTTACAAAGGTCCTGTGTACCATTAAAAAGAAGACGATGGCCCAAACTGGTGTCACTTATGCTAAGCTTTACATTACTAAGCCCAGACAGTTACAGTTTTGGGTCTCCTAGAAATGGATCTTAGAACGACTCAATCAAGAATGGCCTGATCAGCTTTAGTTAGGCAGTCGGCCTCGTAGACCACTGGCATTCATTAAAGGAAAGTAACCTTGCAATAACCAACTTGCTTTTTTGCCCAATATAACTTCCTTTTTCCTGCTCCACTCTGCCTATAAAAGTCCTTCATTTTATAAAGCTTCTCGGAGCTCCCTTCTATCTGCTAGATTGGATACTGCCTGATTCAAATTGATTTTTGCTCAAATAAGCTCTTAAAAACTTTAATATGCCCCCTGGTTAGCTTTTAATAGTGTATTAGATAAATAGTATAAAATACCATTGTGATAAAGAATATTGTATAAGGCAACATTTGTTATTCTATTTTCTATGATAAATGCTGTTTTAGACAATAGAATGAGTTGGTATGCAAAACATTATTGTGTTAATTAAACATAGGATTGTGTTTAATCATTTGGTTAATTTTCCCTGAACATTCTGTAATCTTTATATTAGAGTTACTGTTAACTAACACAGCTTGACAAATGCTTCTATTCTTCTATTTGTGCATGGTGCTATTTTCAGTGAAGAGAAATTATTAGAAATACACTGGTTAATAGGAATGGTATTCAGGAGCTTTTAATGTTGCTTTAGATAGATCAGAACTGCTTGTGAATGTTTCTCTGAAGTCTGAAAATAATGACCACGTTCAGTTCTTGGTCTAGCAAAAAATATCTGGGCCAGGCAACCCCAAGAAGGTTGCAGATTCCAACACAGTAGGAGACTGACCTATTCCTCAAAAAGATCATACTGCTGTCGAAGTCCTATTCCTCCACCAAACACACAACTAAGCTCAGATAAAAGTTGACGTATTGGTGGTGGAGGTGAGGAAGGAAGGAGAATTTGTTGGAAAGGGAGAGATGGTTTAGGAATAACTGCCTAATGAGGAAAACAGCACGCCGATTAAAGCAAATGTAACATAGATTTGCCTTATAAACTCTTAACATTGTTTATCTGTTTTCTTGTCTTTGGACCCTAGAAAGCTATTCACTCTATTGCACTTATCTACATCCCTGAAATAGGAGTGTCATAGGCCTACTCTTCAGTTAAAATAAATTATTTTTAAAACCTCAGATAATAATGCCTGTGTCTGTGATATATGAAGAAATCAAATTCTCAATACCTCTCTCTTTTAATTTACAATACGCCCACTAAAGGGATGGTAGACAGGTTGGGCAATAAAAAAAGGAGAGTTTAAGCAGAAATCATTGTCATCTTCGGGAATACCTTTTCTGAATGATTACTTTCCCCCTATTCTCCCCGTCATATTTATTTTCGTGTTTGCTGGCTTGTTTCTATTTGGGGGGCAATGTTAACAGGAGACTCCCTAGTGGATCTTATCTTCACTGAGGTGCTTGCCATAGTGAGGTGTTAGAAGAGAATTCTTGAGGAAAACTCAGAATGAGTAAAAATGTAGTACTATGAGTAAAGAACTCTTAATTCCAAGGGAAGAAGAGAGCTAAATATAGAATTATAAAAATTAGACTTAAATTTAGGAATTTAATTTTAAATAAAAATTTAAAATGGCAAATAGAGCTGGAATGGTATAGATAGAAGACCCCTGGACATGGAATCGAAGACATTGGTATCAGGCTTACCTTCATCACTTACAGGCATGTGATTCTTTCTGAGCCTCTCAATTTCTTTATATGTATAATGGGATAATGTCTCTTTTTATATTTCACAGGATTGTTATTGAAACCAAATAGGATTATAAGTGTAGAAGAATACACACGGATACACACAATCACTCTTTCTCTTCCTCACTCTTTCTCTCTCTCTGTGATATATATACACACATAGATATGTGAAAAATCTAATACGGAGGCCTTCATAATGTTTGAGGAGAAGTCCAGGAAGATCTGGAGAGTCTCAGGAGCCAGGCTGTAGGCAGATCTGTGTTTCCCACTTCCCAGAAATCAGCTCTACTTTCACCTATTTCATATGCTATTGACCCATATAATTTTATTTTATTGATAGTAAAGGTTATGCTGCTAGGGACAAGTTTGAAATGTGCAGATAACAGATATTTATGTTCTTTGATCATGATGACGGCAACTGCATTGTGTTTACCACTACACAGAAAGCATCGAAAGCATCAAAGGAACGGGCAAGAATGTTGTTGTGAGATGAGCCAGGTAACTACGTTTTAATAGCTCTCCAATGTTTTAATCTCAAGGCTTGCTTATACTCTTAAAAATTGGGGCACCTGGGCTCAGTCAGTTTAGCATCCAACTTTGCCTCAGGTCATGATCTCATAGTTCGTGGGTTTGAGCCCCACATTGGGCTCTGTGCTGACAGCTAGCTCAGAGCCTAGAGCCTGCTTCAGATTCTGTGTCTCCCTCTCTCTCTGACCCTCCCCTGCTCATGCTGTCTCTCTCTGTCTCTAAAAATAAATAAAAAAACATTTAAAAAATTAAAATAAAAATTACTGATGACCTCAAGAGTTTACTTAGGAACCCTCCACCCCCCACCCCCCACAAACACAAGATTACACAAGCACACATTCCATTAGTCACCAGTGTGATGATGTCATCACATGCCATGTCACCTCTGGAAAGTCCATTGAACACTCATGAGACAATCAATGTGGAAAAAAATTCTTAGTATTATTATGAACATAAGTCTGAGCCCATGAGACCGCCGAAAGAATCTTAGGGACCCCTAGGGAACCTGTGACCACACTTTGGGAAACACTGACCTATTATTTTGAAGGAAACACAAAAGTACTGAATTATACATTAAGTCCAGTATGTATTTTTCCCATATCTGCTTCTAGCTCAAAGAATGTTGGAATCACGAATGAGATTTACTTAAAGGAGATTTCATAAAATGTTTTCAATAATATCTTCACTCTTTAAACCTGTGTTTTTTAGATCTTTACAAAAGTTATGTTGGGCTGCTTTCACTGAAGCGTGACAGCCACTCCTCTCTCATAAAGCAAAAAACAACCACAAATTTCCGTTTAAATGGAATTTGGACCTCTCATTTAGCCATTGACAAAATATTTTAATCTGATTCCTTTTGGGGTGGGGATAGGTATATTCTGAAAAATTAGTCTCTGCCAGTGAATAAAATGACATTTCAGAAAGTTAGAGGTGGAGGGCATCATCCCCCGGATGTGCATACCTTCCTTTAACTGAGTGGTCTTGAGCATGACACTGTAGTATCAGACTTCTCCAAAGAGCTCAATGTAGTGCTTACTTAACATTTCAATAATACATTTTAATTGGGCACAATTGACTCCTTTTGTCTTAATTTTTTTTAAGATATCTGTCCCTTTATAAGCAAAGACAAAAGCTTGTCAGTCCCCAAATGCACTTTCTCTGCTTCACTTTGAGGACTTGGGTAGCCTGAATAGTTTTTAGTCCCTCCCAACAGCTGCTCTGTGTTTTTACATCTCTCAAGAGGGGTTAATTCTTTACAGCTGTATCCTGCCTTTCAAGAATCTCACATGTGCAAATTATTAATCTTTTTCTATTGCTACAGTAACTCCCCAGGCCATAAACACCCCCTACCTAAAACTGGCCCTTTTCCAAGATAAACTTTGGTATTCTTTCCCTGAAAAGATAATTTGGTCTCCTTTGGTTTGCATTGTTATTTAGAACAATTGTTAAGATATAGAAACTTACAAACAATTACTTAGAAATAGTAATTTAATCTTCACGTTTAAACCTCTATACATTGTTGCATATTTGAGTCTGAATTCTATATTCCGTTTACTAAAAAAATCAGGCTGCTTAGACTTTTCACAAGTATACATTTCAATATTTTTAAAATTTGGCATTATGCTAGTTATATAAATAAAAAAAATAGTGTGGAGCCTTTCCTTCAGTGTAAGCAAATTACATTTTCAAATGTGATCTGCATGTATATATATCTGCAATGTATATCATATGTATACATGCAGTTTATATCAGTGTTTATTTTTAAGGAAGAAAAGAAACTTAAAATATTATGATAAGACAATTTATATGAATGCACAAATCCATTGGCTAGTTGTAGCCCAGTTTTTCAATTTTGATATAAAATATACAACTTTATTGTAGATTTTTATATCCTCAAGACTCCTCATATGATGACCGCGCCTTGGTCATTTCTCAATGCCTCCATGATCTACGCTTTGATTTCTTCCCCATTCCTTAGCTAGTGGTTGAATACTCTTCAGACACCACTAGCCTTCAAAATAAATGATTTATTTTAAAAGTTAGATATGTCATAATAAAGCATTAAGAAATTCTAGGAATTGCATTTCTCAGTGATTACATGCCTCTAGTGGTGTTCTGAGGCACAAGGCAGAGGGACCAGTGATTTTTACCACCTGACAAGTGCAATAATCCCCCAGAACTGCAAGGCCTGAAGCATCTTATTGCTGTTATGAAACAGAATTTATAAATAAAAATAAGGAAAACAGCCAGAGCCATGCACTTGCTGGGCTTCACTGACATTGATATGACAGCCAATCAGAAATTTCCATTTATGCCAAGATTGCCAAACCAATAATTTTAGCAATAAAGCCGATTCTAAGAAGTATTAAAATAGTTTGCCTCTAATACGTATTTAAACACAAAGGAAGTTTAAAGGTAGGTTCGTTAGAATTCAGACACACAATCATTTTAATATATACAGAAAACCTCCCTGTAGACCAATTAAAAGGAGCTTCCAAACAATACTGACTCTTAATTCACATAATATTATAACTCAAGCAAGTTACATTTCAACATTTTTAGATAAGCTGTATAAGAGTAGGGGAAAAAAGGGATTAGGACAATAGTGAGATTTGAATTGCATTTTGTATTATTTCAACTGCATTTTAACAGCCTTTATGACTAAAAGAGGGAATAAGAATGCAGAAGGAACAAACTTGTGTAGATTATTTTTTCATTACATGCATTATTCCAGTTTAAAAATGTCAGTCGCTTGTCATGTTAACTAAGAATGCATTCACTATTGTACATATCTAAAGCTGGAGTTAAACTGAGAATTTTGCAAAGGACAGATACAAAGAAGTGATTTTTCCTTCTCTCTGTATATAAAAATAGAACTTTCAGAAATGTCATGGCTGACACATTTAGCTGCTGGACATTGAAAATCCTCTTTCTGACTCACAACCTGTGACTGGAACTCTGTCAGAGTAATCAAGAGATGTTATACTATAGAGCATAACAGTAGGGGAGGCTTTGCTATTTGGCCTTGTTTTTAAAGTGAAAGATTTAAATTTGGATCATAACATAAATAAATGTTTCTTATAGCTCTCATCTTCCCAATACAGAAAAAGAATTAATTATATAAGGTATTTGTGCAGCTGTTTATCTAATTTAACTATTTAGTTTCTCTAATTTAGTATTTTCTGAGCCTCCGGACTACTGAAATAGGAATTTGCTAAGAGATAAACATGACTGAATAAATACCTACAGCAAGCTGGATTATTTTTCTAAGACTGTATTGCACTTAGTGATGGTCATCTAGGAATACAGTGAACCTTCAAAAATTACAACCACACTTCAGAAATTGAAAGGTAATTCTTGGATAATATCTATCTCCTTTTGATATATTTAATTAGAGCCCCCTTTTTCAAGAGAGATCAAGAGAATTATGACATACATTATGATATATTTTTCCCCAGCACTTTATAAAAATTAAGGAAAGCTGGGAATTCAGCTTTTTATTATGTCTGAGAGTGTTTTCGCTAGTGCATACTTTAAGAAAGACTTTTAATTGTCAGTTTTGTGAAAACGGAATATGGCTGAATAAACATTAATGTAAACATCCAGATTAGAAAAGTTCTTAGTAAGTGTTCAAAATTCTTCCTGGGATTTTAAAATTACCATATGGTGTGTCTTCTTGGCTTTCCCTCATTTTTTGGAAATGGCAACATTTAGCTTTTCGAGATGAATGAATGACTTTAAGATTTCAGCCCACTGAGGTAACTGATTATGATACTACTGTAATTTAGGGGAAGATATACCAATTTTTGATTGGTAATTGATTTAGGGTCCCAATATTATATATTTAGACTTATTGGGAAGGGTATCTTTAACAAAACTATAGAATCTTATATTTCTGCAAATGAAACAAAAGTAGGTTCATTCTCTTCCATGTCTGTGTCTCTGAAGCCTGGTTGGCCAAAGGCCAAGCTAGGAAGTAGATGTTTGTCTGGTAGTATGGAAAGAACTGTGATTTTTTTTAGTTTGATTCAAATTCTGCTTCTGACAGTTTCCAGCTACCTGACATTGGATAAGTTACTTAATCTTTATGAACCTAAGTTTTCTCATCCTTATAATGGGGAAGATACCTAACAGCTCTCAAGCTGTGGGGTTTAACAAATCAGGTAATACCATGAGGTTTAGCAGTGTCAGACCTTGAAAAAGACACTTGATAAAACAAATTACTCTTTCCTTTCTTGAAGGCATTCAAAATTTAGTTTTTGCCCTTCCTCGCCCAAATTTTAAGTGACTTATTTCTCCTATGTCCACATTTCCTAGGGATTTTATGCTTTGCTTCTTATTTCAGGTTCACCCAAATGAGCAATACCTCATTCTCCAATTTTTCCTTGAATGTATCTGTCTGTTAGAGCATAACCACTCCCTACCCATTCTCTCTGATTTTAATCTTTTTTAAGTAGAAGCTTACCATTCTAAGAACTAACAGGATAATGTATTCTTATAAGCTTAAAGAATCACAGAATCTTCCAACTTGAAGGGACCTACTAACTTAGAGGTAACAAAATCAACTGCCTTCAGGGCTAGGCAGACACAGTAAATGAATAAAACGGACTGAGTGAGAGTATACAGGCGTGTACAATACAGAAGAGTAGAATGGGAACCAACTAGAAGTAGCTTGCATCTGTAGAGCAGTCACTGCCCAGCTCAAGCTGAGTGTTGTCTTGTAGACATTTTGGCACAGAATTGAGCCAGTTTTTCAATTTTTTCAAGGAAAAGGAAATCCAAATTTTTATGTGAAATATTTTATTTAATAGTTTTGTCATTGTTGTTGTTTAAAAACACACTGGTCTAAACCAAATATATCTAATGGCCAGATCCAGACAGGTGGTCATTTTAGGACCTCTGTTAAATCATCTGACTCTAATAACCTAATGTGCAGATGAAGATATTGAAACCCAGAGAGTCCAGTTACTTTCCCAAGGTTTGTGAGTGGCAAAACAAGGAACAGAACCCATGTTTCCAGAGCCATGTTTTAAGAATTCCACCTTTAGCCACTTCACCTCTTCATTCTTTCCAACACACAGATGTTTTGGAAGTATATTATTTTCTTAGGGTCACGGGCACAATACGTAACAATATTCTTTCCTATACTAACGGATCATCTAGTCCCTAAGTTACTAAATCTCCCAAGTGAAGTGGATGTATAAGGTTTTTTTAATCAAGAAACTATTACTTTAATATTCGGACAGTTTGTATAGTTTCTCCAAATATGTGAGTTTACCTTCCCACCAACCTTTACCACACTCCAGAGTTATTTATACTTTGGAATTATTTGTTTTGAGTCTATGATTATGTTTCTAATGGAAGTTTAATATTTTAAGAAAATTTAGGGCAATTTAATACTTTGCAGTACTCAAATACATAAACTTAACTTTTTAGAATTAAGTTGAAACATTTCAGGTTAACCTATGTGTATGTATAATTCACTTGATCAAGTTTAGACTTTTAGGAATCAAAGATTAAGAAGTATGGACATATTCCTCTGGGGGAACATCTGCGTGTCATTTTTGTGTTATAATAATGACAGAAGATTCCTTTGTTGGTTTGTGTAGAGAGGTTTCTGTATTCAGGGGCTCCTTAGGCTCTAAAAGCTGATTAGCAATTTGTGAACAAAGTTGGGGTAATTTTGGCATTTTTACCTTAGAGTAAATTATAAGTCAAGTTTAAAATTCTAAACTTATTTTATTATTATACCTAACTTGGTAGCAGTTGCTAAATTTGAATCCTCTTGAGGTTTCTCATTTGGATATTTGAATTTTAATGTGGTGAACATACATTCTCCATACTAAATTCAAACCCACCCTGATTACGTACTAATTGAACAGAACTGTCCATTCCAATTGTGGGTAATGGAGATTAGAGTGCTTACAAATACAGTCCATTGATTAGGTTACATGGTATAATTTCAGGGCTGTGAAAAATTCCTACCTCTAGACTTGCTCTTCCCTTGGGGTACCCAGTCTTCTCTGTGACCCCAACTTGCTTCAAGATTTTTGAATTTGCTGCTAACTAAGGTGGATGCATTTCCTGACCTTGCTTTGGGAATAGAACAGAAGTCCCTCAAGTGCTGTAGGAACTAATTAATATGCATATTATTCCAGGAAAGAATCATTATTTCATGGATATCTTTGTGAGAGTATCTGCCATAATGGTTAATTACTAAGACCATGCCCATTGCTAATACAGAAAGAGATTCTTTATTTAGATATGATATTTTTGTTTTATAACTTAATGTGCTTCAGATAAATTTGTGAATATATAAGGGTGAATATTAGAAGTTTTTATACCACTCTTAAAATTCCTTTTGAGAATTGATAAGTGATACATCAAAAGCAGGCTCAGAAATTATCAAACTTCCCAAAGACTTGAGAATTTAGAACTTTACATAGGTTAAGGTGATAATTTCAGAAAACAATTATAGTCGTTTTACTTAATTTAATGGTACAAATACTTGTTGGGTGATTTTGAAGAGTGAAATGCCACACTGTGCCAGGCACAAGAAATAGCATGATTAATAAAGCATAGTCTCTCTTTGAAATTCCCTCCCTCTCTTGTCATTATTCACCTTAGTTGGGAGCTTTATTGATGATGGCATAGGCCAACCAGGACCTGACAGGCAAGAAAGCACCCAGCATACCCAGAAAAGGCTACAAATAGTGAGGAAGTGGTTATCCAGGCAAAGCAGCCAGTGTCAGGGTGCAGCTGGGGCTGAATACAAGGTTAAACCTTCAGTTCAAGAATTGGACTTGGCCTTAGACATTAATTGATATGTGGCGGGTTTCTGAGACAAGGAAATTAGAATAGAGCAACAAGAAAAAAGACTGAATTACTAGACTTATAATATAAAATGGAAATCTAGCCAGAGATAAGTCAAACACCCAGTGTCTTGATTTGAAACTGCCTCAAATTGGCCCCAACCCACCTGCAAGGCGGAAGCCATGTTGGCTCAAAGTGTTTGAACACTCAGTCTAGTCATTGGATGATTACTGACAAACACGTGCAAGAGATCCATTGGACACCAGGCTAAAAATTAAAATTATAATAAAAAAGTACTAACCAGCGACATCAGCAGCCACACCCTACGGGGAGAACAGGTTCCATAGATTAATTCTCCACAAATGGAAACAAACAAACAAACAAAAAAACAAAACAAAAAGAAAAGAAAAACATTTAGAAGTATAGTCCTGGGGGCAGGGGGCGAACAATGACTATCCAGAGCTGCTACAATATATAATCTAAAATATCTACTTTTAACTAACTAACTAAGTAAACAAACCATTCGGAGCAACAGGAAGGCCTGGTCCACATTCAGGGAACACAAAACAACAAAAAACAGTGAATAGACTGTCTCCAAGGGGGCCCTAGACCTTTAATTTATCACATAAAGATTTCAAAACAACTATTGTGAATATTTTAAATAGTTAAAAGAAACCTTGCTTAAATAATTGAAGGGAATGATGATAACTCATGACACAGGAAATTTTAATAAGGAAATAGAAACTGTAAAAAAGGAACAAATCTAGAGTTGAAAAGTACAGTAATATAAAAGGACAAAAATCCACTAGATGAAATCAATAACAGATATAAAATACACAGATATACGATGGGAGAAGAAAGGACCAATGAACTTGAAAATAGAACAACAGAAGGTAGACTGATCAATAAAAATAATCCAAACAAGAATATATAGGAAAATAACTGAAGAAAAATGAATAGTTTCTGAGATACCTGTGAGACAATGTCCCATGTGCCAACATATGTGCCGTGAGAGTCTAACAGAGAGAGGAGAGACAGGAGCAGAAAACATATCTGAAGAATAATGGCCAAATCCACATCATATTTGATGTTAAACAATAGATTCAAGAATCTAAGTGAATTTCCATCAGGAAAATGACAAGAGATTCATGCCCCAGACCCATCATAGTGAAACATTGAAACCCAAAACCAAAGAGAAAGTTTTAAAAGTATATAGAACAAAAGTAAGATTAGTGGCTCATTTCTTCTGAAAAACTGGAGGTGAAAGGTAGTATAGTGCCAAAGAGTGAGAGAGAGAGACAGAGAGAGAGCACACGCGAGAGAGCCTTAGAGTTTGTTGCCAGTAGAGCTACCTTGGAAGAAGGACTAAAGGAAATTCTTCAGGTAAAAGGAAATCATACTGGACAGTAACTTGAATCTATAGGAAGACATAATGAGTGTTGGAAAATATATGGGTAAATGTCAAAAACTATAAATATGCATTTTCTCTCTTCTTGTTTTAATGTTTTAATTTCTCTAAAAGATATGATTGTATAAATCAATAGTTATAACACTATTGTTGGGTTTGTAACACATTGAGGTGTAATGTATATGACAATAATAGCACAAAAGAAGTGGGAGGAAATGAAACTGTCCCGAAACAAATTGCTGTATTTTCCTAGAATTAAGCCTGTGTTAAAATAGGTTTTGATAGTTTAGCTGCAAGTTGTAATTTCTAGCAGAACCACTAAGAAAATACCATTAAAATGATTTAAAATATCAACAAGGAATCATAACACTAAAATATATTTAACACAAAAGGCAGAAAAGCATGAAAAGAAGAATTAAGAAGACATGACATTAATAAAAAAACAAATAGCAAAGTGATAAATGCAAATCCCAACATATCAGTAATTACATTAAAAGGGAATGGATTAAACATTCCAGTCAAAGTAAGAGATTGTCAAACTGAATAATAATGCAAGGATCAACTATATGCTCTCTATAAGACACTCACTTTAAATACAAATATACAAATATGTTGAAAGCAAAAAGATGGAAAAAGATATTATGTGAACAATAATCATAACAGAGATGGAGTAGCTATATTAATATCAAACAAAATCAAATTTAAGAAAATAAAAATAAGAAACAAAGAAGAACATTTTATAATAAAAAGGTCAATATCAGAAATATGTAACAATCCTAAGTATAAACACATCTAACAACAGACATCAAATACATTAAGCAGGATCTGACTGAACTGGAAAAGAAATGAAATAATTTAGAAATTATGATTGGAAAAAAAATATGGTTGGAGATTTTAACCTGCTGGTAAGTTCTCCAACTGGTTTCAATAAATGATCGAAGTGGGCAGACTATTAGCAAAAATATGGAAGATTTGAATACTTCTGTACATCTAACTAACCTAACTGAAAATTTAACAATGCCTCATCCAACATAGCAGAAAACACATTGTTTGTAAAGGCACATATAATTTCTTCTTCCAAATATTTGGAAATTAAGCAACACAATTCTAAATAATTCATGGGCAAAAGAAGAAATAGAAGGAAATTTAGAAAATATTTCTAATAAAAATGGAAACATATATTGCAATATACAGAGCACAGCTAAAGCTGCTCTTAGAGGAAAATGTATAGTTCTAAATGTCTGTACAATTGACCTGTGCACAACACAGGTTTGAACTGCATGGGTCCACTAATATGTAGATTTTTTTTGATATTTGTAACAATTTGAAAACCTTGGAGAGGAACTGTATCACTTAGAAATAACAAAAGAATAAGAAAAAGGTATGTTATGAATGCATAAAATATATGTAGATCCTCAGGGTTTTTTTTTATCACTTACTACCATCAAATATACAAATTGTACTATAAAAATTCAAAATTTATCAAAACTTATGCACATAACACTGTGCTTGATGCCATTTGCAGTCAAAATAAATGTAAACAAACATAAAGATGCAGTATTGCATTATATATACATGTATATATATATTTAGCTGTAGTCCATATTGTACTACTGTAACAATTTCATAGCCACCTCCTGTTGCTATTGCTGTGATGTTCAAGTGTTGTATCCACTTAAAATGCCTATGTGACACTAATCATCTCCATGTGAGCAGTGTGTCCCTCCAATAAATTGCATGTGGCAGTAAAAAGTGATCTCTCATGGTTCCCACTATTAGTAATTACATTTTGGGGGGAGTCAAAAGTCGTTAAGTGGATTTGTAACTGCATAGGGTCAGTGCAGTAAACCGGCATTGTTAAGAGTCAACTGTATCGTTAAAGAAGAAAGGTTTCAAATCAATAACCTAAGCTTCTACCTTAGAAATAGAAACAGGAGAGTAAACTGAGAACAAGACAATCATTCAAAGAAAACAATAAAGATCAGAATGGAAATCAATAAGGAAAAAACCCAGAAAAATAATAGAAAAAATTCAGTGAAAAGTCAGTTCTTTGAAAAATTTAACAAAACTGATACATCTCTAGGTAGACTACGAACCAAAAAAGGGAGGTGGGTGGGATCCAAATTAGCTAAATCAGGAACGAAAGAGCAGATATAGTTACTAATCCTAGAGACATTAAAATAATTATAAGAGAACATTATGAACAACTTCATGTCATTTTTAGAGACTGACAAGCTGATTCTAAACTTTATGTGGAAATTCAAAGGACCTAAGACAGTGAAAACAATTTTAAGAAAGAAAAAAAAAAATTGGAGGCCTTATATCATCTAATTTCAAACCTGATTATAAAACTACCATAGTCAAGGCATTGTGGTATTGCTGTAACATCAGTGAAACAATAGAACAGAATTGAACATCATTTATATTTATGGTCAATTGATTGTCAACAAAGTGGACAATGCATTTAATGGGAAAATTAAAGTATTTTTAAGAAATGGTTGAGGGAAAATTGAATATCCATGTTTAAAATAAATGAACCTAGACCATTACCTCACACTATATGTAGAAATTAACTCAAAATGGGGGCTCCTGGGTTGCTCAGTCTGTTGAGCATCTGGCTTTGGCTCAGGTCATGATCTCATGGTTCATGGGTTCGAGCTCCCCATCAGGCTCTGTGCTGACAGCTAGCTCAGAGCCTGGAGCCTGCTTCAGATTCTGTACTTCCCTCTCTCCCTGCCCCTCCCCTGCTTACACTGTCTCTGTCTCTCAAAAATAAATAAACATTTAAAAAATTAAAAAAAAAGAAATTAACTCAAAATGGATCATAGCCTTAAATATAGTAAAATAAAACTATAAAACTTCTGGCAGCCATCAAAGGATAAAATCTTTATGATGTTTAAGTAAATATTTCCTAAATAAGATACCAAATATGAGATCTATAATAGAAAGAAATGAAGACTTAAACTTCATCAAAATTTAAAACTTTGGCTAGGAGCTTTAGATTAGAAAAAAGTACTTCCAAAACATATTATCTAATAAAGGTCTTATATCCTAGATTTGCAAAAAATTCTTATAACTTCACAAGAAGAGAATGCAATTAAAACATAGGTGTGGTAGCCAGCCTTCAGATGGCCTCCAATGACTTGTTGTCTTTCGATGTTTTCTTGTGCAGGGCCCTCCCACACCTCATCAGAGTTGCACTGTGTGACCAATAGGCTGCAGCAAGAATGATAATATGTCATGTCTAAGGCTAAGTCATAAAGGCTACTTAAGCTTGTGTCTTGCTCTCGCCTTTGCATTAATCATTCTCAAGCTGTCATGTCACGAGGAAAGTTTCGGTTAACAGCTTTGCGAGTGAGACATCTTGGAAGTGGATCCTTCAGCCCCAGTCAAGTCTTTGGGTGATTGACGTAACTGTAATCTCATGAGAGACATAGAGCCACAAACACCAAGCTAAGCATCTACTAGATTTTTGGCCCTCAGAAACTATGTGAGATAATGATTTTGTTGCTGTTGTTTTAAAGTAACTAAGTTTGGAACAATTTTTTTTTTTTAACTGAAGTAATTGATAGCTAACACAATGGACAAAAGATTTGAATGGATAGTTCACCAAAGAAGATCTATGAATGGCTAATTATTACATGAAAAGATACTCAACATCATTAGCCATTAGAGAAGCGCAAACTAAGTCCACAATGTAAAATGCTACAAACACACAGAATGAATATAATATAAAATACTGACAATACCAAGTACTGGTGGATGTGCGGCAAAATAGAAACCCTCACACACTACTGGGGGGAATGTAAAATGAAAAAAAATTTTTTTTAAAAAGTTAAACACAAACTTACTCTAGAATCCAGCAATGTTATTCTTAGATATCTACCTCAGATAAATGAAAATGTATGTCCATATCAAATGTACTTATGATTATTCATTGCAACATTATTCATATTGCCTCCAAAACCTGAGACAATCCACATATCAATTGATTGGTGAATGAGTAAATAAAATGTAGAATATCCATAAAAATATGGCAGATATAAAATATCTATGCACTGAAGTATTTTTCAGCAATAAAAAGGAGCAAACAACTGATGCATGCTATAGCATGGATGAGCCTAAAAACCATTATGCTAAGTGAAGGAAACCAGACACAAAAGGTCACATATTATACTTATCTAATTTACATAATATTTCCAGAAGATTTAAATATGTAGAGACAAAAAAAGCAAAGCACTATTTGTCTGGGAATGGCAGTGGGGATTGAAATGAAGGAACTTTGAGGGTAAGGAAATTGATTGTTGTGATGATTGCACACTGTTATACATCTATTTATGAGGAAATTCAAAAGACAGAATAGTTGAAACAATTTTGAAAAACAAAATAAAGAAAAAGTTGGAAGCTTTATATTATCTAATTTTGAGTTTATTGTAAAGCTAACATAGAGTGTGGTGGGCTGCCTGACCGGCTCAGCTGGTAAACTGAGTAGGCTGCGCCCAATGCACACAACTCTTGATCTTGGGGTCTTGAGTGTGAATCCCATGTTGGGCATAGAGTTTACTTTAAAAAAAAGATGGTGTGGTATTGGCATAAAATATATACACTTCACAATGATTTATACACCTGCAATAGGTAAATTTTATGGTATATGAATTATGCCTCAATAAAGCTGTTACAAACAGTGTGAAAGAGGTACAGAGTACTATGGTAGAGGGACAACCTAATGCTAAATGAAGGCATCTGGGAGAAATACGAATGAGAGGAAACTGAGGTAGAACTCAAAGATGAACTTGTGGCAGAGCTTAAAGGAAAACGTAGTTCTGGTCTGTGGAAAGATTAAAGAGGCAAGGCTGTGGAAAAAGCTGTACTTGGACATGATTAGGAGCCTAGTGTCTATAGTGGTGAATGTATAGCATTAAAAGTAGATGTGGAATGACAGACATTTATTCTATAGGCCATGGGGAAAAACTAACCTTATAATCTCCAATCCTGACCTCTCCTTTACACTTCAGACTAAGAAATCTATTTGCAAGACATCTCCACTTGGATGTCCCCATACAAATTAAGTGTGCTCTAATTTGTTGCTAACTCCTTCTCATGTTCTCTTTCTCAGTTGATGACTATACCATTCACCCTCTTGCTCAAAATAGAAGCTTAACTATTCTTAAATGTTTATTTTGAGAGAGAGCGCAAGTGAGTAAGGGACAGAGAGAGAGATGGGGGTGGAGGGGGGACAGAGGATCCAAGACAGGCTCTGCACTGACAGCACTGTGCCTGATGCAGGGCTTGAACTCAGGAACTGTGAAATCATGACCTGAGCCAAAGTCAGATGCTCAACAGACAGCCACACAGGTGTCCCCAAAACTTAACTATTCCTGATGCTTCAGTGTTTGCTTCTCCATATCAGATCACTCAACAAGTTTTACTACTTTATTTTACTTCCTACATTTTTCTCTGGTCTTTATTTCTTTACTTCTATACCTCCACTGTCTTAGATCAGACTTTAATCTTCTCGCTGGACTCTTGAAATTATCTTCAAGGTAGTTACCTTGTTTCTAGTCTTGCCCTATTAAGCGTGTTTATGATGTAATTTTCAGTGAATAATTTGAAATTCAGATCTGATCGTGTTCAGTCCCTTGATTAAAACCCTTCAGGGACTTCAACTTCTCATCTCCTAATGGAAAAGTTTAAGGTATTCCACCAGATTTTTCGTTTCTGACCCATGCCTATTAAAATTTATCCTGTGACCTCTTCAGAATATCTTACCAGTCCTTGCTGTTTTCCAACCTATCCTACCTTTATGCTTTTCCAACTATTTTAACTTATAAGGCCCAATTCAGTACCTCCAAAAAGTTCTCTTTGAATTCTGTCTCCTTTGTGCTAGATTAGATGGTCTTCTTACCAAGTTGGTCACTTTTTTTCCATCATAGTTTGTCCCTTATTGCATTTATGGGGACACTTTATGTCTCTCTCTCTAAGTTTTGAGTACCCTGAAGATAGGGTTGCATATTTCTCACATTTGAATCAAACAGTCTCTCACTGTATCTGTCACACAGGAGAAGCACAAAACATATTTACTGAGGGAAATGGATGGATGGGTGAAAGTAGATAATTGCTGGTGATATAGAGGATGGATTGGAGAGGGAAAAAGCTTGGGGAAATGGCATTATTTTTTAAATGGTTCAGGTGAGAGTTAATGAGGTATATTTTTTTCAAATTTCAGCAAAGAAGATGTCTTTTGTGAAACTTTAAAAGTAGATTAATTTTTAGCACTCTGAACTTGACAAGAATAGATGTAGTGGTACACAATACGAAGCAAGTTGAATAGTGTGCCACAGCAAATGGTAGATGTGAATCTGAAGCATGTCATTGTGCTTTGTTCTGATAGCCATCTCAAGTGCCAAATATTACTGACTAGTGGTGGCTACCAAGAGGGCTGTGTTTAGAAGGACTTTAAAACCAGATCCCAGTTCCATGGAGGAAATTACCACAATCAATTATTAATGTCTGTTATGGTTACAGAAAGGTAGTGTGACTCCATGAAATTAAGGGATTTCCCAAACCTGTAATTGGCCCTATTCAACACTAAATGAATGACTTGAATACATAAATGGCAGGCTTATCTAAATTGTAGATAACACAAAACTCGGAGGATTACAAATATGTTGGGCAGCAATCATGTCAAAATAAATTTATAGTTGGCAGCATTACTCTACCAAAATTAAATGTAGCTGGATTAAATGTACTATCCCATCCATAGATCAGAAAAATCTTCCTGGATGTTAGAAGAGAAAAATACTTAAGAATCTGATGTAACAGCAAACACAGTAAGAGTAAAAAGCATGATGAGCCAAGAAACACAATGTCCTAAGGGAGGAAACAATTCCAGTTTACTCTGTGATGACATAACTTCACTGGGCAATTGTCCTTAAATTTTGGGATTCATTTCATTAAAAAAAATGTTTAATGCTTTTTATTTATTTTTGAGAGAGAGAGAGAGAGAGAGAGAGAGAGAGAGAGAGAGAGAGTGTGATCAGGGGAGGATCAGAGAGAGGGGGAAACACAGAATCTGAAGCAGGCTCCAGACTCTGAGCTAGCAGTCAGCACAGAGCCCCACGTGGGGCTCAAACCCACAAACCATGAGATCATGACCTGAGCCGAAGCGGGACACTTAACCGACTGAGCCACCCAGGTGCCTCTGGGATTCACTTTAAAAAGAACTTTGAGGCGTGCCTTGGTGGCTCAGTTGGTTGAGTGTCCGACTTCAGCTCATGCCACGATTTCTCTGTTGTGGGTTTGAGCCCTGCATCAGGTTCTGTTCTGACAGCTCAGAGCCTGGAGCTTGCTTTGGATTTTGTGTCTCCCTCTTTCTCTCTCTCTCTCTCTCTCTCTCTCTCTGCTTCTTCCATGCCCGCGCTCTGTCTCACTCTGTCTCTCAAAAATAAATAAATGTAAAAAAATATATATATATAAAATGAAATTTGAGGGACACTTGGCTGGGTTAGTCAGTAGAGCATGTGACTTTTGATCTTAGGGTTGTGAGTTTAAGCCCCATGTTGACTGTAGAGCTTACTTTAAAAAAAATAATAATAATAAAATAAATAAAAGGAATTTTGAGAGGAAAGCTGAAACCATATTATATTGTAAAAGTTAAATGAAGTTGAGTGAAAAATGGAACATTATGTGGAAGATGGATTTGATTTATCCTACATCTAAATTCTAGAGCAACACTGGACACATGGACATGCAAAAGAAAAGGAAGCTGGGATTTAATCCCAAGGATAAGAAGAGTCTAAAAATAAAATTGGCTGTACTGAAATAGCTTCACGGGAGGTGCTTACTACAGATCAGACAGACATTTGCCAGGAACCCAGTATATTACTAGTTTCTGTCCAGAACTAATACCAGGGTTTACATCTACCACTGGCTGGTTGAATTTTTCATGAGTTCAACTATATTGCAGAGAATTTTGGGGCTGAGATGCTAGAGATCTGATCTTGGTTTTGCCACTAAAAAATAGTAATGAGGGTGATTCTTTTAAACATAAATAACATATCTCTGCTCAAAGCTCTCAACGTGTTCTCATTTTTTTCAGAGAAAAATTCAAAACTTTTCAATGCCTTCAAGGCTGTAAACTTTCTGGTCTCCTTTATCTCTCCAATCTTCTTCTTCTCCTTTAAAAAAATTTTTTTAACATTTATTCATTTTTGAGAGACAGAGTATGAGCAGGGAAGGGGCAGAGAGCAAAGGAGAACATAGATTCTGAAGCAGGCTCCAGACTCCAAGCTGTCAGCACAGAGCCCAACATGGGGCTTGAACCCACGAACCATGAGATCATAAGCCACACACTCAACCCACTGAGCCACCCAGGTGCCACTCTCCAGTCTTCTTCTTCTCCCTACTCCATCTTCCACTTGCCTCACATGGATACTCGCATTGACTTTTGGGTATTCCTCAAATATGCCAAACACATTCTGACAGCAGAGATTTTGTTCCACCTGAGCTTTGCTTAAACTGTTTAGGGTTTCATAGCATTCCCAAATGCATGGTGGAAACTTGGCATTTTAGATGCATGGTTTTTCTTGAAGTGTTGGAGAAGTGACAGTGATGACCTCATATTCCAAGAGGGCAACATCAGCCAAAGCTGCACAGTTTAGCACTTCTTCCTTTTGAATGGGACATGTGTTTTCCAGGCTGAAACACTCATTTATTACTAGCTGTGTCCCAAAAGAATGCAATGCTGGTGCATTAACAGCCTTTTTCAAATTTTAGTGTGTGTAGAATCATCTGGAGAACTTGTTAGAATCAAAACTACTGGGTCAACTTCAGATATTCTGGTTTAAGGAGGTTAGGGTTGGGACCCACAAATTCACATCTCTAACAAGATCCCAGCTGCTGAAGCTGTGCTTGGAGGACTAAATTTCATGTGGCACTATAGTATAACATTTTCATTTACCGTAGTTTTTTCTTCTCAGACATATTTCATTTTAAAATTAATAATCAGGGAATGGTGTTTTAAAAATATATACTGCTGAATCTTAATTACTGTTGTACTTTATTGTGTACAAATAGTAACAATTAAGCTGTTTGGTCCAGTTATATCTTCAGGTTTTGGCTCTTTACACCCCCACCCCCAGGGTACGTTTGATTTGACTTTTAGTTCCAGTGTTATGAATTGGTACTCCAGAATAAACTAAAGAGGTATTAGCATTTCAAGAGCAACTTACATCTATGTTATTTTGAAGCCATCTGGTGCCAAATATTAATAACTTCATAGTAACAGAGAAACCAAGACTCATGACTGGGAGGGGATAATCATCATCAAATAGTATTTATGGCCCATGTAAGCCCCATCATTTAGACAAAGCTGGGCAATAGCGGAGGTCTCACTCTAAGGATGAAGCTGAGCTGATGACACCACTGAGGTGTGGAGGGGTTGTATGCCTTGGCCAAGATCACACGGGTTGGGCACCTACTTGCTTTTCCAAGGATCCTGTCCTGCATTCCAAAATAATGTCTGAAGGTGAATGAGAGGTTAAACTGCCTCTGATTTTGCATAAATGGAATAGTTTCTTTTATTATAGCTCTTGTACTACTTGCAGTAGAAGAAGCAAGTAGGAAGCCGGTGTGGTTATTGCTCTCCTCTGGGAGCCTTCCAGGCAGCCATGAAATGCCCAGCAAAGATGCTGGGGAGGTGAGCGCCCTCAGGAGCCATGCAATGCAGTGGCAGTAGCTGATTCCAGGAGTGACAGTGAAAGACTAAAAGACTACTAGGGGATTGTTTAAGGTAATCTCACACAAAAGTTTCAGAAATCATAGAACTCACATACCATTCAGGAATAGTGGCTGCTGATGTAGGTAGCAACCCTAGGAACTCATTAGAGATCTGTAATGGGACTGAATATGGTTCAGAATTAAGACTACTTCTGACAGGACTTATTTTCCATCAAATGGTGGCAGACACATAACTCTATCAAATTCAATGGGGAAAACTCAACAAATAGGTTCTCAGGAATTGATACTCCTCAGGAACTGTTAGGAACAGAGAGCAGTCACTGAGTCTTAACTCCACTGGCTCTAGTTGTGAGAGAGAACTCTGACAGAATTCTATTAAGAACTGTACTGATAATGACATTGGGTTGAATTTAGTTTTAGGAGCAGAGTTAGTAAGAAATAGTAGGTACAATAGAACATGCTGATGGACTGGGTATGGGATGATAAGAAAAGACAGATATCAAGAATGACTTCTAGATTTTTGACCTGAGCAATTGGATGGTACTGCCCCACTCTACACTTATTAAATTATGGAGGACAGCAAAGAGCTTGAGAATGGATTCAGATGGCCAGCATGGAATCAAGAGCCCTGTGTTGGCAATATTATGTTGAGATGCCTAGTGCATATCCAAGTGGAGTTATTGTGAAGGTAGTTGATACATAAATCTAAAACCCAGGGAATAGGCCAAAAGTTGAAGTAAAAGTTTGAGAGTCCTTAGCATTTAGAAAGTAATTGAAAGGGGATTTTATTTCTTACATGGCCCAGTAGATGAAAGAACCCTGATAATATGGCCCTTTCAGCATCAGGGCACCTTGATAAGGTTAATGCAGAAAAGATTCAGGATTCAGAAGGTAAGAGGAGAAAGCAGGTATTAGGGGCCTGGGTCTATATCTCCAGGGAATGCAGCAGAATCATTTTTAGGTAGCAGACTTGTGGACTCCTGATGAGTGTCTAGACAAGCTAAAGTTGTGAACTTTCTTTGATGAGGCAGTTGCATGTTTAGATATGCAATAAGAGTTAAACATTCTTGCGCATTTCTTCTGCAAATGACAGAGTGGGAACATAAAAATGTTAGACTCACCTGAGGGGAGTAAAGCTCTGCTAGTACTTAACTTCTAAACTTCTATGGCTTTGAAATAAAGGTGATGTAATAATACACATCAAGATTTAGTGCAATGGGCAAAGGAGACAGAGAGACCTCGGTTCAAATTCCCATCCTCCCAATTACTACTAGCTTTGGCATGTAATTTAGCCAGTTTTCTCAGCTGTCAAATAGGGATACCTAATTTGTTGTTGGAAAGATTAAAGACAAAGTATACTACTGGCACCCAGAAGTCTACCAATGACTATTTAAATGAGGGCTATTATTTTTCAAAATGAGACATGGACGCTATAGCTTGAGATCCAGATAGAGGAAAGGCAGGCTTATCCATGAGAGCTTGTTTAGATTAATAACTAACATCATAATATATGTTTTTTTCTTTTATAATTTGGAGTGATGTTATGGTATCTATTAATTGCCACTCAGCTGCAGGATTGCAAACATCTATTTGGTAGCCTGAACCAGAGGCCCGAAGAGGTGAACACAACCCTTCAGTAAGTAAAGATTAGACAAGCACCATACAAATGGCAGTTACTCTTGTGTTCCTTGGACCAGTGGCTTAACTTCCCTAATCTGCAACTTCCTCGTCTTTAAAATGGTGACAACTGGGGTTACGCCTTTTTCATAAAATTTCTAAAGCACCTGGCACAGTAAAATAAGAGAAAGTGTTTCTCCTTTTCCCCTTCCTCTCTCATTCCAAAATTTGAATCGCTGGATGACACCATTCAATGATAAAATACTAGGAAGATCTTCGGTCTCTTCCTGGGTCCCACACTATGAACTGCAGCAGCTCTTTTGCCACCCTTTGGTCCTGTGAAGACCTGGAAACATTGGCTCAGAGTCTGCCTTGCTTGGCTGAGCCTTTTCTGCTTTCCTCGTGCAGCTCAGAACCAAATAAATACTTAAACTTTTAAGTTGAATAACTGATTTTCAGCAAGTGAGTTTCTCCTATGAACTGTGAGAGCATTTAGTTGAAATGGGCAGTGTGTGAAAAACTATTATTTTACAGAGCCTACAGTTTTCTGCAAACTCCATAAATATTCCTTTTTGAATGAACAGTATATTCCAGTAGGTAGAAGGTTATCTTAATAGTCTAAGTAGTGTGACTTCCAGATTGATCCCAGGGGTCTCTCATACTCAAAGCACCTAAGCTCGAGAGGATTCTTTGGGCAGTAACTGTACCCCTAGATACACAATGGACTGCTAAGGAGGCTGTTATGTTAAGGTAAAAGGGGATGACAGTCGCTACATGGTCTGATTTTTATTTTTATTTTTGGAAGACAGAACGCTTGCAAGTATCATTTTAACTGCGTTGTGTGAAATTTCCTTTAGAAAAGTCTTTTTTTTTCTTTTTAGTCATTGTTTTACTAGAAATCCCCTGTTGAAATTTAGATTCTCCCTACTATCTAACACACTAATTGGCCGTCAGTCATAGACAACTTAGAGGAGGCTGATGTAGGAAGAAAGGAGGTGAAAAATGAATTTATTTTATTGGGCAGAGGATCTAGACCACAGGTTCTGGGAAAAGTCTAGTTGTCATGCTATGAGAAAGCAAGCACAAAGGAGGCTGAGAGGTTCTAAATACAGGTTTCCCTATTTCATGGTTTGGTCTTCAGACAGCTTTAAGGCAGATTAACCATTGCATTCTGAGTGAGCCAGTGTACTAATAAAGGAATGGAGTGGTTTAGCTGTATCAGAGGAGCTCAAACCCTGTGAGAATAGACAAAGTGTCCAATGAGATAAAGATAGGATCACTGTTCTTCTTATGGCCCTGAAAAGGGGAATAGGGTATCTATTTCAGTTGCCGGGACAGGGTTGGGGGAAGGTCAGATGATTGGAGGTAAGGAAAATAATAAGTAGTTATTCTGGGTTCATATGGATGAATACAGATTAGATTCATCAAGTAGTGGTATGACATGTTTTATAGAAATGTGGATATGATATCATTTTAGATGCCAGGTAACACTTTGGAAATGGAAAGCATCATCTAAGCTTTATAATATGATTTATATTATTTATAATATAAATGACTTATAATATGGAATATGAGCACTAAGACTTCATTTCAACTTCAGTCTTCACCATGTGCCAGTTTATCTTTCAAGACAAAAATAATGTCTTTAACCAATATATCATAATAAAATACCTTAAAGGTGGTCTTCCTGTTCTTGGCAAAGTTCTTTAAAAATTAGACCCTATTTTCCAGGGTTTTCTGGATGCTGCCTCTTTCTACAGTTTTATCTTTCATTATTTGCCAAAGTGCATACTCTATGTTTGTAGGTCATTCTTCTACTACATACTCTACGTTAGTAGGTTAATTCAAATCACTGGCCTGATTCCAACACATTTATTCCTGATCCTAGGAATTTTTCATGCTTTCTCCATGTCTAAGAGATATTTTCCCTTAATTCTGCTTGTCATTCAGGGCGCAACTCAACTTCTACTTCCTCCATAAGTTTTTCCCTATTCCTCTAAAACTATATTTGATATCTTGAGCAAGGGTTGACAAACTTTCTAGTAGGATCATATAGTAAATATTTTAGACTTGTGGGCACATAGACTTCCTTACAACTCTGCTGTTGTACCTATACATAACACATTAAATAATGATCATGTCTTGGTTTCAATAAAACTTTATTCATGAACACTGACATTTAATATGGGAGGAGTGCTGGCTTCATGGACAGGTGACCTGTGCAAGTTGCTCAGAGTCCTGCATTTAGAAGGATTTACTTTAGTACTTGGCTACTATCATCTTGAAATTCTTAATGATTTTTTAACAAAAGGCCCACCTTTTAATTTTTCAGTGGGGCCTTATGTTGCCTACTCTGTGTAGGAGCACATTTCTATTAAATGTCAAGATTTACTGTAAAGAATTAGGAATTTAGACAGTTTTGCTATAGTGCAGGGTTGTATACATAGTTGGATTTCACATTTCTAAAAACAGAATAGAATTAAGCAATGGTGCATACATACATGGACCTTTGATTTATGACAAAGGGGGCATTCACTACAGGACAGTGGAGAAGGACTGTAAGATAAGGCTGGAGCAATTGGGTATCTATTCTGAATAAAAAAATAAAATTGGATTTCTAACTCATACTCAGAACTTAGTGTGGATTACAGACTTAAATGTGAGCAGTACAACACAAAAGGCTCTAAGAGATTACACTGGAACACCTTCACCCCAGGGTGTGTTAAGGTTTCTTCCATGAGACACAAAAAAACAGTAGCCACAATGAAAAAATTAGTATATTCGACCACATTATTATGGTTGAAATGGGAGAGGCATGGACCCCAGCAGCCAACTCCACAGAGCCAAATACTAGGATCATAATGCTGGGAATGTAGGATTAAAGGAAAATATTGTAGAGGAAATCAGAGAAGTAATGGCAGAGAGAAGTGAGGACATATAGAGACTATGTAGGCAATCTGGCACTATTTCTTTTCTAAACACAAATGATTATAGCCAATGGATTATATTCTTGTTACCTAAACTCCTTTCAGTGGAAAGTATAACCTGTAGGCATTGTTCAAGTTACTTATACCAGCAGAACAAACCACTCTGGAACTTAGTGGCTTGAAGGAATAGCAATCCTTTATTGTGTACAAGATTCTGAAATTTTGGTGGGACTCATAGGGATAGGTGAGACAGCTCAAATGAGGAGAGAGATTTGCTCCCAAAATGGTTTGTTCATATGGCTGGCAAGTTGATTCTGGCTGTTGGTTCCTCTGCATGCCTACCTCTACGTGAGACATCTTGGGATTCCTTAAAGCATGGTGGCTGTGTTCCAAGAGCAAGTATCCCAAGAGAATTGGAAAGTGTAAGCCACCAGTGTCATTTACACTGTGCTTTATGGGTCAAATAGCTATATATGTAAGGGGAGAGAATGTAGAGTGCGTTTATCAATATGTGGCATATTAAAGAATCAGGAGACCAATATTCCACATAGGCAGAAGCAAATATAAAACCTAAGAAATGGAGTTGTGAATTTGATAGCCTGGGCGATAACACAAGATTTAATAAAGAGATATCTGAGTCAGTTACTGGAACTGCTGTGCAAAGGAGGTGGAATCGTGCACAGTTTTCTTGGTGCAGGAGACATCTGTTTGTTCAATGATTGTGTAAAATGTCACATTTTTTACATGGTCTATTTAAAAATTTTTAATATTTACTTTTGAGAGAAAGAGAAAGAGAGAGACAGCGAGCACAAGTGAGGGAAGGGCAGAGAGGTAGACACAGAATCTGAAGCAGGCTCCAGGCTCTGAGCTGTCAGCACAGAGCCCAACACAGGGCTCAAACTCACAAACCATGAGATCATGACCTGAGCTGAAGTCAGATGCTCAGCGAACTGAGCCACCCAGGCACCCCTTACATGATCTATTTTTACACATAGAAAATGGAGAAAGTCCTCACCATTTGGAAGCATCCAAGAAAAAAATTTTGAGGTTTTAGTTCTTGATTCAACTAATTGAGCATAACCCAATTGGGGGGAGAGTAAATATGAAACCCTCAGTTTTAAAAGAGACATTCCTTTGTATGTGCCTAGTATGCACAGCTGCAAAACTGTCCCATAGCAGTAAGGCTCATCACACTCAAAATGACCAGGGGCTGCAAATTAAGTAAATAAATAAGCCTCTATGTAAAAATGCCTTTAAATGTTTTCAAGTTATCAAATTTCTCAAATTTGCCTGGGCTACACATGGAGAAAAACTCATACAATTAAGCTTTGATAGTCATATTTCTGATATTGGAGTGGCTTATAAAAATTGTAGGATGTCTTCAGGAATAGAACTGATGGTGAGTGATTCCAAAGTCTGTCTGATCTGTAGTTCACATTACCAGGAGAAAGGAAAGAAAAGGAAGGGGATTAGTGTTCCGAGTGCTGGGCACTGGATGGAGTGCTTTTTATCCGTGATCTCGTTTATCCCCCAAACAACAGTCTGTGGTAGGTATTATCATCCCTATTTTTACAGTTGAGGAAATGGAGACTCAGAGACAGCAAATAACTTGCCCAAAGTGCCACAAAGTAGTTTTCACAGGTAGGATTTGAACCCATGGCTGTTTGATTACCAAGCCCTTTGTCTTTCCAATATATTAAGCTCCCTCTGAAATCAGAGGTCTGTTCCCAACAAGAACTTGAGAACTTGGTGGTGTTCCAGTTGATATTAAAGGAAGAAATGTGAAATATTAAAAATGTTGCCGATTGAAACTAACGTATAATTTTACATTGCATGTCTTTTAGGGTCATAAACACTTCAGAGTTGTACATAAAAGTACATAAAAAGGAGTTGACATACGACATTCTCACACTACCTTTGAGAGAAACAGAGTTGTGCTGAGAGTGTGCATGCTTACTCTGCAATGGGTTTGATCATCAGGCATGTTGGACTCTCCACTGCAAAAATAGGCCAGTGAGGAAGAATCAGAAGCCAGGAGAGGAAGTCACAAACTCATGGGCTGGGTGAAGTGATTCAAGTTTAGTGCTGGCCTTTGAGAGAGGAAAACCAACGGTCTCCTATCATTTCCAAAGATACCTGGTGAACCTGAAATGATGCAGGCTGGTGTCATCCGTGATCCAGCTGGAAAGTGAGGCAATGGGTGCTTTCTGCCAAATTGGGAGTAGCATTATGTTTTGGTATTGTCTCCCCATTGGGAAAGGGGACAAAGCCATTGGAGAGGGTCAAGGGACAGAATCCAGCCTTTCCTACTCTGACAAAAGATAGGAAGGAAACCAAAGACTCAGCTACATGGACTGAAGCTTGGGGCTGAACTCTAATTCTGGAAGGAAACTGGAACACTAAACAGGAAACTTAATGCTGAAGCATAAGCATACAGACTGTGGAGATGGCAGCAGTGGGAAATGGCTGTATGTAATGTGACAGTGCCTAGTGCTCAAGGCGGGCTCAACAGACACTATAAAATTAATTCCAGACTCCAGCAGCTGGTGAGTCTGAGCTCAAAGAATACTCTGCTTCCCTGGCTTTGGATTAGTTGAAGAGTTTAAAAGACGTAAGATCTTGTAGTGCAGATGGGTCTGAAAAGATAGCAACAGAATGGGCAGAGCAGTAAGTATGAACTTTCATTCAATCATTCCTTCAATTCTTCACTCATTAAACAATATTTATTTTAGGTCTTTATGCATATTGGCATAGTGAATTTTGTAATTATATATCACTTCAAAATTTAGGCTGGCAAATACTGCTATGTAAAACTATGCAAGATTACTTAATTTGGTCTAACACTTGGGTCTGATCAATCATCAGGAAGTGCCTATGATGCACTAATCTCTGTACCTTATCAAGAAATCTTACCATTTTTGATAGCTTTCTTCATCAATAATTACTTAGTTTTCTTATTCGCTCCCTTGAAATTCCCTTTTTTACTTTCCTCAGCGTGGAAAGGTGTTCAAGTGTCTATGAAACAAAAGAATCCTCCTTCGACCCTTATCAAGCATTAAAATAATGCACTCAGGGTGTGCTGGACACAGTTCTAAATGTTTTATATTTAGTAACTCCTAATAACTCCAAACAATAGTAACTTCAAACAATTATTATAAAGTAGATAAGGACATTGAGGTACAGAAAGGTCAAATGAACTCTTCGAGATCACATATAAGCAGTCTGACTCCACCATGTGTGTTCTCCACTATGTCATGTTCCTCTCTGGGATCCTTTTTACCTCTCTGCCCACTTTTCTTCTCAGTCACTTTTCTTGAAGGATCATCTGTCCTATCAGATTTCATCACCTGCATTCCATTCAGTTTACACATCTCACAAGATTTGTCTGGTCCCTGCTGCCTTCTAGGTCTTTGGCTTCTAGCTCAGTAAACAATTTCCATATACGCACATGTCTTCTCACCTACTGCTTTATTGTGGATTCTTCCAGGACAAGCGCTGGGCCCTGGCCTGGTCTGGATCCCACTTTTCCAGGACAGAGCCACGGCTGTTGCAGTCCCAAGGTCTGAGCTGACCAGATCCACAAAGACTGGCTCCTTCCATCGCTTAGGACTCGGATGCAGAGCTGTGTGGCCGTGACAGCCTTGGAAGGCTGTGCCGCATTGCTTGGGAGAAAGGGGAGTTAACAGCCCTTACGGTAAACTTTGACAATCAGAGAGGAGAGATGGAGGGTGGGGCAGGAGGAGAGACAGGAGACACATTCCTCTTCCGCTTTCTGTATCTTAGATTCTTCCTCACTGTGGGTGGTTCCATATGGTCTATCCAGGCAATAAGCAGCTAGCTGGATTTTCTCAAAAATTTGAGATTCCGTTCCTCAATGAGGCATTGGTTCCAGCCTCTGTTTTCTGTGGATTTCCAAGACACTTAAGTTTTCTTCCACTGCAGCAGCTGTATCCCCACATCCTTCACCCAAACTGTTTTCCCTGAGAACACCAGTGATCTCGTTGCTAAATTGATTGAACATTTTTCAATTCTTATTTTGTTTGAACTCTCCACTGCAGTTAACATTTTTGACCATTCCTCCCCAGGGTATCATGATAATTTGTTCCTCTGTTCTCTTGTCACCTGGTCATTGTTGCCATTTGTATCATCCGTGTGCTGTTTCCTTAACTGGACTTTCAATGTTGGAGTTGCTCAAGGTTCTTCCATTGTTTGTTTATTTTTAATTTTTTAATCCTTTAGTTATTTCATCTAATCCTGTGGTTTCAACTACCTGTAGTTTAATAGAGTCCAAATCCATTTGTTGAGCACAGAACCTTCCTCCTGAACTTCAGATCCTGGATTTCTATTCCCCATCTGAATATTCTTTATAAGCACATGCCATTTGTCACGTGTAAAATTAAACTTAAATTCTCAACTCTGCATTGCTATTCCTGTTGAAGATCTTTAATTTATACTTCAAGATCTACTTTCCATCCTTAAGTACCTGTTTTGGGCTCGGGGAGGTGGACCTGGATGGACTATCACAGCTTCGGAGAGCAATCTCCTCTCCAGCTGCTGGTTCAGTTCAGCCATTTGGTGAGCACCGGCGGGGCAGGAGAAGTTAGAAGGAGACTACATCTGGTAGTCTTATGGACTCAGCATCCTCCGTAGGAGGTGGCTCCATCCCTGGTTACAGGCAGTGCTCTCTGCACAGCCCTTTTGGACACTTTTTATCAATATGCTATAGATTCTATCATATTACATTGTAATTATTCTCTTCTCTGTCTCTCTTACAAAACTTCCTGCAAACAAGGACATTATCTTATTCATTTCTCTATCCTTAATAACTGTCTTAGCTCCTTATGAATAATAGTATATCCTCAATAAGTGCTTAGGGTTTAAAATGTTTTCATATCTATGCCAAACGAATAATAAGATTTTGCCCCACTCTCAAAGAATTGGCAGTTCATTTGAGAAGCTAAGACTACCATGTGGAAACAATTAATTATTAGGAATTAATAAAATGTCAATTTCTTCAACACTTCAAGAAATTGGCTTGTCAGGATGTAGAGCTTTCCATGCTATTAGAGGTCAGCAGGATTTCATAAACCAAGAAAAACGTGTTTGGTAATGGAGACAGCTTCCGAACTAGCTTGCAAATAAGTTACCAACACTCAAAACAAAAATCTCCAAAACAGAAATAGCAATAGCAGCAATAACCAAAAACAACACACAATAAAACAAAACATTATCAACCTTTTCTCTTTCCAGTGCCTGCATTGTTACTTAAAAATAAGTGAAATTGACATTCTTTGGTATTCATTCTAAGCAAGGAGATGACTGGCTATTTCTAAGGTTGACTTAAATGTCACTCAGAGTTCTCTCTGCAGGTATTGAACTAGCCTGACCTCCGGCTTTGGTTTTAAAAGATTATGGAAATCAAGGATGTGGGGTTGTATCTACGTGGAGAGGTGGAGAGAGGGAAGCTGTAGACTCTGTTCCAGAAAGAACTAGACAGATTCAAAGTAGAAATCCCACCAAGGCAGAGAGTTTTTGTGTTTTAGTTTGTAGCAAACCTTCTTGGGATTTAAAAGCCAATTAACATAAGCCCTGCAGCCCAGCTTTCGTAGTTCTAGTTTCTACCAAAGAATTGTTCCTGTTGATCCAGTTGGAGAACACTGGTTTTAGGAAACAATAATTCCTCCCCCAAACTGTCATTGATTCATTCATTGGGATCAGTGAGTAGATCACACACACATTATCTTTATTTATTTATCTCTGTTACAATTTTTTAAAATGTTTATTCATTTTTGAGAAACAGAGAGTGACAGAATGTGAACGGGAGAGGGGCAGAGAGAAAGGGAAACCCAGAATCCTAAAAAGTTTCCAGCTCTGAGCTGTCAGCAGAGAGCCTAATGCGGGGCTGAAACTCACAGACTATGAGATCGTGACCTGAGGTGACCTGAGCTCAACCGACTGAGCTGCCCCAGGCCCCTCTTTATTTTTTTATTTTTTTATTTAAAAAAATTTTTTTATGTCTTTTAATTTTTGAGAGACAGAGAGAGACAGTGCGAGCAGGGGAGGGTCAGAGAGAGAGGGAGACACAGAATCTGAAGCAGGCTCCAGGCTCTGAGCTAGCTGTCTGCACAGAGCCTGATGTGAGGCTTGAACCCACGAACCGTGAGATCATGACCTGAGCTGAAGCTGGACGCTCAACCAACTGAGCCACCCAGGTGCCCCTATTTTTAATTGTACAATTCTCTGGCTCTAAACACACCAGGGCTACCTTCTTAGGCCTGCTATTTCTGATAGCCTATCAGGGAGGTGAAATATGGAAACATGCCGAAAATAAAGGAAGTGATGCTTACTTTATTAATTTTTGGTGCAGCATGGATCACAGAGTGAATGAACATCAGTGAAGGGTAATAGAATGCTGTTTTTTGTACAACACTTTTATCAATAGCTCCAAACTTTCAGCTATATTCTTGTCTGCCTTAAACTTTTTCTATCCTTTCCAGTCATAGACTCTTGAGACCTGCATCTAGTTCACTGAAATGCTACTTGCCTTTGTATATGCCTTCTGATCATACCCACCATCTTTACACCAGGTGATCCATAAACATAACTTCTAAGCCCCCCATTAAGATCTTATGTCATAATGACTGGTTAAAAGTGGCCATTTGTACTAATGCTGATAGTGTGGACTTTATGATTAGCAGAATAAAAGATAGAGGAACTGACATGGGGGTAATTCTCAGCACTTGGGGCATAGAAAATCAGTATAGAGATGTGAACATGCTTTTAAGATGATTTTAAACTTGAGTAATTTAAAGAATAGAGTCAATGTATAATTAGATGGTTCAGACACAGAAAGCTAGTCTAATTTACACAGCACAAAACTTTTTTTAAAGTTAGAGATATGTATTTCAGAGCATTTTATGATAAGAATTACCCATTCATTTGTTGAACAAACATATTGAATATACCAGTTATGCCAGGCACAAGCATAGGTTCTGGGAAGGCAATAATGAAAAGTTGCAATGATGATTTTGGGAATTTAGTGTGGGGAAAACCAAATTAGTGCTGGAAATGCTCAGAATCTGCAGAATTACAGTACTTGGGCATTTGTGAAGAGTCATAAATAAGAATATGTGTTCCTGTTTGATGTGAGGAGTCTATGATTTGTGGTATAATTGGGCATCTTAAGACACATGGTGAAGGGCAGCCAGTTGATGCAATGATTTTTTGAGAGAGGAAAGAAAGGAGGGACAGGTACGGTGGCAACAACTAAAAAGGCTCAGTTCAAGTAGGAATGACTGAGTTCCACCATAGGGCCCAAAGTAAAACTTTCTGGATCCATCAAGAGTATGACATAGTCTTGAGTTGATGGAAGAGTATTAAAGCCAGAAGTCTAACTTATTTTTTAAAGTTTATTTATTTATTTTGAGAGAGAGCGAGCACAAGTGGAGGGAGGAAGACAGAGAGAGAGAGAGAAAGAAACAGAGAGAGAGAGAGAGAGAGGGAGAGAGAGAGAGAGAGGGAGGGAGAGAGAGAGAGAGAGAGGGAGAGAGAGAGAGAAAGGAGAGAGAGAGAGAGAGAGAGAGAGAGAGAGAGAGAGAGAGAGAGAGAGAGAGAGAATCCCAAGCAGGCTCCACATTATCAGTGCATAACCTGATGTGGGGCCTGAACTCATGAACCATGAGCTTAAATCAAGCGTTGGACATTTACCTGGCTGAGCCACCCAGGTGCCCATAACTTGTTTCATTGCAAATGAAAATATGGAGGTCTGTTCTTATTCATTTGGTGGGCAGACTATTTGAACAAAATTGTTCTTCAATGCCTAGTATTCGGATTTCTAAATTTATTTTGTTTTTGTTTTAATTTTTTCCTAGGGTTATACTTGCTAGTGTTTTACCTCAAACTAGTCATGATTAATGACAATTTGGTCACATATGATGATACACATTGATAACTTTTATCACAGAGAATGGCACTGATAGTGACTGAGAGCAGAATTCTGGTAGAGTTGATCACAACAGAATTTAAAGCTTTCAGTCACAAAAATTTTTCTTCATTACTTTTCAGATCCTTCCTGTAGGTACATTGACGGTTTCTCCTTCTTTTACCCATGTTGACTTGAAAATATCACTCCATGATGAAGGACTGGGTAAACAAGCTGTCCTCCTGGATTTATTTTTCAGGTGACTCTTTAGAACATATCTTGTACATTTTCTACTTCAGCCTACTGACTATACAACAGTTATTTAGGTGTCTTGTTATATCTATTTTCTATACATATTCATCTTGAAGGAATTGTATTTTAATAAGTGGTACTTCAATTGTGATAGACTGGCTACATCCAAGAACTATACTGTTGGTGATTGTCTTGCCAGCCAATGTAAAAATATGTAACACCTATCTTTCAAGCACATTGAAAATTCAGTAGCACCAAAGTTTGGATAGTAGAATGCCAACTAGAGCACCACTTTGGCCTATGTATGCAGTGTGTGATGTCTGTGTGTGTGTGTGTGTGTGTGTGTGTGCATTTGTGAAAGAGACAGAAAGAGACAGAGGTAGAGACAGAGAGACAGAGAACTGTAGAAGGCAAGAGTCCATAATATCTTTTATAAGACAGAACAGTAATAATTTTAAAAAATATACTCAGAATATATTTGATGACTAATGATACACTTTCTCATAAAATTGCAGATCTATATTTCACTTTCAGGAATAGACATACTATTTCCTTTCAGCTATAGACAAAGGCTCTTTCAGGGAAGACAGTATTTTACCTTACAATCACACAACGTCAAGCCAGAGTCATTGTTCTAAAGGAACTGAACCTTCTGCCACTTCAACAGCCCCTAAGTGCTGACTGTTAACTCATTTTTCTTTTCCTTTGATGTGACTGTGACAAGAAACAAATTCATAGAAGTGGAATTATCTGTGATGGTAGGCCATTGGATACCTGACCTTGGAAAAATTAATACAATAAGTGAGTAGTACTAGTCACTACAATCAGATCTGTGCCAGAGTTACAATTAGGAACGGAGACTTTTATCTGTTGCTAAATCATAATATTCCAGATACAGAGGTTGTTTTAAAGATTATTTGTTAGATTTGTCATTGTGGTCAATGTTTGTTGTTTACTTGTTTATACTGAGTATATGGTTTTTACTTATAAGAATAATTTAAAAATATTTATTTTAAGTACCAAGAAATGAGTGTGCGTGTGTGTACATGTGTGTGCATGCATACATGTATTTGTGTGTGTGTCTTTAATGAATAACATGACTTCCATAGGCTTTAGAGTGGAAGGAATCTTTTCTAGGAACCAGTGCTTGGCTACTTCAATATTTATTTCAGCTTAATTTTAGAAGATCGGTGGAATCTTTCCAGGACAATCTGTTTACCTTTCTAATGTTATTCTTATGAAGGAAAGTGAGTTTATACCTTCTAATCCTTTGCATCTTCCACTTCAGGTTTTTGTCTAAATGTGCCTCAGCCACGTTCCCCAATATTCCCACTTCCTGGGTATATAATTATGCTGCTAACCTCTCTCTTCAGCTTCTATATACTTACCCTTGCTCTGCTTATGATTTAAATGCCACAATCTCCTATCCCAAGTGACTTTGTTTTTTTTTTATGTAAATATTAGTGGGACTCCACCATATTGAACCACATGAATGTGCCTATGAATGTAATCAAACAGTAGGTCAATTCAATTAAGTATCCATCTAGTTTGATTATTATTTTTACTTAATTGATTGACTGAGCATATTTACTTAGTTTATTGATAATTTGGCCATAGGTCTTGCGATCTGAATATGTACATAATTTTATATATTTGTATATATACATATCTTAAATATGTAATATATATGTATTATATTATAATATATTTGCATTTATTGATTCATTTATTCATACATTCAGCCTCTCATTTAATCCATGCCCACTAATAGTGTATCAAAAACACAAAACTAAGTATAACACGACCTTGGTATTGAAGAGCTTAAATTCTACTGGCATGTTGGTTTGACTGATAAGCTCTTATTAGCTAATAATAGTAGTAATAATAGTTAATATTTCTTGACCATCATTTATATGCTTGGCATTGTACTAAGTGTTTTATATGCATTATCTCACTTGATATTTATGGCAAGCTCATAAGACATGAATTACTTAGCTTTATTTTAAGACCAAGGAACTGAGGTCCAGAGAAATTGAGTAATCCATGCTAGCCTACATAGCTAATGAGTTATAGAACCAGAAGTTGAATTTAGGTCACCTAAATCCTAGAAGCTCACCCCTAGGCACTGTATCCATCTACCTTAGCTGGACAGACCTGGATGGCATGTGTATAAATTCCTACCATAGCACCTGGCCATTTAGCGACTTCACACACATGTTGATCCTGATAAAGGAAAAATAGATGCATAGGCTACTAGTGTGACAGAGATAAATAAGGCAATTTGACATTAAATATTTTCTAAATGACATTTCTAATATGCAGGTAATTACTAATATACTCTTTGTCCTTCCAATTTTACATACATCTACTTTAAATTTTTACTTTAACAAATAATTTAGAGATGTGAAGTATATTTTCACTATGAAACACAAACATCTAGTCCTGACATATATAGAGACCAGGTGGGAATAAAAATTAGATATCTGGGAATGAAGTGATATGATTTAGAGAAATATTTTACAACTACATATGTGATGCTAAAGATTCTTTTCTACAGTTTTTCTTTTCCTTTAAGAATTTTATCTTTGAATTCCTACAGTGGTATTGTAATGTTCAAATGACATCTGATATTTATTTCCATTTACCAACAATATGTATGTGGATACATATACATAAAGTATTATTTGCAGGATAATGAACCATACTTTAGATTTGCTCTTCTCTTGATGATCTTATGAGATCTTTCTTAATTTAGAGAAAGCACAGATTTAGAGAAAGTCCAGATTGTACATAAAGATCTGAAGGAGAAATTTTGCCCTTGATGATTGCCTGGTTTTCTTTAAGATAATGCACATACACACTCCAAGTTTTTATACTTAGACTGCACATTACTTGAAATGTTGAGAATATTCTGATCTCTTGGTATACAGGTAAAATGGGGCTTCTATGACTCTAAACTTTTAAATTTGTCAGAGTTCAAAAGATCTTATATTTTTGTATGTCATTGTAGGAAAAAGAAGCAAAACTTGTTAATGTTTGGCTTTTTCAGTTTTCTTATCTATAGAATTTTTCCTTCAGCCATAGGAGAGCCCTAAATAGACTATTAAATAGATTTTGATAATATCATTTACAATATAGACAATTGTTTCAAATATGTTATATGATAAGTGGAAAAAATTTTATCTAGGTTTCTATTAAGGTTTGAGTTGAACTCATACTCTGCAATTGGTCAATAAATATTTTAGTGAATACATATCTTTTTTTTTTTTCCAGCAAGTCAAAAGAATAGAAGAATTTCAAACATAGTTCTCCAACTCTCAGGAATCCAGGGTTGTGTAGATGAGGCATATAAACCCAGAATGATTAGCAAGAGGTTCTATCTCTGAAATCTTTGGGTTAGTAACCCAGTCTCTTAATGCCTGTTTCTTCATCTGTGATATTGAGATAATAATTTCACCTCATCTGCATGAGATATCATGCAGATTAAATGAGATAATAGGTAAAAACAGTTCTGAGTTAAGTAGATACATTGTTCCCCTCTTTCACTAAAAAAGGTGGGAGACAATCTCATGTGTGATCCTGTTAGTAACCTGGATGCTTAATACAATGTCTGGCAAAGGCCAAACAAGAAATACGCTGTTAGTGAATAGATGCATTTTCCTGGATGATGTAGTGCAAACTACAATTATTCTAGGAATTCAGAAAAATGAAAGAGAGGTATGCCTGGGGCATCCAGGGAAAGATTTGTGATCGAATTTAGATTTAAGTTGGTACTTGAAAGATTAGCAGTATTTTGATAGGAGGAGAGGAAAGGGAAAGATTCCAGGAGGAAGCTGTATCTATCATAAACAAAGATACAGGAATAAGAGGGGAATCTATGTACAGAGCATTCTAAGTGATAACTTACACAATAAAATATTTACTGATAAAATATCAAATTTTAGAATTATCCCCAATTTTTATTTATCTATATTAATTTTTAATCAAAAGATAGTTGACATCTAATATTACATGAGTTTCAGGTGTACAAACATAGCAATTTGACAATTACAAAGTACTGATCATGCTAAGTATAATTACCGTCATCACCATACACAAATACAATATTATTGACCATATTCTTTCTGCTGTGCTTTGCATCCCTGTGATTTATTTATTTTATAACTGGAGGTCTGTACCTCTTATTGCACTTCCCTTATTTCACTCATCCCCTCATGAACCCTCCGCCCAAGTTCGGAAACCAAGTTTGTTCACTATATTTATGAGTCCATTTATGTTTTTGTTGTTATTTATTTTGTTTTGTTTTGTTTTTAGACTCCACATATAAGTGAAATAATATATTTGTCTTTCTCTATTGAACTTATTTCATTTAGAATAATACCCTCTAGATCCATCCATGTTGTCATAAATGGCAAGATTTCATCCTTTTTATGACTGAGTAGTATTCTATTGTGTGTATGTATCATATCGTCTTTTTAAAAAATTTTTTAATGTTTGTTTTCGAGAAGACATGAACAGGGGAGTGGCAGAGAGAGAGAGAGGGAGACAGAATTTGAAGCAGGCTCTAGGCTCTGAGTTATCAGCTCAGAGTCTGAGGTAGGGCTCGAATGGGTGAACTATGAGATCATGACCTGAGCCGTACTGTTTAAATGACTGAGCTACTCAGGTGCCCTGCATCTTTATCCATTCAGGTACAGATGGCCACTTAGCTTGCTTCCATATATTGGCTATTGTAAATAATGCTGCAAAAAACAGAAGGGTGCATGTATCTTTTAAAATTAGTGTTTTTGAACTAATTAGTGTTTATTCAGGTAAATACCCAGTAGTGGAATTACTGGATTATATGATAGCTCTATGTTTAATTTTTTGAAAAACCTCCTATTATTTTCCACAGTGGCAGCTCCGATTTACATTCCCACTAAGAGTTCATGAGAGAGTCAGCTCTGATTTCTAAAATCATATGTGCCAGGATAAATTTCTAAAGATTAAAGCTTCGAGTTTCTTGCTAACTTGTAACTACAGATAAGACACTTAAAACACTTTAGAATAGCATTTCTGTTTCTACAAGAGAAATGAGAAAAGTTATCCAAAGTAACATTCTTTATTTACCTATGTGAAACATCACATTATTTGCTATTTATAAAGGTGGTTGTTCAGAAGTAGAAAATTGATAAGAAAACGTTTTACATTTTCCTCCCTTTATAGCAAAGTGACTTCTTTGTTTTTTTAATTTTTGTTAATGTTTATTTTTGGGAGAGAGACAGGTGCAAGTGGGAGAGGGGCAGAGAGAGAAGGAAAGAGACTCTGAAGCAGGCTCCAGGCTCTGAGCTGTCAGCGCAGAGCCTAAGGTGGGGCTTGAACTACAAGTGGTGAGATCATGACCTGAGTCAAAGTCAGACACTTAACTGAGTGAGCCACCCACGTGCCCCTATATCACAGTGACTTCTTGCATAATTTTAGTTCTAAGTTAAATTTCTATGCCAGCTGACCAAGTTAATAAAGAACAGTGGTGAGCCTTTTAGATCTGTGACTGAAATGGAGGACCACAGCTTCTATTTTACCCTAAAGCTTCCATTTTTTCCCTTCTGATTATGAATCTACAATTATATAGGTAAGATATCATGCATATAGTATTGTCAACACAGATTTGGGGGCAGACCAATAGGCATGGCCATTTAAAATAGGTTGAGGACACATGAATAGATTAATGTTTAAAGTAAAATCAATAAGAAGTTTGAAACAGAACCAAAAAGTGCTCTTCTTAGACTCTGATTCAGAAGGCTTTTGATTTTTAGCATTAGGTGACTTTATGGTCACTTGCTTTCTGAACCTGCTCTGTGTGAGTCTGACACAAACATTTTGCATGTGAAAAGTTGACCGACACTTTTTCTATATACATTTTAGTGTCAAGGCTAAACCCATCAATGAACAGAAAGTCTTTCTCAGATAATAGTGTATTTATAGTGTATAAATAGTGTATTTATTTACTGGTGTCTGCTGTCTGCTTTGAGAGTATTAGATCATCAAAAGATATTAAAAAACTAATTTTAGTCATGGGAATAAAATAAAACACAACACATGATTTATTCTTGTCTAAGGCTCAACCAATATTATATTGATACTGCCAGTTGGACAAACAAATTATTAGGTTAGGAACTAAAGTGTCAAACTTGGCATAATCTATAACTATGAAAACTGTCAATGAACATTCATTAATCTTATCTGCATAGAAAATTTTATACAAAGTATGAAATCATTGCTATCAGAAACCAAATGTTTCTTACACAATTTCCTTTTAATTCTTCCTAGAAACCATTGTTAGATATTCAGGAATGCTTTTTTTTTTTTTTTTTCAGAAATAAGGGAACTCAGATATAGAAAGATCACATCATTTTGCTCCATCATTATAATACCATATTCTTTATGCATGTCATAGTCCTCAAAGCATTTTTACTACATTATCTCATGGAGGAGAAGAAAGATCACTGGACAAGAAATTGAACACTGTGACCTAATCCCAGTTCTGCTATTAAGTAGACTGACCTTGAGTAAGTCTCTTAAGTTTTCTGGCCCTTTTTTTTTTCTCATTTATGAAATAGAGGAGTTTCACTAGATCATAGCTCAGGTATTTCTTGTTCCAAAATACCTTTAAAAAAATCATTCCTGATGTAACCCTGTGCAACAGGCAAGAAATATTTTCTCTTACTTTGAAAACAAGAAACCCGAGGTTTAGAGAGGTTGTCATATGGTCGGGAAATGTTGTAGCCAGGACTGGAACACTAAAAATCAGAGGGTTTTATTATTACAGAGGGCCTCTCATTAGATCTGGGTACTTAAATCTGATTTGGTTCATCTGTGAAGTTATGCCCTTGAAGAACTGAATATTTTTACCTTAAACATCATCAGTGGTTTTCAACAAAATAATTGAACACTGATGTTTACTTACATGGTTCCTTAGTTTCTTCTTTAGCTACCAAGGGGTGATCACATATGGAGAAGATGTTGGACTTGTCTTAGAAAGCTAGTCGTGTGGAGGCAGTGATAATGAAGGCGGCAGGAGGCAACGAGAACTAAACTTGAACACTTACCTTTTGCCTCTGAAGCAGGGTGACTCTCTTTACCCCACCAAACAAAATGAGACAAATGAGCGTGTTAGTGTAGATAAGCATTTAGCTGGACTAAATGTATCTAGAAGTGATGAGGCTTTCTGCTTCCCAGTGCACCCAGGCCTGACACCTAACACCTCTGAAGATAGATGGAGATCGTGACCTTCATTTATACTCCCTGAGGTCGTTATTTTGATCTTGTCCTTAAGTTTTAAAAATGTTATGCTTATAACCATTTAACTTCACACTCTCTGTTAGTAAATAACAATAGAGTTTTGTCTCTTTTGTTCCCTGATGGATTCCTAGTACCTAACAGTACCTGGGACATAGTAGGGACTCAAGTCTTTGTTAAATACACACATGAAAAATTATTCTCCAATCAATTCTTATAACATAAAAGAAAAAAAAGAAACTCCCGGTGGTTTTTGTTTGTTTGTTTTTTGTTTTTGTTTTTTTTTTTTACAACCTAGAGTACTGAATAAACATTAGCGAGTAGGAATAATTAAATCCGAGAGACTCTGTAAAGGAAAAACCTCCTTACAAAAAGGATGTGCCATATTTGAAGACAGGCCTTTGTTGTTGTTGTTATTTCAACATGTATCTTGAAAATTAAGAGTATTTAAAATTAAATAAAAAGATGCAGCATTTACGTTAGATAACCATAATGTTCCCAGAAAGTTTGTGCCTCTTCTCTCATTATGTGTTTCCCTTTCCTGTTGTTAGAATGTTTGCAGAGAAGGCAAACACAGAAATTACTTTTTTCCTACTTTTTCCAACTTCTCAGTTTCACTGATTATTCTTTCCTCCTTCTCCTCTCACCCCAACTCCCACTCGGGCTTCCTTTTTTCTGGTTGTGTGCTTTCCCCTCCGTACAATCAAAATGAATTTGACGTGAATGATGAAAAATATAACTAAGGAGGTGAGGGAGGGTCAGGCACCCAGGGACCTGAACCCAGGTCACCATCTTTACACTGCAGTCTGTGTTTCTGGATTTACACAGGTGAAATGTTGACCTAGAAGTACAGTCTGTGGAACAACTACTGCAGCTTTAAGCTGTAGAGGTTTATCAAAAAAGAGCAGAAACAAAGGCAAGCAGATGGCTAAAGATGAAGGTCACATCAGATTGAGAAGTTTGTCAAAATGTGATGACATAGGTAATCTGTAAACTGTTATTGCGCCTAGCTGGAGGTGCTGAAAAACATTTTGAAATTACAAAAAACACTGGAGTCGCCAGCACAGAGGCAGAAATGATAGCCTGGAGTGGTTCTGGTCTATGGATGAATGCCAGATGTGGAAAGCGACATATCTGGAATTAATGATATTAAACATGCTTTTCTTTTATGCTCAATAATAACTCTATTATGATTGATACAAACCGCAGACACTTTATCTAGTACAAATGGAATCGTCTGTCATTGACTATATTAAATCATCAATTTGTGCATGATGAGGATCGTTTAGGGTAACTAATCATCTGTCTCGTTCTGAAGTCTTTAAGGCTGATCAGATAACGTTTTGAATACTGCCTGAGCGACCACGACAATCTAACCCTTCCGTGTAAGGATTGAGAGGGGCCCATTATGCCGTCAAAGCCTGTGGAAATATCACAGCTCTTTCTCTACATAATACCCTGCTGTAAATAAATCACTCTCCACCACAAACTTTATTGATCACAAGCACTTCCATGCTTGTGTCTAGTGAAGTCTCTACAGAATAAAATGCTGCTTTATATTTTGTCTTGTCAAAATATTAAACGGCTCTGTCAAGCGGAGTCAGGCTAGCAGTGATGGTGTAATTCTGTTCTAGCCCTTCTCATTCCCTCCTTCTGTCTCAGCTGCCAAGCTTACAAAGCAGGATTTTTTTTTTTATAAACTTTCCAATTATAGTCTCGTAAGATTATGAAGCCTTAAGATAAAGTGTCCTAATTTAGAGTAGTGGAGTATTGAACTCCTAGGAAAGCGACCGTTAGATAAAACAGCATTTCTCCCAAGGAAAAAGATAACCTGGCTTATTTATATACACAACTTTAATGGGCAGTGGGGGTTAGGCTAAAAAAAATCTCTTTAATTTCGCCTCGCAAACTGGAGGGCGGGGTGGAATCTAAATTAGTTTGCTCTAAAGTTCTTATTATTCATACTTAGAAAATGATGCGTTGTGATCAATAACCAGCTTGAGGGGGTGGGGATCGAGTTAACACCGAAGTCCATCATTAACACAACACATGTTTTCCAACCGGCAGGGATGGACTACCCAGCCCCTAAGTGGTACCACATACTGTAATATGTTTGTGGCAATCCCCAGAAACAACAAGCCGATTAAAAGTGTAATTTACTGCCTGCTAACTCTGAATTTCCTGAGCAGCATCTGGTTTTAATGCAATCTAAAAGAAGTTTCATCCTTTGTCCCTTATAAAGGGGTAGGATTTTGCTTTCAATAGGGAGAGAAAGACACTGAAATCCCTTACGGAGGAGTAGAAGATTTAGTGCGCCGGGCCATTAGTGCTGCTCGGAGGACACTAGGTTGATCTTTATTCCCTTTTGGAAGATCATTAACTCTTTTAAACATTTTGCAAATAACCTCTTCAAGGCTTGGAAGAGTTTCTCTACCAACCATAAGAGAGCATTTTGCTCCTGTCCTGCCGATTTCCAAGCCAGATATTTCTTGAAGCTTCTGTTTGGTCATTTTTAAAACGAAGTTAAGCTGTAAGATAAATTGATAATCCTGGACAGTGAATTTATTTTGGAGTCATAAAAATTGGATGCCACAAAAACGGAAAGCGCAAGTCTCTCTGTGGATCCCCGTGTCTACCTTCATTCCTGCCTAGAAGAGATTCTAATGAAGAGAGAACAAATTTTAGCTTCGAGACAGTTAAGCCCACTGGCATATTTCAAAGAAGCAAGTAAACAGCTTTTTACTTTTTTGATGGTAATAAATTTCAGCCATCAACAACCTTAGCTTAATTCAAGTTGTAATTCATCTCCATAGTCCCCTGACCAGTATTTTTTCAAGTACTATAATGGGCAGTAAACCTCAAAGATAGTGGTATCAATCAGTTCTTTTTTTTAAACAATAGGTCATTAAATCCTACTGAATTATGTAGTCTCCTTCCAAGTAATGATAGCCACGCATTTTCTTGGGAGAAAAATGAAATGTACTGATGTACTTGCAAATGAGTTGTTGGAAATACTTTGCTTAGAGTTCGAGTTGTCTCCTTATCCAGCAAATATTTACTAAATTCACACACTAGGTATTCCTTGCCTCAGGAGGGAGGGCCCTGACCTTGAGAGGCTAGTGGTTCACTTAGCGAATACAGAGTCATAAACAAACGACAACAATGCAGAGTAAGAAAGCTATGATGTGGATACCTGCAGTGTTAGCCTTCATCTTGTATTTACCTGTAAGATGCATGTAGATTATTTTTCACATAAGAATTTAATAGACATCTGTCATTTATGCCTGCTTAGTTTTCTTATAACACCTTCCTGATTTTTTTTTCTTCACGGATTTCAAACCACCTGGAACTTCCACTCATGCCTGCTCAGAGACGGGGACACAACGCAGGCCAGGTCATATGACCTCCTGGCCACAATTATTTATTCAGGGGTAGCCAGGAGTCACACAGTCAGGAAGAGTCAGAACCAGGTGCTTACCAAGGCATAATGGTTCCCGAGTGCATGTCCCTAGTCCACTTTGCTATACTCTTTTTTTAATTTACCCAGTGTCATGCAATGAATGGGTGTGCTGAATGCATTGAAGGCAGAAAGACCCAAGCCAGTGGACTGAGATTCATCACTAGGACTTTTACTGAAACATTATGCTTCTGCTTATTTGCTAAGCAAGGATGCCAAGCTGTCCAAGGACCACTATTATAAAGAAAGAACACACTAGACAATGAAACCAATGGCAGAAGAAAGAAACTCTGAAAGGTGGAGAGATGGGAGGAGAGAAACACTGGAGATTGAATGAACTGAGTGGTGTCATTTGATTTTGTAGATCTGTTCTTCAAGCATCTATCCCTGGGTGTTTTTATCATTATGAGAGCCAACAATTGGCTACTCTTGCTTAAGAAGGTCTCAGTTAGGATTCTCTACTAATAATAAGGTGGTTAAAAAAATAAATACCTAACTCTTTTGTGGTTCAGTTGGGAGAAAGCAGAGCACCACCTCTAAGGGATCATAAAAGCTCTTGGAGTTTGATGGGGGAAGAGATTGGGAGGAGGAAGTGTCAAAGGGAAGTTTTCATTTTGGAGCCTCAAAATAGGACTTGGATCTCGTGCCAACCTTGGTATTGGGTAATAAGGATATAGCTGATAATTGTACACTATAATTTCTATTAGAAGATTAAAAAAATCTATTATGTAAATATTTACTTTCCTTCTATTTAGTGAGCCAAGTTCTCCTAGTTTCTGGATTTCCCCCGGTTTGCACAGCAGATACTTAGAGAAGTTGTGTAAATCCTCTGCAGTGTATGAAGGTATCATTTAATATCCTGGGAGGTAGCTCTTTTCAGCCACCAGAAAACCGGCTATCATACCATACGTGAAAGTGTTAATGCAGTTTCCTCATGTACCTAGCACACTCCTGAGGAGTAGCTTACACTGTGGGAGAATCTAGGTCAATGTGCATGACTGAAAATAGCTTAACAGTGAATCCAATATGAATTGAAAAAATAATGAGATGAGATCCCAGCCAGGAGATACCCTGACTAGACTGATACTGGGCCTAAACATCAAGCATCCCAGGTCTCGGAATAGGTGTAGCGGTCAGCACAATTTTCTTTCCTGGCCTTGCGGAACTGTTGTAAAGAAGCACGGATGCTCAGATCTGAGTGTGGCCAGAGAGGCTGCCAAAGAGACCAAGAATCCTGTTCCATCAAGAGGCCTGATTGCAGTTCGAAAGGGAAATGAAAACTTCTAGTTAAGTGACACTTAACTAGAGGCAATTTTATGTTTTTGTTCAGGATTCCATTACTATCCCCTGAAGATACTGCATTTTCTCAGGTTAATAATTTGACTGTAAAAAGAGAATTCAAATCTGTACTGTTCTACATTTTGGTAAGCAGAATGATTATGTAGAGAAGTAAAGTATTCTTTTTTATTTTGGGGAAAATGTCCTCAGATTTCTATAGTTATCAACCTGTAATATAGAAAATACTTAAATGACTGCTATCACACTCCTTGTTTTTATTATAGGGAAATAGTTTACTGATGACCTAAATATTGACAAAGTAAGATAATTTTATTAAATAGGAAATAACAATCTATATAAACCTAGCATTTGAAATAAGTGTTGTTTTTTTTTGTCATTATACAAGATATGATTAAGTAGTTGTCAATACTATCAATAATAATTGCTGTTCTGTCATTGTGCTTCTAGGTAGTATTTCTGAAAAGGAAACATGTCTTAGTTTTCTCAAAATCTTAAACTACTAAATTCTTTTCCAATGAGAGGGAACAAATAACTCCTAAGTGTTTACTGTGGGCTGCTCAGTTTACCTAATAACCAGTGCTAGATATTGTGTGAGACACAAAAGTGGTTAAGACTTAGAGGCTACTGTCATGGATCTTTCAAGTTAATTGCATCTTTGGGGGTGGTTGGTAAGTGAATAAGGCAAGGAAGCAGAAATGTATGCAATCACTATACTATATGGAAAGCTAACGTAAGTGTTAAATAGAGGCCCAAGTGCTAGGGGAGATACACGAAAGAGTTATTAACTCTGACTCAGGGATGCAAAGATGGACTCATGAAAATAATCTTGGCTTTGAATTCACACATGTTTGAGGTATGGAGTAGGCATTTTAGGTTGAAAGGAAAGCTTAATCAAAGGCATGGTGGCCTGAATGCATGCCGTATTGGGAACATTAAATTAATCTGGTATGGTTGGGGGTTAGGAGTTGAGGAAGATTAAACTGTAGTGATAAAGATAGGTTGAGTCTAGATAGATTTTTGAACATTTTAAATAGTAGTCTCAGTTTTTT